>NC_088685.1:117833040-118136070 GCF_028017835.1 Emys orbicularis | reverse complement strand
TAATAATTGACTTGCTAGTGTGATTTTCCCCTCCATCATTGAGCAGGCCACCACTGTCCTTTGATTCAACAGACTCTGAGTAGCCCCTTACTGCCAGTGATATATATTCATTTTTGTTTTTAATAATGTGGTATCATTTTATAAAGCCTTGCGGAAAGCTAGAAAGTTTGGCCATATTCCCATGCAGCCTAGGTTTGAAATAGATTTTCATTTGGAAGTAAAATCATGTAATATGTCTGTGGTACTGTGATAGAACAAGGCATCTTTACCCAATAGCCCATAACTTCTTCCTGCAAAACATGCATGCCTGTATAACTGGACATTAGAACCAGATGAACCTGCAAAACATGTATTTTACATTGAAGTGAATATTTTGCACATACGGTCATGGGGTGGCTCATGCACTCTGCAGAATAGCAGTGCCAGTGGTTAGAAATGTGGTCCCAGAGATTTGTATTGAAGATGTCCCCCTAAACACGGCAGGTCTCACACACTGCTCTTCTAGGGAAAACCTTCAGGAGGAGAAAAAATAACAACAGCTCTGCATGGTCAGCTACACAGCAAAACTGACACACATTCTTTTTGTGCACATGGATTTGTAGCTGATCAGAGGGAACATAGAGTGTCCTTGAAATACTGCAGAGTCCAAGGAATCATAAGGAAATCAGATCCCAGTTGCTCAGTGTTTTGATTCCTGTATTCTGATCCCCAGCCCACTTCCTCCTGGCATCATGATACACTTAGGATACGTATTGCCACCTCATCTGAGTGTAATGCCGACAGACCCTTGTCGTTGGTTGGGATCAAACCTGGTACATCTAGAGTTTAATGCATGACCCTTTCCTGCCTGAGCTAAAAAATGCATACCCCTTAGCTAAGACTGTAGCAGGCTCATCAATCTTGAGCTGGTCTAGCTGCCACTTGCGGGGGACAGAGTGCCACATCAAGCAAACATGGATTATGTACTTCCTCTAGCTGGGGAAGCACATCCTGAGCTTCAGAGACTTCCGGATGAGCCCCCACTTGTAATACTGACAGACTCTGGTCGTCATCAGCTGGGATCAAACCTGGGACCTCTGGAGCTTAATGCATGACCTTCTATTGCCTGAGCTAAAAGACAAACCTCTCTTAGGGTACGTCTTCACTACCCGCCGTATCGGCGGGTAGCAATCGATTTATCCGGGATCGATATATCGCGTCTCGTTAAGACGCGATATATCGATCCCCGAACGCGCTCACCGTTGACTCCGGAACTCCACCAGAGCGAGCGGCGGTAGCGCAGTCGACGGGGGAGCCGCGGCCGTCGATCCCACGCCGTCTGGACCCCAGGTAATTCGATCCAAGATACTTCGACTTCAGCTACGCTATTCGCGTAGCTGAAGTTGCGTATCTTGGATCGATCCCCCCCCCCCAGTGTAGACCAGCCCTTAGCCAACACAGTAGCAGGTTCATTACTCACTAACTGGTCTAGCTGCCACTAGAGGAAATAGAGTGCCACACCAAGCAGGCCTGGGTTTCATAATCACTGTCATGTTTTTTGAGAGGAATTGAAGCTATGGCCAAGGAGTTAATTTTGATATACCCAATTGGGGGCGTATGAGAGAAAGGAGAAGGGTACTTCTTGTGTGAAGCCTTGGACCCAAACCAAGATCAAGCAGAATCTCTTCCTGTTTTAACACATCTAAAATGTACATTTATGGACAAAAAAATATTTGGACCAAGCTCAGGCGTCATCAGTTTTCTGTTCTTTCACTCGGTGTTGACTCTTTGCTTGCGAAAAAAGCAGCTACTTGCAAGGCTGGCAGATTGTTGTTTATAGCACAAGGGAATAAAGCAGTCAGTCCTCATTGATCACATGCAGAGCTACAGTATACTGGGCTTAGTCATTTTGCTGTAAAATGAATTCAGACCCCTTTATTTTTACGGATCTGGTACAGCCATATAATGTTCATATTCCACACAATATTGTGTGTATATGGTGCCTGGATTGCTTCTCTTTATTTCTTGCTTTCATGTGTTCCTTGATACACAGATTTTACACTTACTCATATTGTATGTACCACTATTGAAATTAATGGAATTGTGCAAAGTCCGATATGACTTTGGTCCAAAACACACATCTACATTCTCTAAAAACATTCTTTTGAAAATACAAACTGCCTGTAATTTGGGTAAGAAGTATTTTTTTAATTAGACCTCGAAAGAAAAGTTTCACTATATTAAACTGTTTATTTTCTCTACTTAATCTGGTTAATTTTAGTATTAAAACCATGGAAATGGTGAAAAGCAAGTGGGATCATTTTGGCAGTAATTTTGAAGCTCTGTCCATCTGGATAACTGAAAAAGAAAAAGAACTGGATGCCTTGGAAACATCATCATCTCCCTTGGATATGCAAACCAGCCAAATGAAGGTGATTGGTTCACATGTTACATTAAGCATTAAAAGCATTAAAACCTTGTTTCTCTCTCTCTCTCTCTTTCTTTTTTTTTTTTTTTTTTTTTTTTTTTTGCTAGTGGCTGCAAGGGCGAGGAACAGACATTTGACTCAAGTTTCAGAGCTACAATGATGTAAAGATGTTACACTTTGTATACAAAGATACCAAGCTCAAAGATTTTGCAAGAGCTAAAGGAAAAACATTATAGGCTGGTTTCTCTGTTAGTGGCTATTTATACCTACAAAACCTTCATTGTATGTAATATTAAAACATTTTAATTAATGCATAGTTTTTTTCTTTTTTGAATGAAGCTCACTGGCTTACAAAATAGTATTGTGGTATGTTTATACAGAGTGTAGAAAGCCTTTATATTGTAAAATGTACATCAGTTAGTGGCTATAGCACCTTATTTTATAGCACCTGATGTTCTGTGTATCTTTTATGCTGAAATAATAAAGGAACTAGTGTGCTCACTAGCTTGTGCACCCATAGACCTTTATTGCTACAGTATTTACAGAATTCCAAATTATCTGTACAGTATTGTAGGTACACATTTTCTCCTAATTCATTTATTAGCCTCAGAGATGCCTAGTACCTCCAAAAGTTGCATTTAGTCAAAAATACGCTGTCAGTTCCAAGGATCACTTTACATCCTCCTGCAAAAAATAATAGGTATGTCTTCTCAACCTTCATGTGCTCCTGGGTCCAAAGTTCCCAAAATGTAGAGTTTTCTATAAACCCTTTAACTCTGCAATGGCTTGCAGTTCGGCTGCTGCAGGCTGTTACAATATATTTTGAAAGGGTCCCAAGTCTGATTTGATTCAGGTGACTGGAAGAGTTTCTTGACAGAATATTAATTTCTGAAGGTGTGATCATATTAACATATACTAAATAAATGAAATCATCTATCTCTTGGTTGCGGCAGTGAAAAATAAAACACTGCTTGAATTCTTGCCTTGTCGTTAAATCAATGTTTCTAAAAAACTCAGAGTAAAATTAATATCTCTGTGTTTTTCACAGAGACACATTAAATCGTACATCCCTATTTGTTAGCAGCTACTAGATAGAACCCCAGTGACTCTGATGCAGGAAATTGAGCACATCTGAATTACACATGACATTATGTTATAATTTAGAAACTACATCCCTGAACTGGTTCTTCTGCATGAAGCCTAACTGACTTATGCAAATACATAGTGGTTCATCCATGCAGATCTGATTGGAGAATTGGTACCTATTTGTGTGCTGTGCTTGAACAGATTAGCAGTTATTACATTCCATCCCAGTGTAAATTTATGAGAAATTCAGTATAACTAAATGCCAGTTATCAGACTGAAAATTATTTTAAATAGATAAACATTTGAGCGAATTACCATAAAATAAAGAAAGTTCTTCAACATGAAGCTACATGAAATAAAGATGAGTGTGTTTCTAATGAACAAAAGCAAGGCGATGCACGACGAAGTGTGAAACTAGCCATGTGTCCCTCAACATCGAGACATAAATAGATGCCACCTCAGTTGCTTTCATAATGTTTATAGTTCTGTCTACATTTGAAGAACTTGTGTTGTGTATTGTAGTGTATTTGCTGCTTTGTGTCACATTCCTAATAGTGCTTATAGTGTAGTAGACAGTATTAAACAATGTCACAATCTGAGTGGCTCAGTGGAAAAATTGTGTGATACACACTTTCTCATCTCTAGATCACCAGAACAGATGAATATAATTATCATTGCATGACTGTTCACTAACCCCTATGTGAAAAGTCTAATGAGGTTGACATGTTGGCCTTGTCGTCAGTGGCAGAACTCCCACTGCTTTCAGTAGAGCTAGGGTTTCACCCTTGGCGATTTCACTGTAATTCCTAATTCCACAGAAATTACTACTACAGTTATCACTAAATGGTACCACTATTGGCAGACTCAGTTATCCACCTCCTCTTAGGTGCACTGTAGGTGCTCCTGTTCTGCTACAAGAGGGGGGAGGGATAGCTCAGTGGTTTGCACATTGGCCTGCTAAACCCAGGGTTGTAAGTTCAATCCTTG
This sequence comes from Emys orbicularis, assembly GCF_028017835.1. Classification (NCBI taxonomy): domain Eukaryota; kingdom Metazoa; phylum Chordata; order Testudines; family Emydidae; genus Emys; species Emys orbicularis. Next base: position 118,131,590 of record NC_088685.1, on the reverse strand, counting down.
AGGGGGCATTTAGGGCTCTGGGGCAAAAAAACAACTGTCAGGAACAGTACTTGGTCCTGCTAGTGAAGGCAGGGGACTGGACTCAATGACCTTTCAAGGTCCCTTCCAGTTCTATGAGATAGGTATATCTCCATATATTATATTAAAAAAAAAAATTACAGCTCCAGTGCTGTCAATCTAGTACCTCTCATTAGCATTGTATTCTCATGCAAAAAAAGTTTTTATAATCTGAATTAATTCAAAACATTACACATAGACTTTATAACTGCTGATTTACTATAGTGCATTCTAGCTATACTATATAACTTTGCTGTTCTAGATATTAACCTTGCAAAATTCTATTCATCCAAAATTGAGTAATTATTTTTGAATAGCAAGTAAAATATAATTAGTATTTTTGTTATCATCATGATGACAGTGGTTGAGTAGATCTAGTGCCTAGAATGGTACAGTTTCATGACAATTTTGGAATTCTTCCATTCACATATACCTTTACATAAACATTTATGAGGATGATAGAGCATTTCCTAACATTAGTAAAAGAGGGCTTCTCTCTCCCCATTGCCAGCCAGTTCTGATAACTATATTTCACTACTTGTGAGCAAAGCTTCATGAACATGCCACATGGTCTGAGTGAACATTCTTCCCTGGTGAAGAAAACATAGTTTTCCATGTGCACAGAAGTTTAATAAGTAAATATGTGTAGGTGTCACAAGTTTCCAACATGTGTGAAGGTCTCATGCTTATCTCTAATTGCCAATGAAAATAAGCATAGAAACATATAAGATAGGATAAACTATGATCAGCTAGTGCCTACCTGCAAAGCAGTTAATGAAATCAAAAGCCAATGCTAGATTATCCCAGACCTCTGCTCAATGACCCAGAGCAAGTTGGAGGAGAATGTTGTCTTGAACTCCAATCTGGCTCTCCATTTAACCCTGTGCTTGAGAGGCAGAATCACCCTAGTTAAATTTCTAATCTGATTTATACTGAGAGATCATAAAATTGAGATGGAAAATACCTATTTTCCAATTTATAAAGTGCTCCTATTTACACTCTAGGGCACATGCTTGCAAATTGTTAAATTACATTCATATTTGCTTATTTTCTATCTCCTGATCAATATAGTTTGTTTTTCATTGTACATTTACTCCTAATTTTAAATGTCAATTGCTGACTAAGTTACATTTATTTTTCCTTCTTGAATCCCAACCAGAATTATTCAACCAATTCCAAGGGGCAGAAGATTCTAAATATCATCCTGTCTGCTTATACTAATGTACATTTCATTTAGCCTGCACTAGTTGGTTTTCGTAGATAATGTTTTTTAAATCAGCTTTCCAACATTAAATCCAAGAAGGAAAGGGAGCTTAGATAATATAATAAGGATTTTTATAACCATATGTGTTGGGTGATCTCTGAGTTGTCCTGTACATTGATTTATAAGAAAATTACTGTGACTACTATTAGCACTAATAGAAGAAAGAAAATTGAAAGTGATTATTCTGATCAATTGAAAACCCATTGTGGCTACTGATTTATTATTATTTACATTTTAGGTTATTAGTAAAGAAATAGATGGTAAAATAAATGGAATCCCAAGTCTAGAAGAGGAAGCTCAGTCTTTTTCTCAGTTTGTTACTTCTGGAGAATCTGCGCATATTAGAGCCAAGTTAACACAGATCAGAAGGTACTGGGAAGAGCTTCGAGATCATGCACACTGTCTGGAAGGAATAATCGCGGGGAACGCATCACAGCAGCAGAAATATGAAGAAAATCTCAATCAGGTAAACATTGCAAATTCTCAATAGACTATTCACAGACAATTTATAGAATGTCTATAGTTTCCCAGTAGAACCCTAAAATTACACATACAGTACCGTATTATATTATACAAGAGATTGTATTAAGGTCTATTTTTAGTTAGCTAAGCAGTTTCGAATCCTCCACTGGTAAATTTTGTTTAAAATGATTTAAAAGGTAATAGAGAAATCATAATGCAGAACCATAGTGTTATATGTCTTTAAAATAACAGAAAACAATTCTTCTGGATGCTGCAACAGTAAATCAGGTCCAGACACTTGACATATGAAATTGTCCATCTTCAGTACCAGGTTGGAATGAATATTGTTTGCATAAAGGGCCAGTCCTGCGAGGTGCTTAAGCATCTCCTGAGAGCAGCTGAATGCCCTAGACTCCTATTAACTTCAGGAAGCACAGAGCACCTCACAGGGTCAGCCCTTCAAACTGTAGTTGGCTCTGGATACTTAATTTATTAGTAAACATATAATTTTAAAATGTGTCATTGAATTTGTTCTTTGCAGTTTTTTTAAACCTCTGTTTTGTATATATGTCATAGGTGCAGCAGGCTGTGTCTAGATTTGAAGCTAAACTGGCTGAGCCAGCTACTTCATGTTTTTCATCAGCAGATACTTATAAAGCTCTTCAAGATCACATGGTAAAAACATGCTCCGTAATTGCTGCTTGTATATTTATTTACTAATTGAGGGAACCTGTATTATATTGACCTTCTTACAGAAAACAGAAATAACTTACAGCTGAGAGACTGATTTACCTCCATGGGCTATGGGGCAACTGGACCTGGGGAGGAGCGTGCAAGTTACTGCTACCAACCCCCACCCTGCCATGCCTTCTGAGGGGTTCTGCCTGAAGGCACAGTTTTTAAATTTGGGCCAGTGTTCCACAGGAGACTCCTTGGGAAATACACAAAATCTACACATGTCCCCAGACAGCCCAGTCCCGTAACCAAGTGGGATTTGTCACTACATCTCCCCATCCCTTCAGGCAGACTTTCCTGCTCCTAGGGGGCACAGATAGAGGAGTGAAGCAAGCCTTGAGAACTTATAAATTCGTCTGCATTTTAAAACATTGTCATAAATAAAAGATAAGAAATGCACATAGTTATGAATGTTCCTGTTGAGAAATTTCAAGAAATTTTGTCTTGGTTTACAGCAGTGGTTTCCAACCTTTTTATGCACAAGATCACTTTTTGAATTTAAGTGCAACTCAGGATCTTCTTTGCCCCTTCCCCGAGGCCCCACCCTCTCCCTCCCTCTATCCCCCCTCCCTCTGTCACTTGCTCTCCCCCACCCTCACTTGCTTTTACCGGGCTGGGGCAGGGGGTTGGGGTGCGAGAGGGGGTGTGGGCTCTGGGTTGGGTCAGAGGGGATCGGAGTGTGGGAGGGGGCTCCGGGCTGAGCCTGGGGCAGGGGGTTGGGGTACAGGAGGGGGTGAGGGGTGCAAGCTGTGGGAGGGAGTTTGGGTGCAGGGGGGGCTCCAGGCTGGGACAGATTGTTGGGGTGCAGGAGGGGGTGTGGGCTCTGGGAGGGAGTTTGGGTGCAGGAGGGGGCTCTGGGCTGGGGCAGAGTGTTGGGGTGTAGGAAGGGGTGCAGGGTGCTGGCTCTGGGAAGGGGCTCAGGGCTGGGGCAGGGGGTTGGGGTGTGGGAGGGGATTTGAGGTGCAAGAGGGGGTATGGGGTGCTGGCTCTGGGAGGGTGCTCAGTGCTAGGGCAGGTGGTTGGGGTGCAGGAGGGGTTTTGGGGTGCAAGAGGGAGTATGGGGTGTTGGCTCAGGGCTGGGGCAGGGGGTTGGGGTGCAGGAGGGATTTTGGGGTGCAGGAGAGAGTATGGGGTGTTGGCTCTGGGAGGGGATTCAGGGCTGGGGGTTGGGGATGGGAGGGGTGCGGGCTCCCACCGGGCAGCACTTACCTCGGATGGCTCCCGGGCAGCGGTGCAGGAGGGCTAAGGCAGGCTCCCTGCCTGCCCCGGCCCCACGCTGCTCCCAGAAGCAGCCAGCATGCCCATGCGGCCACTTGGGGGGCGGGGGAGCACATGGCTCTGCACACTGCCCTTCTCTGCAGGCACCATCCCCGCAGCTCTCTTTTTTTCCCGCTGTTCCCCATTCCTGGCCAATGGGAGCTGTGGGGGTGGTGCTTACAGGCAGGAACAGCGCACGGAGACCCCTGCCCCTCCCCTTCTTCCCCGGGGCCTCAGGGGCATGCTGGCCGCTTCTGGGAGCGCCGCGTGGCCAGGGCAGGCAGGGAGACTGCCTTAGCCCTGCTGCACCCCTGGACTTTTAGCGTCCGGAGATCACGATCGACTGGCAGAGGCTCCAGGATCGACCAGTCAATTGTGATTGACAGGTTGGTGACCTCTGGTTTAGAGAAATCTATGATTAGGAATGGATTTTCTTTTGTTTATTTTCCCTTTATCGCACTGACTATTCACACTAGACATGGGCTTAAGCTAGAAAATTCAGATCTAGAACCAGATTTCTAGCTTCTAGAACTCTTGGGGTGTTTCCATTTTGGGTTTCGATGTCGTCCATTATAAAGATACAGATAATTAGCAAAATTTGGATTTGGATTCAGATTTCAAAAAGCCAAAGTTCAGGGGAGTTTCCTCCAGGGTTTTGGTTCACCTCTCTCTATATATTACATACACATTCATCATTACTTCTCTTTTATTTCCTCTAGGAAAATAAATACAAATCTTTGGTCAGAATGCCCTTGCAGATATGTGTGCATAATTCTTACTGATGTCAATGACAGCTGCTTGCAAAGGCCATCTGCAAGGACAATCTAGCCCCTTAAACTGCAAGAAGTTGTAGATAGTAGCAACAACAGGGGTCTGTTTAATGAGGAAAAATTATTGTTGCATGTAGGATATGTAGCCATACACTAGGTGAAATTGTATCTACTATTATTGCTTGTTAAGCAGCCATAATGGGCTTGCCGCTTAAGCGTTACTAATGAATACTGTACCATGACAATTTATTATCTTTTGAGAACAAATTCTGCATCCTTATTTACCTTAAAATATTAGCATTCCTTTCTCTGCCATTCTTGTTTCTTTTTGAGATACTCACTGTAGATTGATTCTTCTGTGATGTATTATAATTGCATCCTTTTCTACACCTTGTAATTCATTTGGTAGAAGTGCTTTGCTATTGCAAGCTTAGGATTCTGTGTGGGGGGGTTCAGTCTTCCCTTTTTTAAATCATTTTTATTGTTTCTGGTTTGTTTCCATGTAGACATTGTAGCCCCAGTTCTCCTGAGATGGCACGTTACAAGGCTGCCTTAAGACTGGCAGAGCTGTTTAGTGCACGATTCCCTTTGCCTAAGTTAGTGTATATCCATCGTAACTGTTCTCATGCCTCCCCCCACTCCAGCACATAGGGCATGGCTGAGGGTCCCTACTCTGTAGCTATCCTCGGCTGCTGGAATGACCCCGTAGGGCTATGAGCTGCCAAAATAAATTAGAACAGCCTTAGGCAGCTGTTAGGGAGTCTGGAACTTTGGCCCCCAACCAAGCCTTGTGCCAGGCACAGCCTGTCCAGTCCAGAGGATCTCGCCATTTCATAGTTGAGTGGGTTTTTCCCTAAAGTTGTTTACAAGGAGATTCTTACCCCAAGTACTATATACCTTCTGTGTCTGATGTGTTCATTTTGTTTGTTTCTAATAGAAGACAAATTCTCCGACCTAATGAGAAAAGGAGCATTGTGCAGTGGACCTTTGTTGGGGGACAGAGGTGTTGGAATCCTTTCTCTAAGGTCATGGAGCACCTATGCAGGAATTCCATGATCCTTGGGCTGTAGCAGTGCTGCAGATACTGTGCTTCTTTCAGCAGGATTTGTGCCACTGGATCTTGGTAGTTATTGATGCCCTGGCACACTCCTGCCACTTCCCTGGCCTGCCTCCCAAAGAGTAGCATGGATCAAATCCAAGCATTTATGGAGTAATGCTCCATGCCATTCAGGGAGCGAGGAGTCCTCTCTGTGCATGGCTTTTCCCTTCATGTGTTGAGACACCTTACCAATTCCATGGCCTCCTTTGAGCTCCTGTAGAGGAATAGGAGTTGGCTCATGGGTATTATTGTTTGTTTATTCTATTTGTGGCTTGTATTTCCTTATCACCATCAACAGGATCTCTGCCAGGCTGTGGGGAAATTGAACAACACTGTGACCTCCCTCTTAGCCTCTGCCCATAAGGTCACCAACAAAGAAAAAGCTATTCAGGAGGTTACAGTGTTACAGGAGAGATATGAAAAGCTGCTAGGAAGAGCTAAAGAGAAACAAACCTTACTAGAGACTCTGCTAGCACAGTGGCAGAGGTGAGTAACCCGCTCGCCTTTATTTTGACAAATACAGAGACTTTTCTGCAGATTGTCCAAGAGAACATGGGGCGCTTGTGTTGGTAATGTTCTCTGCCATGCTTTTGTTAGGCAGGAGAAGGAGCTATCTATCTTCCTGACCTGGTTAGAGAGATGTGAAACTGCAGCCGGACCTCCAGAGCAGTATGTTTCCGCTGACAGAGTCAAATTGGAAGGTGAATTACAGTCAGTACAGGTAAATTTTGGGATTGAAAGTTAGCCCAGCAGTGTACCTGCTTTTACGGATTGCCTTTTCTGTAACTTTATAGGAATGGATCTGGTCATTTGACCTCTGACAATCTGGCTGAAGTTGAATTGTAGAGATTCACTCAACTGAAAGCGCTTACATTATTATTTATTGATTCATTTATTATCATAGTGCCTAGGAGCCCCACTCATGGACTAGGACTTCAGTGTGCTAGGTGCTGTACAAACTCAGAAAAGATATTAGTGTTTATGAAAGTGCAGGCAAAATCGGAGGGGGGGGGGTTTAAGGAAAATTTTTATTTTGCAATTAGTATATGCTGTTTCCTGGGGAAGAGTGCTACAGGATACCCTACCACCCACCAGAGACTGAGGGGCTTCAGGGTGAGTGCCACAGGATCTTCAGACTGCAGGGCTGTATTTTCTTTAGGTCACACACTTGTGTATTTTTTTATTGTATGAGAAGACTTTTCAGAGAGCAAAGCTTGCAGGGATTTTGCATTCAGAATGGAAATGGTGATTTTGCAGCACTTCCACTGAGTTTTTGAATGTAAAATTTCACACAGGTCTAAGGCACATTTCCCCCATGAACAAATGCCCTGTGTTGTAGTGGACTAATGGGAAACATTTGGGCAAAAGCAGCTCTTTTTTACAAATCCAATGAAGACATAATTTCATTTCAGCACTGAAGAGAATGGAGAGGTTTTTCTATGTTCAGGCCAAAGTGTGATTTTTTTCACACAGCTCTAGCACTGGTGACAAGGACCAAATTCTGGGCTAGATTTTGCAGCCATTTACTGATGTGTGAGCACTTAATCTCACAAGCAGTTTCATTGTCTACTTGTTTGAATAAGTGCTCACGAACATGAGAAATGATTGCAAAGCTTTGCCCTTCAAGAGGTACTGAGCACTTGCTGAGTGTCTAGATGTTCTAAAACCCTGAACACCTGTAAGGATTTGGTCATACCTGAGTCTTGACTGAGAGTAGTGTGTTGGAGCTCCCCAGCTGACTACAGTCTGACATGTTTACTTGCATACTATGATACCGTATTTACCCTAAAATGTGCAATCTACTGTTCCCCAGGATTTGCAAGCTGATATTACATCCCATGCTTCACTGTATACCAGCCTATTACAGTTAAATGAGTCACTGTTCACAACAGCTTCTGAAGAAAGCGTGAAAGCCATGAAACAAGAGTTCGAAGAGCTGGATGGGAGATGGAAAGCTTTACCACAGACTGTTAGCAAGAGGTTTGTGTTTCAGGGTGTGTCTAACATGGTTTACATGCTCAAAAATAGTAATCAACAATGCAGATGAAGAATACCCTGCCTCAGTCACAGCTTTACAGTGTGACGCTGGAATTGTTAGGTTTTATGGGCCATATGCTCGCAGAAGTGGAGAGTATGGGAATCCAACAGATCCAGCATGCTGCCTCTGTGACATCATTCTTCACCTTCTCCAGTGGAAGTGTTGAGGATCTATGTGCTAGGAGGAGGGTGGGGCAGGCGGTGGAGGTAGTATTGTCCCCACACAAATACCATGGCACTTCCTCATGTAAGTTAACATTGGCATTAACTTACCGCGCTTTCCTGCTCGGTACGACGGAACCTTCCTTTTGTGGGGAGGCCCAGGTCTAGCAGCTGGTGAGGGAGCCCCTACCATCTTGACCTCTGCAAGAACCACACTGATAGCAGCTGTGAGTTAGAATCCACTCAGATATTCTTGTCTCCATGGATTCCTCAAGATCCATATGGATCTCAAGTATCCCGTGATTTTGGAGCCTAAACATTTTACTTCTTCAGAGAAAATGTCAACTCTCTCGAGGGGAATATGTATGGAATTCTGCAAGGAAAATCTTGCAGCATTTCTTGTCCCCCTTCCGTCTTCTCCTGCATAGGAAATGATATAGCAGGTTTTTTTTTTTTTAGTTTAGTATGTAATGGCTTAATCTTGAGTACTCCTGTGAAAGGATGAGCATCTCTCTGGATTGCTCAGCACCTTTCAGGATGGAGCCCAAAGTGCACTTGCTTGAAGTTACTTTAAACAGAATTGTTATGTCTGAAAATTCAAGTTTAAGATCATGGGCCCATTCCTGCAACCTTTGCTCCCATGAGTCTTTCTTTCTTTCTTTCTTTCTTTCTTTCTTTCTTTCTTTCTTTCTTTCTTTCTTTCTTTCTTTCTCACCTGGAATGTATTTTAATACTGTCTAGTCAGCTGCAGTTTTGATTAATCAAAGTGACTCACTCACACTGAAAAGTTAACTTTTTATTTTTATACTTGATATCCTGTAGGATCAGTTTCCTTCAGTCTCTTGTTGCGGAACATGGGGAGTTTGATGAACTGCTGCTCAGTTTTTCAGAATGGATTAACCAGTTTCTTGGTGAATTGCAAAATACTTCTGAGATAAACACAGCTGATCAGCACCCAGCTGTATGCCGCAATCAGGTAAGCTATCCAGTTGAAATATTCAAAAATATAAAGAAAAGCATCCTATGCACAGTGCATTCCAAAGACCATGCAGCTAAAATTATGATGAAGCTGCTTAACCTGTTGGAAATCTGATTGTCTGTATTACACAGTTCACTTTTTTGATTGGGTTAATGCAAATCAGCAATGCAGCATTGTTCCTACTGGGTTCTATTTAGTGATAATCGTACTGATGAGCTTAATTTCTTTTGTCAAGACTTCTCTTTGAACCTTTGTATGGAAAATCAGTTTGTTTCCTTTCTTTCTAAAAGGACCACTCTATGGAAGTGGAAAGCAAGAAACAGGAACTTCAAAGTCTGAGGGAACATGTAGAAAAGCTGTGTTCTTTTAGTCGCCCAGAGGAGCACCACATGCTACAGGGGAAGGCTGAAGACTGCATCCTGCTCTTCCAGGAGGCCAGTCAAATAACCAGCCGAAGACAAGAGGCTCTGAATCAGCTTGGGGTGTTCCTAGAGTTACATGCTGCTGCATCAAGTGTGCTTCATCACCTGAGGCAGACAGTAGAGACTACTGGAAACATGGATAAGGCTAAATCAGAACTGCTGGAGAAAGAACTGAGGGATGTTGTTCAAGATATTAACAAATTAGCACCTGCAGCAATCACTTTGGATGGAGCCCTTACAAAAGCCCAATATCATCTAAGACATGGAAGTTCTGAGCAGAGGTCATCCTGTAGGGCTATGGCTGATAATCTGTGCTTAGAACTGGAGTCAGTCCAAAATCTGTTGGGAACCAAACAGAGTGAAGCAGAAGCCCTTGGAGCCTTACAGAAGTCTTTCATGGAGCGTAAAGAACAGATGTTAAAGAGCATTGAAGATATTGAGGAAAGAGCTGACAAAGAAGGATTGAAGGAGCCAACACTTCAGGCACTACAACAAAGGTAAAACAAAAATCTTAGGAAGTACTTGATCTTTGGTGCCTTTTTTTTTTTTTTTTTTTGCTTGTATTCCATAGTATTAGATGTTTTGATGACAGACTACTCCATAATCATTTTATTCCTTGGGTTAAATTCACTCCTGGGAAATCTAGGTCTCCAATGGTAGAAAGTCTGCAAAGGAAAAGGTTGCAGTGATGCAAGTTACACACAGTCTGTGGAGGCAGCCAGCACAGTTCCAAAAGTGAGCAGTCTGGCAGAAGAGAGGGCACGGCAGATGCTCTGTTTCAGCACATCCCTCAGATCTCTTTCTCTGGAAAAGCAGATGGTGAAATCCCTGCCACTAAAAGTTGCTTTATCCTGAGAGAATCCATACTGTAAAGTGGCAGTACAAAAACTGCTAGCCCTTTCTTGGGGCACAGCTGCCTCCATTAGCACAGACATTGCAGATTGTGTATTCACAAATTAGCAAGGCATGAATGGAACCCATTAACTGTAATAAACTGTCAGATTATAAAGGAGACTGATTTAAAAGGGATTCTAAAATTCTAGAAGAATATTTCCAAGTACACTTTGTGTGAGAATTGAGGAGAGGGGGCGTATGCATGTATGGTTATAGAAACACAGAGGACTAGATTCTGATCTTAGTTTCACCAGCATCAGTCCAGTGTAACTTCGTCTTCAGTAGAGTTGTCCCAGATTCACACTGTTACATCTAAAGTCAAAAATTGACCCTCAGACATATTTTATATACAATCTCTCTCTTTCTCGCTCTGATTTCATTTTCAGTGAAGCTAAGAAGTAAATGTGTAACCACTCTTTCAATTTGCAGATTAAAGATCTTTAACCAACTAGAGGATGAACTGAATTCATACCAGCATGAACTGCAGTGGTTGATGGACAAAGCAAAACAAATGGCCCAAAAGGATATAACATTAGCGCCTGAAATTGACAAAGAGATAAATCGTTTGGAAGCTACCTGGGAGGATACCAAGAAACTAATCCATGAAAAGTAAGTAGATTTTGGATATACTTAAAATGAAGGAGAAGGAGTACCTTTCTTTTGGTAGAGAAAGAGAGCTTAGGTATTTGTATATTATTTCTTTTGCCACATCAACTCCAATATACAATAATACCACCTAGTAATCATATACTGTTTGATATCTTAAAAGCACTGTACAAACGTGATATAATTGGGGGGAGGGATAGCTCAGTGGTTTGCGCATTGGCCTGCTAAACCCAGGGTTGTGAATTCAATCCTTGAGGGGGGCCCCTTAGGGATCTGGGGCAAAATCAGTACTTGGTCCTGCTAGTGAAGGCAGGGGGCTGGACTTAATGACCTTTCAAGGTCCCTTCCAGTTCTAGGAGATAGGATATCTTAAATTAATAAATCCATATTAATTATGTGCTCTTTTGTGCTTTTCTGAACTTACCCTATGGTTGGAAAGTTTTGAAATGTCCATTAAGACTACATGAATACTATATAATTAGAATGTACATAATGCACTATTTCCCTGCATGCTACCTCTGCTACATGCCAATCTTCCACTGGGCTTGAAACTACTCCTGAGCTTAAGTCTCCTCTATGTCTGCATGTAGCACCACCCTCTAGGCAGTCAGCCCAGCTCAAGATTGTTTTGAGTAAAATCATAACTCAAGCCATTTGTTAGATCAGAGGTGGGCAAACTATGGCCCGCGGGCCACATGCAGCCTGTGGTACCGTCCTGCCCGGCTAGTCCCCGGCCCCTCCCCTGCTGTCCCCTCTCCCCCGCAGCCTCAGCGCGACGCGACGCCCACTCTGGGTGACGTGGTAAGGGGGTGGAGTATAGGGAGCGGGGGGGAGGGGTTGGATAAGGGGTAAGGGATTCCGGGGGGTAGTCAGGGAGCAGGGGGTGGTTGGATAGGTGTGGGATTTGGGGCGGGGGGCTGTCAGAGGGCGGGGGGGGTGGATAGGGGGCGGGGTGGTCAGGGGACAAGGAGCAGGTGGGGTTGGATGGGTCAGGGGTTCTGAGGGAGGCAGTCAGGGAGTGGATAGGGGGCGGGGGCCAGGCTGTTTGGGGAGGCACAGCCTTCCCTACCCGGACCACCATACAGTTTCGCAAACCCGATGTGGACCTCGGGCCAAAAAGTTTGCCCACCCTTTTGTTAGATAATACTCAGCAGGGCATGGTGGGGGTCTATCTGTCTATATAAGAATATAGTGATATATATTCTCTTGATATATATTCCAGTAATTTTTTCTCAGTCTTAACTGCATTTGCATTTGTTTGAAAAGAAAACTAACATTCTTTTAAGGTTTTTTGCTTGTACATTCGTTTTTTTTGCTGAAATAAGCGGTAGGCTCTTTCAAACATGACTCTGGGTTACACTATAAAATTCCTCTCTCTCCTTAGTACTGACACCCTTCAAATATTTGTATACATGCTGGCACTTAGCCAAGCTATGTGTATTTCACTTCTATAGATTTCTTCCTCTGTCAGTCCCTTTATCACAGTCACCACAGGTGTTATGTTCATTTGAATTCACTCTAGTTTCCCAATATCTATCTGGTAACGAGGTGTGCAGATCTGAACAAAGGGGAGGAGGAGGACTTAATTTACCAGGCTCTTATACCTATTCTGTCAAGGTCACTACCTGCTCCTCATCTTTATTTTATGTGCTGCAAAGGCATGGATAAGGCAGCGGAAGCTCACTTTGAATGGGGGGATAGAGGTGAATAGTGAGACCTAAACACACAAAGCATTGTATTAAACCTGGGGAGCGGGAGGAAGTCAGGATGGCTGCTCGACATGGGGAGTGGGAAGAGTCAGGGACAGTGGGGGAGGTCGGGGTGTGAGGAATAGGAAGGGGAGTCAGGGTGGGTGCTCTGTATGGGGAGTGAGGAGAGCTACAAAGACTTGGGGTCCTTTGGGAGGGGGCAGCCAGCTCCAGTTTTGGGGGGGGTTCTGGAGGTTTGCATCTCTCAGTTCCTGCCTGCTCCCGCTGTGACAGCTGCTCTGGGTCCTGCTCTCACCTCCACTCCCAGAAGCCGTGGAGCCCCACTCAGCCTGAGTGCATAAAACAACTCACTTAAGAATGACACACGGAAATGGAAATATAGAGCAGCATCCACAGTATTTCCATTGTGGAGGCACTAGCCCCAATGCCCCCCAGTTCCTCAGATGTCTCAGAGGCCAGACATAACCACCTGGGAACTGAAGATACCATACGTATATAAAGCCATACCTGCTTGCTTAATAATAAATAATAATTAATAATAGCACATACATGTTCAAAGCAATGAAAAGACATTACCTAACTAATCCACATAATATCCCTTTGTGGAAGTATATTTATCCCTATTTTACATATGGGGAAATTGAGTCAGAACAGCAAAATGACCTACCCAAGGACACACAAAACAGCAAGTCAGAGGTAGAGCCAAGAATAAAACATGCAGTTTTAAGAGTTATGTAACTGGGTTATTTAGCTCCCTTTAACTCACCCAACTACAGCCCAGCTATGGCAGCGAGGAAGAATGATTTGGTGGCTAGGGCACTAGACTGGGACTCAGGAGACCTGGGTTGAATTCCCTGTTGTGTCAGACTTGCTATATGGGAAGTCATTAGTCACTGAGTGCCTGAGCTCTCCATCTGTAAAATGGAGATAACAGCACTTCCCTATCTCACAGGGGTGTTGTGAGGATGAATACAGTAAAGACTATGAGTTGCTCAGATACTATGGTAATGGGAACCATATAAGTACCTGAAAGTCAGTTTCATAGTGAGTCTTTCTGACCTGAAGAAATGTAATTTTAACTTTCGGTTTTTAACAAATATAATTATTTATTTTAAGCTGTTTTCCTGTAAGCCAGTGGGGATCTTGCTGTGCATGGTTATTTCTCTGGTGTGCTCCTGAGAAGGAGATGAACTCAGAAATGACCGACGTTCACACTTGGCCATCTGTGGCTCTCAAATTCCTTTTGTCAATGGAACACTGTTTATAACAAAGTACATTATATAAAGAAAATATGGGCTTCCTGTTCTGTCTGACTCCTCCTCGTGAAGAGCTTGAATTGGTTGAAAACTTCTATTGAACCTGAAGTTCCCTGTCTAGGCAGGGAAATCCAAAATAAAATCATAAGATCTGGCTTCAGCAGCAAACTGTTCCCTTTTCCAGGTGAATGGTCTCAAGCCAGAGGGGTTTGAAACAATATTTTAAACTTAAGAAAGAAAATATTTTGACTGAAAAATCAGCGACGCCGGACAGGTCTCCCTCTTCTTCAGCCTTCATTTCTATTTTTTCCTTTTTAACCAAGAAGCTTGAAATCCTTCACTGAATTTAATTTAGTCGATACAAGAGGTTGAAAACGCACAATCAGAAGCCAGCTACATGGCACTGTGGTTTTCAGACAGCATGGTCCAGTAAGTAAGACACTGAACTGGAAATCAAGAAACCTGGGTTGTACTACCAGCTCTGACATGCTATGTAGCCTTTGGCAAGTCAGTTTGCTCAAATACCCCGCCTGTACAATGGCAGTGAGAGACCCTTCCTTTGTGAAGTGCTTTGAGATTGATGAATCAAGAGTGCTGTATAAGTGATAAGGATGAGTATGTACATAACCACATAGATCCTGCTGCTTTAACATTCTAACCTGATTCCCCTGGGCCACTCCGGGGGAAGTTCTCCCTGACAAATGCCTGTGTCACATCCCCTGGATTCACAAATGTCAGAATGAACACCATTCTTTCAACACAGCTATTTTCCATTACAGACAGGAGCAGTGCTGCGTCCTGGTTGATTTGATGAAAGAATATCAGAGTTTGAAATCGGCAGTAACTAAAGTCATAGAGAATGGTGACAACGTGACTATGACCAAATCCATTTTGAAGGATCAGGAGGATATCAGAAGAGCTTTATCAAAGGTAATTCAAATATTTTCATTTAAAAATAACTGAATGGATCTTCGGTTTCAACAAATTTGGTGAATCGTTTCTTTTTGTGTTTGACGAGAAGTTGGTCTGATCCTTGCTTAAAGTTCCTTGCAGTATTGGGTGCCAAATCATCTCCCACTGAAATCAATGGTAAATCTCCCATTGGCTTTGATGGGGGAAGAATCTGGCCATTACTGTGCACTCTGTGCATTTTGTAGGAAAGCCTTTCAATTTCAATCTGCTTTTCTATTGTTTTAAGTATATTGTACATTCCTTTAGTGATTTTAAATCTACATTTGTATACAAGGAGAAGCTGTGCATAGATACTGGAGATGGATACTCTACTCAAAGGCACTGAGAAAGAAAATGCCTAACATGTTACTAATGCTTTACCATAATAACCTCTCGGATGATTTTTGTTCATCTGAAAACAAAATGAAAGGACAAGCCAATAACTGAACTTTGGTCTCTTCCATGACAGTGCAGGGCACTGATGCTGCAACATCAGCAAATTAGCCTCTGCTTCTGAAACATGACACATTCTCTGTCTCCTTCCCCCAGCAATGGGATTAGTTCATAGGCGCCCACTCTGTGGGTGCTCCAGGGCTGGAGCACCCATGGGGAAAAAATGGTGGGTGTTGAGCACCCAGCAGCAGCCCTCCTATCAGCTCCCCCCACTCACCCCCAGCGCCTCCCGCCCGCCGGTGAGCCCCGTGGAGCAGCACCTCCCCCTCCCTCCCACCCACCGCGAACAGCTGTTTTGTGGTGTGCAGGAGGCTGGGAGGGAGGGGGAGGAGCAAGAACGTGGTACTCTCGGGGGAGGAATTGGGTGGGAAGGGGTGGGGTGGGAAAAGGCGGGGTGGGTGAGGGCTTGTGTGGAGTGGGGACAGAGCCTGGGTCAGAACCGGGGGTCAGAAGACGGTGCCTGTGGATTAGTTTATCCAAAGTGGTTACTTTGATACAGTACTGGACACGGAAAAGTGTCAAGGACTTTGGTTCCCTATATTCCATACACTTCATGAATTACATTTATTACATTTCCAAATTCTGCTGGCCTGAAGTCACTCTTAAGCCTCAACCCGCCTTGAGAGTAAGTTCTGAGTTAAACTCTCTCCATTCATTAGAAAGTGTTAATGTTGATGGGAAGCCTGTAGTGGGTTTATTGCAAAATCCTCATTAATATTCGGTAGTCAGCACCATAAAACACACAGTATTAAAACGTGTCTCTTTATGGGCTATGTTTTATAAAAATCATAATATCTGGAATTATAATTCAGGTAATCATCCTGTTAAAGTGAAGTTCTCTGAATTATAACTTCACAAACTGTTGCATAGAAGACTTTTAGTCCATCATGCTACAATGTCTGTTTTACAGAGGGTTTCTTTTATTTCTATTTAGTTTATTTTGATGTTGCTGGTAACATTTTTTAATATAAGCCTTATGACAATGACCTCCTGACAACATTGGCCAAAAGAACATATGCAGGAGTTTGCAAGATCCCTCATACAGCCATGCCAGCATGCGTCAACCCTCCCTTGCAGCACATTCTGCATGCACGTCTGTCTGAGGCTCTCAAAGCACTTTTCAAACATTAGTGAATTATGCTGCATGACTGTTATGTGTTTCTGTTATCCCCGTTTTGCAGGTGGGAAAATGGCGGCTTGGAAAGTTTGTAAATTATTAGCCCAAGGTCCCACAGCAAGTTATTGCAGAGTGGGAAAACAACCCAGGTCTTGTTACTCCCACTCAGATTTTATGGCCAGAAGGGGCCATCATGATCATCTAGTTCAATGGTTCTCAAACTTTCGTATTGTGACCCCTTCCACACAGCAAACCTATGAGTGCGACCCCCCCCCCTTATAAATTAAAAACACTTTTTTGTATTTAACACTATTATAAATGCTAGAGGTGAAGTGGGATTTGGGGGTGGAGGCTGACAGCTCGGGACCCCCCACATAATAACCTTGCGACCCCCAGTTTGAGAACCCCTGATCTAGTCTGACCTTCTGCTCATCACAGGCCACAGAACCTCACCCACTCAGTCCTGTAATAGGCCCATAACCTCTTATTGCATAACCACTCATGTACTTTAACTGTCAGAACATTATTTTCTTATTCCACTTATTCCAAGAACTACAGATTGCCTTGTCTTTAGTGACATCGACAACTGTTAGCAAGAAACTAGAATAACTATAAAACACATTCCATATGTTCAGTGACTTTAGGTCTCTAGAGGTGGATGGCTGGGGAGCTGAATTTTTATTTATTTATTTATGACTGTATTAAACAAGCAAACATTTATGTTTACAGCATGAAGCTGTCAAGAATGAACTAAATGACAGACAGAAAGAGCTGGATGCCTTCACTAATAAAGGAAAACACTTGCTAGCAGAGCTGAAGAGAATTCATAACTGTGATCCCATGCTGGTGAAAACAGATATGAACAGTACTGTGGACAAATGGCTGGATGTAAGGACAATGAATGATGTTTTCCTTATACGGCAGACTCAGTTTACAGTCCGAGAATACGTTGCAATGTGTGTGCTTCTCTTAGGAACTGAAAATACTTTTTTTTTTTTAACTAAAGGTGACTTTGGAATAAATCTCAGAGGGATAAATCATAAATATTTTGGGATTGATTTGTACCTACAGTATGTGCTCATAGAAATATATATCAGGTACATTTGCTAGATTTAAAAAAAGGCATTTTTTGAGAAACTGACTATTTGGATGTAATTTACTATAAACCAGACTAGTGCACACTTCTGTTGGTGTCTGAAATACAGGTATGTGTAAATTTGGACCAGATCCTCATCTGCTGTAAATCAGTGACGCTTCTTTAAAGTCAATGCAGGTACACTGATTTACACCAACTGAGTATGTGGCCCATCGTATATTACAAAACATAATATTTTAAGATTTCATATCTATAGAACTTTATATGCAAATCCCTTTATGGTTTGAAATCCTTCTGAAGCTCTTAGTGAGCTGCTCTTTTCTGTTCTTGTACCATACATTTGGGGTTTGCTCAGATGAGAAATTCCTTAGCGTGCATGATGAATTGCTCCCTACTTGCCTCCTGACCCCAGGTTAGTTGCAAGCCTCATGAGTTTTGAAAACCGCAGCCTATTTAGCTGAGACTGCTAAGCCATTTGAGGTCCCTAGATGGGTTTAAGCAGAGGTATGATGCTTATTTGAAGTCAAAGAAGGGAAACTGGGAAGGAGAGAGAGAGAGAGAGAGAGAGTGTGTGTGTGTGTGTGTGTGTGTGTGTGTGTGTGTGTGCGCGCAGAGAGTTAATCTAAAAGAAGGTTCATGTTTGGTTTGAGACTTGGGTTTTTTGGACCAATTTCATCCCTCACTACTAATGAACTAGTTTTGATGCATCAAAATTGGCTCTAAGGTGAATTTTCAATGTTTGGTGGGATCCTAGCAATATAACACATTTTAAAGTCAATGGACATTTGTTCAGCTAATTCCACTTGCGACTCTTTTCCTCATCAAAGTATACACATTCAGAGGCATCGGCATGTAGTGGTTTATGTCAGTTTTACAATAAATAAACCTGAAATGCAGATAATAAAGTCTTGCTGTTCTGAATGTGTTTCTGTTTGTAAAATAAGAGACCCGAGGTTAGGTTTTCCAGTTGTTTCTGAGCTACTTTTCTTGCAATTGGCTCAAGCTTAAAGAAATATGAAATTAATTATTAAGGATATTGATGTCTGTCCCTCTCCAACAGGTGTCAGAGAGGACTGAAGACAATGTAGAAAAGTTGAGTGTAAGCGTGTCTCTATGGGATGATGTGCTCACCATTGGAGATGAAATTGATGCATGGTGCAGTAATTCCATCTCTCAATTGAATGAAGGTATCAGCAACCTGAACAGCAGCCAGAAAATGGAGGCCTTCCTGAAGGAATTTCAGGTGCTTACCAAAAAAAATGATACAAATGTTTGAAATGCTTTAATTCAGAGTCTCAGTTGGTATAAATCAGCATAGCTTCACAGAAGTAAGTGAACTTATGCCGATAGACATCCGCCGAGAATCTGGCTTTTTTTGTTCTTGATCTTTTGTTCAGTTACACTATTACCAAACATAGCAACCCATTAGGGAGAATGTAAAAATCTAATAGCTATATCCCACCCTCTTTTTGAGACTGTCTGTTAGTATCAGAACTAATACTGATGTACCTTGGCATTAAACTGCATTTAAACTCCATCATTGTCTTTCTTGTAACCACGCCTCCTTATATGAGGCTTGTCAAAAAATTAAGGATGGGATTTTGAGACAGTCAGCATTGGCTTTACTCTAGTCCCATTGGAGCTGATGGGAGTTTTACCATTAACTTCAATAGGAATAGAGTTAGGCCAATGCTGAGCACTTTTGAAAATCCCAATTTAAAAGTCAGACGTTCCTGTAGATACAATGAAGGTGATGTGGTGTGCTGAAGAATAAAGGGCAAATTATTTGGGCTTGGTTTGATTTCACTCAATATGTTCAGAAACTAATTTAGTAAAATAAGAGCAAGCCCACCTATGTGGACACTCTTAAATTGGTTTAAGAGTGCCTCATATCCCTTTTGCTGTTGATTCCATGCAGCACCCTTTCTTGCAAGTCTCACTCCATGGTAAATCTCTCTGCATATCTGGAATGTTTCATTACTTTATTAGAGCTATGGCTTAGTCACACAGCAGGTGGTGGATCCAGTGTTGAAGTTCACTAGTACTTCATTTCTGTGACACTATGATTACCCTGCATTAACAATAATTACAGCAGATTCGCGTTCATTAATAATACTCTAATGCATTACTTAGGCTTTTGTCTAGAATGGGCTGTTAAATAAGAGTTGATTTAATACATTAGACCAGAGATTCCCAAATTCTGGTATGTGACCATTGGTGGTATGTAAGCTTGATGGTCCATCAGTTCACTTCTCAACAATTTTCTAAGAAGGTAGTATGTGAACCAATAAAGTTTGAGAGCCACTATATTAGACTCTAAATCCTAGAAAAGTGAAGGAGCTGTGGTACTACAGCACTCCCTTGCTATGGGTATTTAAGAAAATAGTGTTGTGTCAAAAATATACAGCAGGTCCATTGTAGAATGCGCTTCTTCTACTTCCTCTGGAATTAATTAAAAAAAGTGATCGTAAATTAAACAGATAATGAGTTTGTATTAGTAATACAGGTAAATAGTATGAAATGCTTCAAAGGGAACATATTTGCTTTGATTACATTAAAACTGTATTCCATTGTGTCCATTTCTCACTGGGACCAGCCAAACAAACTGGTGTTAAACAGTCTGGTTTTGCATAGAACCAGACTGTGCCCAGGCCTCAGGTGTGCAAGGGACAGACTGAGCTCAAGAACTGTACAGGAGTTGAGTACAGTGGATGTCTTTACACTCAGGGACTGCAAGAATTCTGCACAGCTACCACTACTCTGCATTGGCTTCTGCAAAGGAATGAGCAGGGCTGTAGCCCATTACTCCCCCCTCCACCCTCGCCATCTGGACCAGCCAATAGGGAAGTCTCAGCACAGAGAGAAGCACACACTGCCCCTACTTTGCAAGTGCCACAGCATCTGCATGTCTCAGGAGCTCTGGATGGCATTGTGCATCCCTGAAGCACAATGCCTCCTGGAATTTTTGCTGAGGTGGTTCTGCACCACCTTAATGCCACAATTTAGCCCTTAATGTACCTCTTCTAATCAATGAGATCTGTGTTAATTTAATGTTCCCTGCAATAGCATGCATATTTGTATCAGAAATTTGTTTAGTATTTCAGATCTCAGGAAACTACAAAGTGAAAGTTATGAGCTTTCTCAGTAATGTTTAACAAATAAAATGTTTCTCTAGAATTTTCATTGAAATATATACAGTAAACTAGAGATCCTGACATGTCAGTGAATAAAGGGCAGCAGTCATATTACAACTCTTTTCAACACACAATTTAGTTCTACATTTGACTTTTTTTCAGAGCTCAGTTCTCTGTAATAAAAAACAGAGGGTTGTGCATTATACTCTGCATTCCATTAAGTGGAACCTAATGACCATAGTAAATTTTTCCAGTCTCATTAACAAAGACATTCCCATTTTTACTGAGCCACTTTTCAGAGACTCAAGCTGTTAAACATTTTAAACTCTAAAATGACCTGTGTGTGGTTTTTTAGTGAAGAGGAAAATTTCTGAACTTAATATACAAAAGGAAAGAAGTGAAGTATTTTTGTGAGACAAGGAAACCGAGGGATAATGATGTTTAACTTTGTTTGAATAGCTAAACTTCTGTCTGTCTGTCTCTTTCTTTCTTTCTTTCTTTCTTTCTTTCTTTCTTTCTTTCTTTCTTTCTTTCTTTCTTTCTTTCTTTCTTTCTTTCTATTTATTGAGCACCTACCAATAGCTTCATTCAGCTCTTTATGATCAGTATAAAATATTTATTACATTCTGTTTTACAGTCTGAAGTTATAAATAAAGGACAGAAGTTGGAGCAGCTTAGTTCAAAAGTTTCAGATCTCAAAGAACTGACCAATAGTCAAGAGTCAACTGCAGATCTTCAGGTAAGAGTTAGGTGTCACTCAGCACAATCTGTATCCTTCTGAAATTGTGCCCCTTCTATAGCCTTTGTCTATTGGGGGGAACATATTACACTTGCTCTTATTCTGATAATTTTTCTTCCTATTGAGAGAGTTCTAAATTAGTTACTGACATTGTTTCTGAACAAAATACTGTAGAATACAGAGGGGTTCAAGTTTTATAAGCACTTGCCACCATCTGAATTTAGAGATAGCTTCTTATTTGAAAGGTAGTGTTGCAGTGGAGCATAATTATGTTGGCCTACTTTACAAAACCAAGAAACAGCACATTGGATTAGAATCAGAGCATCAAACTAATTATTATTAGAAATTGGCCAAAACAGGAACCTTGAATCCCCATTTACTGTTTTTTTTATTTTTTTTTATTTTAGAGGTTTGATTCAGATGAAGACTCATTTTGTTTAATGACTCCAATGTTGAATCTGCAGAGAGGGAGACTAACTTTTTAATTTTCTCAGAGTTGGATAGCCATTCATTCAGGGTTAAATTTTGGTTCTACTGAAGTCAGTGACAAAACTTCCATTGACTTCAGCGGAGCCAGGATTTCACCCTCAGTGTCTGCCATTTTCATTTACTTTAAATATTTGTATCCATTCACATAAAAAAGAAAAAGAAAAAAAAGGGCCTCACATCCCACTTTCCCTTTTTTCCATTTGTTATACCACGTGAACTGCCCATCAGTTATAATACTAGGCCCAAGTGATTCACTGTAGTGCTCTAATGTATGAAATTTTGGTTTTAGTTCCTAGAAGCAGATTTAAGGCAAAAACTGGAACATGCCAAAGAAATGTCTGAGACAGCAAAAGAGACACTGGAAGATTTCAGTGCTCAGAAGATGCAGTTACTAAAGTTTATAGATCACATGACAGACTGGCTCACAAAAGTAGAAGAGTCACTGTTAAACTGTGCTTGTAACCAAGATCCCAAGAGCTTAGGTAAAGTGAAGGTAAGTGTTACAGAAGATATACTTTCCATTGCATAGTGGCTCCTGTATTTAATTCCAGCATTGTTTTATGTGATTGGTCATAATGGCAGTCAATTTATTAAAATGTACATGTTAATTTTAATCTGATCAGATTAAAATGATCTCAATTTATTAAAATGTACATGTTAATTTTCATCTGATCAGATTAAAACTATCTATTTTTATACTTTAGGTTATCAATGAAAAGAACACTGTCATATTTTTAAAGAAATGAACGGCATTTCTGATCTTCATTTTTTCTCATTGTATTGCAAAGCTTTTGGAGAAATGAAATGAATAGCAGTCTTTTTTATTGTGACAGGAACTAATGTTGTTTCATCTAACTATTTTCAGGCATTGCTTTAGAATGTTTGCTATCCTGTTTTTTGCCCTTCTAATTGTTGTGAATTTGGAGCTCATGCAATTAAGGGACTAATAGCTCTGATAGAACTCAGCATAATATTAGGTTCTACCCTAATGCACCTCAGTTGTCACCTACAGCAGCTCCGCTATCTAAATCCTAGACTCTCCGTGAATACTGACTACCACGCATGGCCATATTGTGACAAAAAGCATGGAGGTTTTTGTGGTGTAAATAAATGGCAATTCTGATGAAACAGCCACTCTCAACTTTAGTTTTGATATAAATTTAGCTTTGTATGCTGTTCCCCAGATGGATAAAGGCAATGCTAATGATCCTCCCCCTCTCTCCCAAACTCCCAACTCACATTGCTTTCCTAATGTACCTTTGAACTGGGCAGAAAAATGCCGACAAAACATTTTTTTTTTTGCTGGAATTTGCCAATTCGTCAAAATAGAAATGTTTTTCAGAGATGGTTTGATTTTTATAAAGTTCTGATGGGACACAGGCTGGGGCCAGTGAAACCCTGTCAGCCAGGCAGGTTTTGATCAGAAACTGATCTGCTTTTCTGCCAGCTTGCCCACCTGGCTCCTCAGCAGCTGGAGTCAGAGACTCCAGTGCTTCCAGAGTCCATGGCTCTGGGGCTGCCCACCGGATGGACTGCCCTGGAGCTGGGGCTCCATCTCATTTAATGGAAAATGTCCAGAAAAATTGTTTTTTTGTTCCAAAGCAGAATGAAACCAAATTTAGAGATATCAAAATCCTCCATTAATGGAATTATCTTTCTCCACACAGCTCTATTGTACCCCAAATGAACCCTCACTGTTGACTGCAAATAAACATTATTTTCAGTTGTGCTTTAAAAATATATATTTTAAAAAAATGACAGTAGCGATTGCTAAAAAGAGCTATTTTTCTGTGCTGATTTGACATTCTCTAGGAGCCAGTTGGGAAATATCAGGAAATTGTATAATCTAGTACCCTGTTCCTCAATTCCCTCCACAAATTCCTTGCTGCAGAGTGCTCTTGGTAACTGCAACAAGTGGCTGGATGAAGGGCAGAGGAGCAGGAAAGTAGAGGAAATAGGCAGCTGTTTTGTTTAGCTGGGCGTGTCGCACTGACGATGCAATCTTATCCTTTAGGAAACACAAAAAGAGCTTCAGCTCCAGCAGAGCAGCATCGATTCGACGCAGGAGAACCTCAATAGCCTGTGCCGCAAGTACCACACAGTGGAACTGGAGACTCTGGCTTGCACTGTCACTTCACTGATACAGAAGTATGAAGCTGTGACCCAACTGTGTTCCAGAACGCAGGCCAGCATGCAGGACTCCCTGGAGAAACACGTCCTCAGTGAGTCTGAGTGCTTGTTAAGCTGAGCTGTTAGACCGCAGCCATGAATCAGACTGCCTCAGAAGAGTCTGCCAGAGAGTGTTGGTGGAAAGTTTCCATTGACATCATTTACAGTGACACTCTTGTTCTTGTAGAGAGGCTTTCATAAAAGTGCTTTCACCAAATGCTAGTTTCAATCTCTGTTGCAAACTGAAGGGTTTACAAAAACAAAATTCAACCTCATTTAATACACACAGTCCTCATGACAGGAGTTCCAATTCAGCCTTTCCTGATGAAATCCTCCTGTGTTTCTCATCTTCCACTTAGTCCCATTATAATCCCCCTTGTTATAAAACATCTCTTTATAGCACACAAATGCTCTATATAGTCTATCACCAAGGCCAGTCTCATGGTGCCTGATGCAAAGGCCACTGAAGTGAATAAGAGTCTTTCCTTTAGCTCCAACAGGCTTTGGATCATGCCCCCAATGAGGGATGATAAGATATCTGCACTGGTATTTTGGATTGTACAAGTGTAAAATGCCTTTTTTGGAAACTTGTTCATATCTTCTGTTTCTTTTTAAAAGCTTCGATGCAGGAATTCCAGGAGTGGTTTTCTGGGATGAAGGAAGCAGTAAAAGAGTCGTCTGATAGGTCTGGGGACAGCAAAGCCATAGAAGCAAAGCTACATGATTTGCAGGTAGAGTTATCAAATCAAGAGGTGATAATTAGCTACTTTTGGCAATTTGCATCCATGTCTTACCGAATTTATATCTACAGAAATCTGACAAATCAATTTTTTCTAGAAAGAAAATATAAAAATGGTTCCAAATAGCAATAAATTACTGTACCACATCCAAAAGATGTCAACCAAATGTATTTCAGCTTGTGGGATTTTTTGTTCTGTTAAAACTCTTCTTGCTTCCTCTCTGCAAATTTCTATATCTTATTTTCTCCTTTGTCTCTGTCTTCCTCTCACTCTGTCCCTTACCCCTTTCCTATCTTTCCCTACAATATCTTTCTTTCTTCTTCCCACTCCTTCACACTTTATTGCTCACTGCCTCATTGAGATATACAATGATATGATATATTAGGACTTCCTTGATCTGATCTGTCATGGAAAAGAGTGCAAACAGGGCAAACGCTGCTCCAATTCTTGTAAATAACCCTAATCCCTAAAATGTCTGCCCATAGTCTTGGAGATTACATAAAACAGGCAGAGAGGGCTGGGTATGTATTGGGAACAGATGGGAATTGTCCATTCCATCCATCATAGATTTTAATAAAATGGTCCAGTTGTAATCAGTTCCACTACTAGACATTGGCTCTGAACTTCTTAGAGAAGTCTGGCCATCCCTAGTGTATACAGTGCTTCCTTAGCTATTGGCTAATCCTGCTTGTTTAACCTGTACTCTTTTCTCGCACAGAGAGTGTTGGACTCGATTAGTGAGGGACAGAACAAACTAGATGCTGTCTCCAAGCAAGGAGAAAATGTGTATGCTTATTTACCCAAACCAGTTGTGAGCAGTATCCAGGAGCAGATAGCAAAGTCACACCAGGACTTCCAGGGGTTCCTGAAACAATGCCTGAAAGATAAAGAGGCTCTGGAAGACTGTGCCTTAGAACTGGGAAGGTGGGTTATTTCAACAGAACCAGATGCGCTGCAGAACTTTATTATAAAATGGCTTGGAGGTGGGGCAGTACAGTGGATGCTGAAATTTTCAGACTGTGAGGATATAGATGATGATTTGAGATTAAAACTTGCAGTTAAAGAAGTAATAACTATGGACCTGTTCACCCCCTCCTCTGGAGAGAAGCTCAGAGATTCATCTCTGTGCTAATAATTTTGGGGAAACAATTGGGCTCTGTATGTTAGATTAAACAAACTGAAAAGCCAAAGGCTCTAAGGTATTTATTAGCTCAGAATATGTTTACCGCTAATGTAACAGGAATAGTATTAATGGGTAGTTGGATGAAACAGCAAGATGAGATCAGATGGAAATTTTGTGTGTGCCTGCATGTGCATTGAAGTAAGATTTTCAGAAAAAGGAAACTAAAGTAGACTCCTAAATCCATGGCCTTATTTTTCAGAAGTGCTGATCATACAGAAACTCCTATTAACCTCAGTGGGATCTGTTGGGTGCACAGTACTTTTTAAAATCTGGTCACTTGTTTATGTGCCTAAGTTTGATTTTAAGAGCCTAATTTTAGACATCTTTTTAAAAACAAACAAACAAACTTGGGTTACATTTTAATTACAAGCAAGATTTGGAGAGACTTTGTTTTAGCCTCTTTATCTTTACTGAATATGGTAATAAATACAAGCACTGTCACTTTAAATTTTGGAAGGTTCTTTTCCCACCGTAATTCCCATGATCTCGCTCAACATTTTTAGAGCCTTGCTGAGTATTTTTAGATTAGTAGTCACTGCAGAAGTATGCTGTGTGTGGAGCTCTCATTCACTAAAAGTTAAAGTGGTATCCAGCCTGCTTTTCTGCTCTACTGGGTATGCATTATACTGTATAAACTCAATAGTATCTTTGCACACCTAGGAATTGCTTTTAAAGGGATACTTTTCTGTTCTGTAGCTTTGAGGATCAGCACAAGAAACTGACCCTGTGGATCCATGAAATGGAGGAAAGGATAAGTACTGAAGCACTAGGAGAGAGCAAACAGCACATCCCAGAGAAGAAAAATGAGGTGCAGAAAGTGGAAAATTTTCTTGAAGAGTTACTGGCTGCAAGGTATAAAAACACGTTTTCTAATGTCCTGTTGCCACTGTTCTTTAATCCTTCTGTTCAGCCATAGTTAAATGAACTGACTGGTTAGTATATGAGAGAGGTGCTGGAGGATGCAGTTTGTCAAAGGAACAGCTTACAAGAGGCTGCGTCCAAACAGCTCCAGACTTTGGGGAAATTTGAATTTGAATATGGATCCAAACTTAATGGCTTAGGCTCATTTCTGTTAAGGGGAAGTTGAAGTAACTTTGTTAGTAAAGATGATCTGCACAGCACTACCGCACAGCACCCTCAGCTTTAGCAATATGGTTTAGATGTCCCCCAAAAGTCACACTAATAGTAATAGTTATCACATTGTCCATTTAAAAACTTTTGTTTTCTTGCTTTTGCCCCCTGGCATCCAGTTCCACTTGGATTGCACGCTCATATGCTGACCTCCAAGCACTGTGCCCATGAAACCTCTCAGCCATGGAATCCTACTTGAGTTGGGAATCAGCTAGTGGACGACGAGGTAATTGCCATTTTTAGTATACTGTGTAGTTGTGCAAACATTTTATAGTTTGTTGGAAAAGGTAGAAAAAAATATTATTCAATTGTTTTGCTAAACTTCACAGTATACTAAAAGAAGGCACTTACTCGATCCTCATCCATCCATCCAGGGCTGTTCCAGCAGGGTTTTTGTCTGATGTGACTTCAACATAGTACATACAGGAACAAGAGAGAGGATGATCCAGTGGCTAGGGTATTAGTTTAGGACTTGGGAGACCTGGGTTCAGTTTTCTGTTCTGTACAGACTTCCTATGTGACCTTGGGCAAGTCACTTAGCTCTGGTTTCCTGTGTCTTGGTTTCCCCGGTCGTTAAATGGGGATAATGATACTTCCCTACCTCACAGGTTGTGAAGTGCTCCGATACTACTGTAATGGGAGTCAGATAAATATTTAAGATAGATTACATGTTGGAGAGGGAACTGGCAATATCAGTAGAGGTGGATGTCATGGGAAATAAAATTAGAATGTGCTGATCGCTGTTTTTAGCTTGATTACTGTTGCCACCAAACAGTTATTGGTAAAGCAAGAGTGTAGGCCCTCATTAAGGTTATTTACGTTACTTTAAATCAATATATGAGTTTCATATTATACACTCAAATTTGGCTTTGTTCAAAATAACTTTTCTAGCAACTATGAGTTGTCTGACTGCAGTCAAACTTGGTTATGCTGGCAGCATTAAGTAATTTTCCATCCTCACTATGGCAATAACAGTTCAAGTGGTTTCTAAAATTAATTGTCAATCCCAAATCTTTCTTTTAGAGAATCCTTTGCTAAACTTTCCCAGAGGGCTCAAGCTTTAAATGAAGAAGGACATGGTGCTGGGAGGGAAGTACGTCTGGCTTCGCAAAACCTCACCAGCTATCAAAACCTAGTCAAAACTGTCAAGGAGAAGTTGCGAACATGTCAGGTTGCACTCCAGGAGCATCAAGCCTTGGAGGAAGCACTGCAGAGTATGTGGTCCTGGGTGAAAGATGTTCAAGATAAGCTGGCTTCTGCAAAGAGCACTGTCGGCAGCAAAGCCACATTAGAGAGGCGGCTGATGCAAATTCAGGTAAAGCACAGGGCTACATGAGCTAGCACATCAGGTCAAAATTGCATTAGAGTTTAATTCATGGAAACAGAGGGATTTTTTCTGCCACAGTCATACAACTTGAGGGCATAGCTATCATTAGCTGCTGCAAAATAGGTAAATGCCATAGGAGGCACCAGGTGGCACTTATATGGCTTTATGCTTTGCTGCTACAGCACTTCTGCATAAATATAAATAGAGAGACAAGATGGGTGAGGTAATATTTTTCATTGGACCAACTTTTCTTGGTGAAAGAAGCAAGCTTTTGGGCTTACATAGAGGCAGTCCTGAGAAAGCATGGTCCAGGTTGACTAGGGATGCACAGGAGTATGGTGCAGAAGGGGTAAATGAACTAAATGACAATGGTGAATATTGCTAGAGGAGTAGCAACTTGGAGGTTTCCTTTATGTTTGCTGGATGGTTGGATTTGATACATGTGATCCTTTTTGCTGCACAGGAGATCCTTTTAATGAAAGGTGAAGGTGAAGTTAAGTTGAACATGGCCATTGGTAAAGGCGAACAAGCCCTCAGAAGCAGTAATGAGGAAGGGCAGAAGATGATACAGACCCAGCTACAAACATTAAAGGATGTATGGAATGATATCATCAACACTTCAATGAGCTGTCAGAGGTAAACTCACTGTGTTTCTCTTTAAACATAGGGCCAGATTCTGACATCCTTTCTCCCGGTGATGAGTACCTTACACTGCAAGTAGTTCCACTGATGACTACTTGAAATGTAATGTGCTGCTCGAAGTAAGTAATGCTGGCAGAATCTGGCCCAGAATGAAATGTAATTTAGAAGTGCTTATCTGAGAAAAAAATACGGAGAAAGACAATGTGGTGATTCCTCTGCTTAAGTTCAGAGTTCAGTGTAAACTGGTCATTGCAAAAATACTTCCCTCAACAAGAAAACAATCACAGTTCAGTGTGCTTGGTAGTCTGAAAGAACTAGAACTGAGTAGTCAAAAATTGTCAGTTTTTCAATAATTACTGAACTGCTGCACTTTTTATTATTGTTATGAGAGAAGGGCTGTTTTTTATTCAGGAGTCAGGATTAAGGTACATTGGAGTTTCATGTGAAACCTGCAGAGCACCTCCTTGTCTGGAGTTAGTCAGTGTTACCCAACTATCTCATTTATTAGCACTTCCCCCCCACCCCTATTCCACAACTCCGATAGAGATGTGTGTGGAAGATTACAATGATAAACGCTATCTAAATTTTCACTTTGATTCTGTGGCTAAATTCACCCCAGTTTATGCCAGTTTATGACAGAAACTTGGGGTGAAATCCTGGTCTTTTACATAAGAACAGCCATATTGGGTCAGATCAATGGTCCATCTAGTCAAGTGTCCTGTTTTCTGATAGTGGCCAATGTCAGGTGCTTCAGAGGGAAGGGACAGAACAGAAAATCATCAAGTGATCCATCCCCTGTTGTCGACACCCAGCTTCTGGAAAACAGAGGCTCAGGACACTGCAGAGCATGGTTTTGTATGCCTGCCCATGCTGGCTAATAGCCACTGATGGACCTATCCTCCATGAACGTATCTAATTCGTTATAGTCTTGGCCTTCACAACATTCTCCGATAAAGAATTCCACAGGTTGACTGTGCATTGTGAAGGCCAAGACTATAAGAGGCGGCTCCGTATGCTGCCCCCGCCCCGCCCCGAGCGGTAGCTCCGCAGCTCCCATTGGCTGGGAATTGTGGGCAGTGGGAACTTGGGGGTGGCACCTGTGGGTGGAGGCAGCACACAGAGCCGCCCGCAGCGCTTCTGCCTAGAAGGAGCCGGGACAGGTTGCCACTTGTGGGGAGCCATCCGAGGTGAGCGCCCCCGGATCTGGCACTCCGAGTCCCCTCCCACACCCAAACTCCCTCCCAGAACCTGTGCCCCACACCCCCTCCTGCACCCCAAGCCCCACACCCACCCACACCCAAACTCCCTCCCTCTTAGTTAACCGGCATTTTTCACTTACCAGCATCCCCCATTCCCACAACATGCTGGATAAAACAGCTTTTACTGTAACAATTCAGATGATAGTGAAGAGGTCTGAAGTAGCAACAGTTTGAACTGATAAATGGAAAGGGTCAGTTTTGCTAAAGAGAGATACAGAAAATATCTGGAAGAGGACATGTATTCTAAATGTATGAGACACGTGTACAATAAGAACTATAAAAGGTGGGTTTTTTACCAGTAAGTAAAATACTGATAGTTTGAAAAGGTACAGTGGATTAAAAGATGTCTATTGATTTCAGACATTTACTGGTTCTGTTTGTATTCTGCACTAAAATATATGAAATATCTCTCAGACCAGTAGAGTCTTTCTAATCAGAAGATTTTTTTTAAAGTGTAATTGCTGTATTCAGTACAATTATGAAGAGGGAATTGGGCTACAACAGGTAATATCACCTTACCAGTAAAATGGTGAATTAAAACTTTTTGATTGCACTTCACTGTTCTGGGGCTGTGTGAAATTCTGAAAATATGTTTGTGAAAATTTTCACAATTGAATTTCAGGCAATTTGACTCTTACAAAATACCACTTTTTAGTGAAAGTAGTTTTAGTGAAAGAGGGGTTACATTCTGAACAGCATCTGTCAATGTGCTAGGCTGTAGAACACTTGATCTCCTTGGTAGCACTTATTCCATGGGGCTCCTCAGGTGAGTATTATAGTGCCACTGAATTGGTTTTCCTTAAGGCCTGCAAGACTTCTGACCTGTACTGTATCTGTGTCTTTAATGTAAGCTGTTTGGAGTCTGTGATTAGGCAGTGGAATGACCATCTGGAGAGGAAAAGCCAGCTCGACCAGTGGTTGGAGTCAGTGGATCACAAAATTGAACAGCCTTTACAGACCCAGATTGGTCTGAAAGAGAAGTTTTCTCAACTGGATCACTTCCAGGCTATCGTTTCTGATATAGAGGATCACTCTAGTGACCTGCATCGACTCACTGAACAAGCCAAGGAACTATATGAGAAAACTGAGGATGCTTCTATCAGGGAAGCAGCTGAAGAGGAACTGAAAACACAGTTTAGTGACATCACCACTGTGGCCAAGGTAAATGCCTCATAAGAGAAAGCAAACTTTTACATACTTGTTTTGATAAATGAGCTTGTGCCAAGATTTCAGTTCCATTTCAATTAATGAGCATATTGACATACACTTCTGTAAAATCAACATAGAAGGCAATTAAAGAACCACATCCTAAATAATATCCTGCTTGCATATTTATGCTGAAACATAATCAGAGGGCAGCCCTGGCACTCAATTTCAATAATTTTACTTGCATGAAAAGCCATGTAAGTGTTGACGTTTTCTTGGCTTTTTTGCTTCAGTTATTAAGATAGAGTCCAATTTAATTTGCTGTAATTCACTGGGATGCAACGATTTGTTTCCCTTGGGAAATTGGGATTATCAGATGGAATATTTATGAATTTTGAGTAGTGAGATCTATATATTTCAAGCTTGAGGTCTTATATACAATGATATTTCTGCAATTCCTTTTTTTAAAACTTTATTTCTTTCTCATTTATTTCCATCATGTTTCACTTGTGTATGTATGGGAAAGAAGGGGGGGGGGGGGTGTTTTACACAAGCACGAGAGAAGAACAAATTGCTTTAATGAACAGAAAACACATTTCTATAAAGAAGATGAAGATGAAAGTATCTGTTTTATGGGCCATTGAATATTAGACATGTCATAGGGCACATCTTTATGGTCTCTGAGGAAAGAGGATACAAACTGTTTGTTCTTGGACCCCTTCTGCCAATGTCCTCCCCCAAGCTCACTGAGGGAGGGATCTTTGACAGACTGCAGGAGATGCAACCTGGTGCCCAAGTAGAGAGAGAGAGAGAGAGAGAGAGAGTGTGTGTGTGTGTGTGTGTGCGCGCGCGCGAGGGGGCATATGTGGCAAAGGGGGGAGCCCACCCTCCCTCAGGTCTGCCACTTTCCCATTGGCTGAGGGTGAGTACCCAGGCTAGCTAATTGACTCCTGTATGCCCCCCCCCCACCATATTTATACTTTCCGTGGCCTTTCAAAAGCCGCCTGCTCCTGCTAGCTGCCCTCCCTCCAGTGTAGTGTAGGAGCTGTGGTTTTTTTTAAGGTGCTGCAGGCCTGACAAATCATCTGTTTTTAGATCAGGGAGGATTTTCTTTGCATTGGACCAATTTTTCGGAAGTCTTCTGTTTTTCCCCACCTTCCTTGCAGTGTCCTGGAGGCAAAGTTGGATTGTAAGCAATAGATTCATAAATGTCTAGATTATGAGGCCAAAAGGGACCACTGTGACCATCCAGTCTGACCTCCTCCCTAACACAGGCCACAGAACTAGTTTCTTACTGGATACAATATTTCTTTGTTTTTCCTTCCTGTCCTGAAGCTATGTAACGTTGCAGCACAGCTGACATGTTTCATCCCTGAGGGGCTTTTAGTGGTAGGTGAATAACCTATGTATGTTTCCGTTCTGCCCTGTATACCCTAAATGGGTTGGGACCTGCCTGTCTGAGAGACTACCTCTCTCCCCATGCCATTATGCCTCAGCTGCAGTCAGCAGAGGTACTCAAATTGGAATTTACTCCATTTAATAAGGAGGGGCCGGCAGTATAATATTCTCCATAAGGTTAGGCTTGGAAGGATTCGATATTTATTAGTAAATGTTGATAGACTCACCAGACACAGGCAAACCAATGAAAACATGTTTCCACCAATAATAATAGACATTTACAGATAGGCAAAATAAGAAAAATGCTGGTTGAGAACTTGTTACAGTTTGATTTAAGGATATTTACTTTGTATGTTTTGACATGTGAAGTTGACAATTTGTGTTTTAATGGTTATAAAGATTTAACTGGATGAATCTCAACATCCACTGTTTTTAAATAGTTATTGTCTGACCCCCATAACTTCGCACAACTGAAAATTTAAATAAAAAATCCTTTAAACACCATAATTTTGCCCAACTGTGAAAATTTAAATAAATAAAAATTGAATTCTGCAAGCCTATATAAAATATAAAAGCCTATGTATGGTATATCTTGACTTTAGTAAGGCTTTTGTTACTGTCTCGCATGACTTTTTCATAAACTAACTAGGGAAATACAACCTAGATAGAGCTACTATAAGGTGGGTGAATAACTGGTTGGAAAATCATTCCCAGAGAATAGTTATCAGTGGTTCAGTCAAACTGGAAGGGCATATTGAGTGGGGTCCCGCTGGGATCAGTTCTGGGTCTGTTTCTGTTCAATATCTTCATCAATGATTTAGATAATGGCACAGAGAGTACACTTATAAAGTTTGTGGACAATACCAAGTTGGGAGGGGTTGCAAGTACTTTGGAGGATAGGCCAGACTGTGCATCTAAACTACAGCCAGTGAAATGGGATGAGCTTGTTTTTTGGCTTATTGTGAAAGCCGGGTTGCTTATTTACAGCGTGAAAGTTGGCAACTTTTGCTCACTCTACCAGAATGCTATCTGGGTCTACAAGGGAGCACATGCTGCATCAGCACAGCAGCAGCTTTGCCATCCTTTAAAGGATATAAGTGTTCTCCCATTCCCTACAGCCTCCCTATTGGCCGGTGCAGAAGGGAAGCAGGGCCATGGCTCTGCTCTCACACTTTCCCCTCCTCCTGCACTTTGGGGAAGCTAGTTTCTCCTCTCCTCAACCAAACTGTGCACATCTTTAATGCTGAGGCATGATGGGGAAGGGGAGGACCAGGCAAAACATAACTCTTTACTGTGGATAGTTTATAAGGCAATTATTAAAATGAATACTTTGGAGACAGCGTGCAAAACAGCACTGCAAACTGAAGGGGAGGAGAGACAAAAGATTATGCTACTCCTGAAGCGCACAAATGAGTCTGTTTTCCATGTGATTGACAGGAGAAAATGAGGAAAGTGGAAGACATTGTGAAGGACCATTTGCTATACCTTGATGCCATCCACGAATTCACAGACTGGCTCCATTCTGCAAAGGAAGAACTGCACCGCTGGTCAGATGCATCTGGAGATACATCAGCCATACAGAAAAAACTAGCCAAAATTAACGTAAGAAAAGTCAACTGGACTGGTTTTGTCTGTAACTTTGTCCCTGGGCACTAAAACAGGACATAGCCAGAAGTGCTGTGGGATCTAAAGATACTGTTTCCCTTTATTTGTTTGAAATGGTTGTTACTTTTCACTGAGCTGAGAGTGCACTTGCTATGCCAAACTCTGTTCTCAGCTGCTGTGCCTGTGGTTTAAGTAAAACCAAAACTGAGGCTTTCAGTCACAGGCCCACACTGGAAGCAGCAGCATCTCAGTAGGCTCAGAGAGTAATTGTGCCTTAATGCCAGGTTTCTCAACTTTTTTCTTTCTGAGCCGCCCCTCCTCCCCCATGCTATAAAAACTCCACCGCCCACCTGTGCCACAACTGTTTTTCTCAATATAAAACCCAGGGCCGGCATTAAGGGGTAAGAAGCAGGGCAATTGCCCAGGGCCCCACACCACAAGGAGCACCATGAAGCTAAGTTGCTCAGGCTTCAGCTTCAGGCCCGGGTGTTGGGGCTCGGGCTGCAGTCCTGCACAGCTTTCTGCCCTGGGCCGTAGCGAGTCTAACACTGGACATGCTTGGTGGACCCCCTGAAACCTGCTTGCAGACCCCTGGTTAAGAACCACTGTCTTAATGGGCCAATACACAGGCTGCATCACCTTGGTCCTCCGAGTATGCCTGCCCCATCTGCAGAGCTATATGGAGAAGAAACAGAGACAAGGGCAGGGCCACTCCTCTGCCACACCCCTTCCTGTCCTGTTAGGGCAATGTGTGCCCTGGGGTGCACAGAGAGATCAATCCCTGCACTTCTCCAAGCACTGGGGAAGTGCTGATACATGGGGCCCGTAGAGTGAGGGAGTCTCCTTGCATGCTCCCTGCCCCACTTGAATCTCTGAGGCCCTGTCACTGTCTGTGTTTATACACTCCAGAGCAAATTATGTATCCCTGCATGCAGTATGAGAGCAGAGTTCACATATATTTGCTGTCAAAACATTTCACTTCAGATGTTCATAGAGGAGTTTTAGATTCAGGCAAAGTGTAGGAAGCTGGTCTGGTAAGCAGGTTTTTAGACTGACACGAAAGAGTCCTGGGTTCAGTTCCCACCTCAGTCATAGCCTTATTGTGCCATTTAATCTATCAGGTGCTTCAGTTCCCCAATTTGTAAAACGGGGAGAGTTCTTCCCTACCTTACAGGGCTGTTGAGAGATAAATACATGAATGATTGGGGGGCACTAAAGTACTACTGATATTAGGGTCATATACTGCACAGATGGCTATTTAGAGAGCTTCTTCTTCCATGCTATATTCCCCCAGGTTATAGAGGTCTTTTATAGTTCCTATGACAGCATGTGATCTCACATTTATGTATGAAATCAAATATAACACAATTTGGAAAGCAAGAAATTGTGCAGCCAATAATGGTGCATCACAAATTATGGGCAAAATTGCAAAGCACTCCTTCTGCACTTCACATTTCTGTTTATATGTCCTTAAAACAATTGAGATCAGCTACACACTAGCATTTATTATATTAAAGATAACATGTTTTTCCCATCTTAATCTAAAAAAGCTTCTTTGCATTGTCTAAGGAAAGTTGTTTTTCTCCTACTCTTCTGAAAATTTAAGAGTATACTAGCTTCAGAGTCACTCTGTTTAAAGCATTCTGTCTGCTTTGTTATTATAATTTTATTTTAACCTTTCACTTACATTTTTAGATGGTGTGGGTATTGTGAAAATGTTTTTGTTGAAACTGCTGCTTTGTTCACCACAAAATGCTGGCTGTTACTTCCCAGTAGAATGTGCTGCCCTCCATTTGTAAGTGTTCAGATTTCCAGCTGTAGTGAATCACAGCACTTTCAGTTACCATGGCAATGTTCCATTGCAGGAGCTGATAGATTCCAGGCAGATTGGTGCAAGCCGCCTAAGCAGAGTTGAGACACTGGCTCCTGCAGTGAAACAGAACACAACTCCCAGTGGGTGTGAACTGCTAGATGCGGAGATGCAGGCCCTGCAGTCGGACTGGAAGCAGTGGGAAGAGAGCATATTTCAAACCCAAAACAACTTGGAGGATATAGTTAGCCAAATGGCCTCCTCGGAGCAGGAGTTCACAGCACAGGCTGCTCAGCTGGAAAAAGCCCTGCAACAGTTCACCACGCTTCTTGCAGCCTGCTCTCAAAAGCTGACCCTCCTGGACGGCAAGCAAACTGATAAAGAAATAATTGAATGCTGGCACCAAGAAAAAGTAAGGCCCCTTTCTGCTTCTCTAATCCTTTTTTGGTTGTAAATATACAAGTACTCTGTTGAAGAAAACTTCTTACCAGCAAGTGACTGTAATACACAGGCATAGGAAAAGTAGAAAGCTTTGAAATACATTTTTAAATATAAAATTCAAAGCTGAAATCTCTAGTAATGACTTTGTAAACTTTTTTAAAAAGAGTCACAGTGTGTAGTGTTTTTATGGAGACATTTCTCTTTGGCCTCCATTGTACAAGGCATAATATTCGTTTCTCAGCTCTCCGGACACTGAAAACAGGGCCTTTCAGCAGAGGCAGACACCAGTGAATGCTAGTTTCAAGTTTTCCTTCCAACTCCCTCAGTATTTCAAGCCACAAAAGCACATGATTGCAGAAATGGGTATTGTATGTTGTGGTTTTCCGTAAGGTCAGATAGCCATCATAGGCATCATGTTTCCTTGTATTTAATCCTTGCTTTTTGCCAGTTTATTCTTCTCATTTCTCAGAACATCTTGGCATTGTGCATTATAAATTATCGGTGTATATTTAGAGAAGAGGAATTAGAAGCTATTATCTACTTGTTAACTGTTCCCTTAACTAGCTCAGCAGTACTACTTCAAGACAGAAGAGGCCTGGTCTACACTAACCCCCCCACTTCGGACTAAGGTACGCAAATTCAGCTACGTTAATAACGTAGCTGAATTCGAAGTACCTTAGTCCGAAGTTACCGCGGTCCAGACGCGGCAGGAAGGCTCCCCCGTCGATGCTGCGTACTCCGCTCGCCGAGCTGGAGTACCAGCGATCGATCCGGGGCACTTCCGGGATCGATCCGGGATCGATTTATCGCGTCTTAACCAGACGCGATAAATCGAACTCAGAAAGCCGATTGCTTACATCCGGACCCGGATGTAAGTGAAGACGTACCCAGAGAGAGAGGCAGTCGAAATGCTTTCTCCTTCTTACTTCTCTCCAAGCTGATCTTCCACAGCAGAGGCAAAAAGATTCCTGTAATATTATAACTGTGAATGTTATATGCAGGGCTTTGGAGCGGAGCCCGGAGCTGGAGCGCGGAGCAGCTCCGGAGCAGTGGAGCTGCAGGTTTTTGCCTGGAACTGGAGTGGAGCCAGAGCACAGCTCCAAAGCCCTGGTATATGCCCCAGTGTTTCAATTTCTGCTAGCTTTGCACCAAAGCAGTCCCAATAGAGTGAGAGAGCCATGTAACGTTTGCACTATGACTCCTTCACTGAAGATCTGAAATGTTCTAAAACTCCCCAAGGTGTTCTTCCTTTAACCTGAGATTATTAATCTCCATCTCCTGCTTAGTTAGTTCCCCTTTCACAGAATTCCTCTCTGATATGCAGATTTACAGTACCAGTATGCAGCATTCAGTACACAGCAGCAGGTCTGATGAGGCTGTAATACCGCTTTAAACATTATGGGAATGACTATGCAAAATTCCCCTTGGCTCATACTATTTTTAACCTTCTATTATTATCAACACACATACAGTAATTACCAGAGATTTTGTACTTAAAAACAAATATTAAACTCCTAAAAATCTCAAGAGACTTCAAAATGTTGCTTGTTAATATTTATACTGTATACAAATTGTAGCTGAATGTAGTACTTGTCTAATATACTTGCTATTTTAATAACAAATATGCTGATTTATAATATGTAGAATGCAGAAAAACAGAAGTCTTACTGTGTATGCCTCTACTTTATAATCTAATTTATAGTAAAAAAGTAGGAAGTACTAAAAATTGAGTCCTAAGGAAAATTAATAATGTGGACAAGGGTGAACCAGTGGATATAATGTACTTAGACTTTCCGAAAGCCTTTGACAAGGTTCCACACCAAAGGCTCTTAAACAAAGTAAGCTCTCATGGGATAACAGGGAAGGTCCTCTTATGGATCAGTAACTGGGTAAAAGACAGATGACCAAGGGTAGGAATAAATAGTTTTCTGAATGGAGAGAGGTAAGTAGTGGAGTCCCCCAAGGATCTGTACTGGGCCCAGTCTTATTCAACATATTCATAAATGATCTGGAAAAAAGAGTAAACAGTGAGGTGGCAAAACTTGCAGACAATACAAAACCATTCAAGGTAGTTAAGCCCAAAGCAGACTGCAAAGGGTTACAAAGGGATCTCTCAAAACTGGGTGAGTGGGCAACAAAATGTCAGATGAAATTCAATGTTGATAAATGCAAAGTAATGCAGATTGGAAAACATAATCCCAACTATACAAAATGATGGGATCTAAATTAGCTGTTACCACTCAGGAAAGAGAGCTTGGAATCATGATAAATAATAGTTCTCTGAAAACACCTGCTCAATGTGCAGCGGCAGTCATAAAAGATAAAATGTTAGGAAACTTTAGGAAAGGGATAGCTAATAAGATAGTAAATATCTTATTGCAAGTTAATGGGAATAGGATGTGCGCAGCACCTTTGAAAAATCAGGCAATTTCTGTTTAGGTGCCTAAATTTAATTTTGGGAGCCTTCTTTTAGGCCCTGAGAATTAAAAATATTGGCCAGATCTTACAAAAGAACTGTATATGACAGTATTTCTTGCAGAAGTACCAAACACTTTGCCATTATAACATTTAAAATATTCTGTGTTGATTTTATTTATTTGTTATTTAAAAGTTACAGCGCTGAGGAACTGTACACCTCCCATTTTTCTGAGTAATGGTACAATCTCACTTTAACATAGCACAAACAGTGTAAGGCACACCTCATCTAAATTGGTTGAGAACAGTATTGAACAGCCACAATTTCAGTTCTTTTCACACTGCTGTTTTTTTTTCCCCACCAGGAAACACTGGATGCTCTAACAAAGGCAGAGACTATGACAGAAGAGCTCAAGACTCAGTTAAATGACCTTTGTAGATTTTCCAGGGATTTGAGTACCTATTCTGCAAAAGTTTCAGGGTTAATTAAAGAGTACAATAGGTAAGCATTCATCTTATATACAGTTAAACAATACTCTGTGTGTATAACATATACATTTTGATCTAGGATATCATAAGTTAGAAATTGACAAGTAAACAGCGGATTGATTATTTACCGATTGCCTTAAACTTGATGGCAATTTTTTCAACCTTTATTGCCAACTTGTTTTTTAAGGCCTCGATTGAGCCATAAGACTCAGCTTTGAATGGTTAAGAATTGCCACTGTGAATGACAACAGATAGAGGAGAGAGTGAGAATAACTCTATAGCCTGGTGATTTGGACACTCACCAAAGATGTGGGAGAATCGAATTCAAATCCCTGCTTCAATGATTATTTAATTCTTTATACAAAGTGGAAAAGCTTGCACAGGAAAGACTGAGAGACTATCCCATAATCTAGTGGCTAGGACACTTTCCTGCAGTGTAGGAGACCCAAGTTCGCATCCCTTTTTCACATCAGGCAGAGGAGGGTGTGATGGGGTGTACCAACCCCGCACTGGGCTGCTGGGGACCAATCATTGTGGGTGCAGGCAGCCACACCTCCTTTCCCCTGCTGCGCATGCTCCAGGTGGAGAAGCCAGATAAAAGGAGGCAGCACAGCTCAGTCGGGCAGGTGACAGAGGAGGAAGGACGTACACTGCTGGTTCCTGCAATGCTTCTGGCGGTAGAGCCCAACGACACTCCAGGCGACTCGCCAACGGCAGAGACTGCCCGGGAAGCCAAGCCACAGCCTGCTAAGGAGGCTGCTGCCTGCTCTACATCCCAGTCCAGAGGGAAATAAGGCCTACAGACTGTTTGTTTGTTTTGCCCCACCCAGGGCCATACACTAATTGATGTTTTGTCCTGCCCGGGGGCTAATTCCCCAAGTAATACTGCCTGTCCCAGCCAGGAGGCTGCAGGGTTCTAGGCTGTTTGCTTTGCCCTACCCCAGGGCTGCAGCCTGCTCGCTGCTTTGCCCTGTCCGGGGGGCTAATTCACCAAGTGCCACTGCTGGCCCAGCCAGGAGAGGGCTCCAGACTGGTTGTTTTGTTTTGTCCGTCCCGAGACCACAGACTAGTCAGCTAAGTGACTCCCGTCAGGGGACCTGAGACCCACTTGGCCGAAATCACCCACTTAACGGGGAATCCTGACAACAGGGTGAAGGGGTGTACCAAGCCTGCACTAGGCCGATGGGGGCACCCCAGTTCAACATGCAGGGCCCCCGTCACATGTGGTGGAGAATGTAGGCACTGGTCGGGTCCTACTAAGAGGACGAACCCAAGGAGAGCTATTTGAAAGAGCCACACAGACACCATAGATACCGACAAGATATTAAAATGGATGCTGGAAAGCCAGCAGCAACAATAACAACAAGCCCAGCTGCTACAGCAAACAACAGATGGCCCACCACCAAGAGCAGCAGCAGTAGCTGATTACAGAGCTAGCTGCACAACACCAATCCCAGCAAGAACAGCTATTTCAGCAGATGGCAGTGCTCGTGCAACCTAGGGGCCCACCTGGACCTGCTGGGGTGAGCCAGGGTTCAGAGAACAGTCTTACTGGGTTACCAGTGAGACTGGCCAAGATGGGACCTGGAGATGACCTCGAGGCCTTCTTGGTCACATTTGAGTGGGTCACCATGGCGGCCCGCTGCCCTCCAGAGCACTGGGCTACTCTAGTGGCCCCATACCTAACCGGACCCACACAAACCGCCTACCAGAACTTAAATCCTACAGAAGCCCTCAACTATGCTGAAGTGAAGGCTGCCATGCTGGAGTGAGCCCTGAAACATTCCGACCTTTGGCGGTGGCTCAGCAACTCTGTGATTATTGCTGAAGATGGTTGGAACCTGAGAAGTTGACCAGGCCTCAAGTGGCGGAGGCTATCATACTGGTTTGTCGACATCGGCCAAGAGCTCTCACTGAGGGAGTGTCCTTGATGGAAGATTACCTGGCCGCAGAGGGACCCCAACTTCCAGCTCCTAAACCAGGGAGTCCCGAGGACCGCAGGAGGGACCCAAGCGAGAGACAGCCCAAACCAGAGGAAGATGGATCTCGGAGTAGGCCGGGAGTGCAAGGGTCAATCTCCCAGCCAGAAGTTACGCAGACACCTCGTGTGAGACCCCAAAGGAAAGAGGCCCCAGCTGGTGGGCTGAGGCCAGTGCCACAGAGCTCCAGGCAGACACATTGAAGGGTCGATATTATGAGTGTGGCCAGAAGAGACACTTCAGACGGGACTGCCCTTTCATGGACTGCAATTATGGCCAGGTCTAGGTAGCAGGTTCTCGGACCCGGCAAAGAGTCTCAGCGAAACTGATAATCCCTATGCAGGTCAATGGCACCCCAGTATCTGGTTTTATTGACTTGGGTTGCAGCCAGACCCTCATACGGGCCAATCTGGTGAAGTCACTGGACCTGACAGAGGCCCCTATATGCCTCCAGTACATCCACGGGGATGTACAACTGTACCCCAATGCTAAGGTAAAGCTAACGGTGTGTGATCACGAGGAGACATGCCGGGTCGGCCTGGCCAAAAAGGTGGCATATCCCACTGTCCTAGGTCGCGACTGGCCCTGCTTTAGGGAGATCCTGCGAGAATGGAGGTGCCGTCCGCTGTTAGAAATGAACCAAAGGCCACAGGTGAGGGGACTCCCAGGCCAGAAGGAGGAAGAAGGATGGGAGGAGAGACCCTCCTGCCCTGCAGAAGGCTCCGGACCACGCCCCACAGGAGGTGAGATGGTGGAAGTGAAGTGGGAATGGCTGATGACTGATGGGGGACTTCCTGAGCGAGCCAGTCCTTTTTCACACAGATTTTTTCAAAAAGGTTTATACTCCAGACTGATGCTTCAGAGGTAGGCCTTGGAGTGGTCCTGTCACAAGAGCATGATGGGGAGGAGCACCCGATGCTCCATCTGAGTAGAAAGTTATTCCATCGCAAGACAAGGTACTCCACAATAGAAAAAGAGGCACTGGCTGTGAAATGGGCCGTTGAAGCCCTACGGTACTACCAGGTGGGGAATCACTTCCAACTTATCACAGGTCATGCACCCCTGCGATGGCTCCATTCTATGAAAGACACTAATGCCAGAATTATGAGATGGTACCTTGCCCTCCAACCATACGAACTTGAGATACTTCACTACCTGGGCCGAGCCCATGCAAATGCAAACTTCTTTTCCTGGGTAGGAGTGGGAAAGGAGAGGAGGGGGGGCAACCGTCTGATCTGGACTTGAGGGGGAAGGTGTGTGACGGGGTGTACCAATCCCACACTGGGCCACCGGGGGCGGACCAATCATTGTGGGCCCAGGCGGCCATGCCCCCTTTCCCCTGCTGCACATGCTCCAGGTCGAGAAACCAGATAAAAGGAGGCAGCCCAGCTCAGTCAGGGCAGGTATCAGAGGAGGAAGGATGTACACTGCCAGTTCCTGCGACACTCCTGGTGACTTGCCAATGGCGGAGACTGCTGGGGAAGCCAAGCCGCCGCCTGTTGAGGAGGCTGCTGCCTGCTCTATGTCCCAGCCCAGAGGGAAGTAAGGCCTACAGACTGTCTGTTTGTTTTGCCCCACCCCAGGGGCTGCAACCTGATTGCTGCTAAGTACTGTTGCCTCCCCCCCCCCCCCAGCTGTTTGTTTCTTTTGTCTGCCCAGAGACCACGGACTAGTCGGTTAAATGACCCTGTCAAGGGACCGAGACCCACTTGGCTGAAATCACCCTCTTAACAGGGAATCCCGATGACAGGGTGACAGCGTGTACCAACCTGGCACTAGGCCGACGGGGGCACCCCAGCTCGACACGCAGGGCCCCCATCACAGAGGGAATTGAACTTGGGTCTTCCAAATTACAAATGAGTGCCCTGAACACTTAGCTAAGAGTTATAAGGATGGCAGAAGCATCACCACTGGCCATTTTGTAAACAGCACCTACATTCGGGGGGGGGGGGGGGGAGTGTGTCCGAAATTACTTAGTGAATTGCTGTTGAATTCATGAATAGTCTACCAAAATGTCGTCTTTTTTTGGTAAACTATTCATGTGGAAAAAGTCACCTAGCTCTAGCAAGGGGTGCTACTCATCAGAATGAGCCCTGGCAAAAATCTGTGACTCAGGCTCACAATTCCTCCCCTGTTTTTTCCCTTTTTCCTGGGAGGAATTAAGTCGCAACAGCTCTTTACAGTGTTCATTTTAGTCCCTCCTCCCCTACTGCCATCACTTCAGCTCAGCTCTGCTGGCTGGTGCAATGTCGGGGTGGAGCCAAGGCTCTGCTCACTCCCTCTTACTTGCTTGTGGTGGTGGGAAGTATGCACTCTAGACCTCTTAGATTTTTAAGGAGATGGTGGCTTTTTCCCCCGTGGCCATGTAAGATAAGAACACAATCTAACCCTAAACAGATTGTTCAGTTGCTTTTAGTCTCAAACTATATATAATATGAGTCTTAGTGTAATACCTGTGGAAATGCCTATTTCATTGTATCTAACTGAATCCCCCATTCCCCCGTTTTCATTTAACTCTGTAAAATGACAAACAGCCTCTGTCTACAAGCTTCAAAGGGCTGTCAGACTAAAGAGCAGGTTTTGCAGCAGAGATTCCGGACAGCTTTCAGGGACTTCCAGCAGTGGCTGGTCAGTTCAAAAATCACCACCGCCAAATGTTTTGACATGCCTCAAAATATCAATGAAGCACTGGCAAGTCTACAGAAAATACAGGTAATTGTACCGCAGTCAGATAGTGATTTAAGAGAGACATGATTAGCTTAAAACCAACTCATCTATCTGAATTTTGTTTACTTACTATTTTTAGTTTACTGTTGTTACAGCAAGACTAACGATGATTATAACTGAGGCGGACTAGAGAATTTTTTTTTTCTCTGTTTGGTTTGTTCATTTTGTGGATAGCCGTTTTCACTATTTTCCCCATTATAGGATATGTCTATACTGTAAACACAGGGTGTGATTACAGCCCAAACTCACATACCTGAGCTAACTTTACTCTAGCTAGCTCAAGTCTCAGTAGCGCAGGCATGGTCTATCCAGGGTTCTGGATAGGCTTGTACAGTCTGCGCAGAAACCCATTCTGCCAGAGCATCATCACTTGGGGACCCAAGCCAGCTACATTAATGTTAGCTCAGGTATGTCAGCTTGAGCCGCAGTGTCACAGTGCGATTAAATTTAGACATACTCATAGTCAGTTTCCTCCCTCCATCTGGGTCTTTCACACAGTGACGGGGGGAAACGTATTTTTAAAAAATGGTTGTAAAACAACACAAAATGGAAGGCAGGAACATTATGTGGTACCTGAAACTATTTCAAAGTAATAGTTTCTGCAAACTTTTCATCATGTATGAATATAATCTTTATAATA
This sequence comes from Emys orbicularis, assembly GCF_028017835.1. Lineage (NCBI taxonomy): Eukaryota > Metazoa > Chordata > Testudines > Emydidae > Emys > Emys orbicularis. Next base: position 118,086,801 of record NC_088685.1, on the reverse strand, counting down.
TAAGTAAATGACCACAATCATGCCAGCAGGCAATTAACTTGTATATTTTTCATTTAAAGGTAATACTAATACATCTCCAATAGTTTATCTGCAGATTCCAAGTCCCAAAACAGATAGTTTTCACCTTGGAATTGTACTTAAAATTTTGCATAATGTTGGATTAATATCTCCACTTTTTCATCTAAGGAAGCCCTCTTTAGAAGGAGAAAACTCTTTGGCTGTTTCCGGTAACGATGTTTGGGAATAACAGAAATGTCAGCCCATTAAATTTTAGGTTTATCATTCGAGCAGTGGCAAGAAATTTTTATTCATCATGAAAACCTTGCATGATTAAAATAACCATTTGCTCACCTTCTGCCTAAAAGCATAAACCAGTGGTCCCCAACCTTTTTGTGACCAGTAACACATTCACGTTTTCAGAAGAGTGTGGTGGGCGCTAACAATTTTTCAAGGCTTATTTTGTATTTGTACATTAAATAATATGAAAAACATCATATTTAATATTACATAAAATATGAATCCAGAGAGAAGAGAGAAGCCGCGAGGACAGAGAACACCGGCGCCCGCAGCCCTGGAGTACTCTGTCCCCAGCAGGCGCGGGGCCCCGGCTTCTCTTCCCTGCTGGGCACTAGGTGGGCCCCGCGCCTGCCAGGGACTGAGAACACCAGCGCCCGCAGCCTGCAGCCCCAGAGCTCTCTGTCCCCGGCAGGCGCGGGGCCGTGGTTTCTCTCCCCTGCTGGGCACTAGGCGGGCACACATAAATGCCATGGCGCCCACGGGCACCGCGTTGGGGACCACTGCTTTATATTATCGCAATTCTGATCATCATCATCATAAATATCTTTAGTTATATATTTCCTTTCAATCCAGAGATTCACAAAATACTTTTACAAATTATACATAGAAATTTCACCCATAACTGAAATACAGTACTTCTGAAGTGGAACTTTGAAATCTGTTCATTGACATATCCACATTATGCAATAGCTCCATGAAGTGAAGAATACCTTGAATTGCGGAAGTAACTAAGCAGAATGTAACTACCACAATTAGCATTTGTCCCGAATACCAGGGTTAACACCCCGACACTCTTGGGTTTTTGTTTTTTGTTTTGTTTTTTTAAAAGGCCTGTGGTTATTGAAGATTCCAAGTGAGTTACACTGTGTATGTCACCTAAAAGATGATCTCTTCAGTAGCAGAGTAACTGAGACCAGCATGCCTGGGTGTTGGTTCAATATCTACTCTGAGCAAAGTCTACCTGTCACCTACTGAATCCCTAGTATTGCTTCTTCTTACAACACACTGAAATTTTCAAAGATGTATCCTATTCCAGTAAAGAATGGGTCATTTTATGAATTCACACACAGTCCTAGCTTATTAGAATCCCTTTCGTTTAGGCTCGTGGTACCTCTGGTCCAGGTTGTTGCTGTCCCTAAAGCCTCTGATTTTTACTGGGTATAAAGTGGAATGCATTTAAACAAATATGAATTCGTGTGATTGCGAAAGCTCTTTCTGCACATTATCTATAACTAATTGGCTAATTTCTTTTGCCAAGGAATCCTTATCTGAAAGTGAAAATGGCCAGCATAAACTAAACATTGTGGTGTTCAAGGGAGAACTGCTGAGCACTATTCTGCCCCAAGAAAAGGCTAAAGTTATCCAGGCCAAAGTTGTTACTGCTAAAGAAGACTGGAAAAATTTTCTCTCCACCTTGCACCAGAAGGAATATGCTTTGGAGGTATGGAGCCAGTCAAACAGGGAATGGATTGGCTAGAAAGCTTTTTCTTTTTTTTTTTTTCTTTTGCCTTTCTGATCGCAAGCGTCTTGATAGACTGAGTGCTTTACATTTCTTGTTACTGAGTAAGGTCAGCTTTGCTGTCTGGCTCTTGCTCACATGCTCCGGGTCTAATTGATCACCCATATGTGAGGTCAGGAAGGAATTTTTCCCTAGGTCACATTGGCAGTGGCTTGTGGGGGTCAGGGGGAGTCGCCTTTTTCTGCAGCATGGAGTGTGGGTCACTTGCTGGGTTTAAATGGGTGGTATTGTGTCTCGGTCCCTCCTATTTTCTGCCAATCACTTATAATAATTTAATCTCCTGTGGGCTGTAATATTTTGGCCTAATTTTGGTTGAGGTTTAGTGAACAGATGCTGGGTGGTGGTGGTGGCCTGTGATAGACAGTAGGTCAGACTAGATGACATGGTTCTCCCTTCTGGCCTTGGAATCTATGGCTCTATGACAACTAGTTCTAAGTGCCCCTCCTTTGATGCAACTGGAAAATGGCTAAACTGAGAGGGTCAGATTCTGCCACCCTTACTCCTATTGAGTAGTTCTTTACCAAACAAGTCATCTCATTAATTTAAATGGCATAGCTCACATAGTAAGGTACTAGTCAAGGTAGAGGATGGTGGAATCTGGCCCAACCTCAGCTGCTTGAGCTTCATCCAATACACCAAATAGCTAAGGTGCATGAAAATACATTGTTTTAGGGCAAGACTCTGATACCCTTGCTCCATGAGTAGTTCGACTGATTTAAATGGGCCAGCTCAAATAGCAAGGTAGTCTTACTCGTGTTTAATAGTATCAGAATCTGGGCCTTCATGCAAGTTTGTCCCACTGAAATGTAACTAAGAATTACCCAATTTTAATCATAGATACAATGTGACACCACAGTAGTCTGCTCCTTTCAAAATGTCTGATTCAAGTAGCATAGAAATTAAACATCTTTAAAACTAACACAGTATACTTCAAGTCCAGAAGGGGCCATGACACAGAACTTCAGACTGGATGAACATAACATAGGCCATAAAATCTCTCCCAGTGATTCCAGTTTCAAGCCCCTAACTTCTAGTTGAGATAGAAAATATCTTTTAGGTCAGTTTTAAATTGCATTGACAGGAAATGTAAGAAACTCTTTGGGCCAGATCCTCACCTCATGTAAATCAGCACCGAAGACAATGGAGCTATACTGATTTAGGCCTTCCTTGTCTCAGAGTGGATGTGTGGAGAGATGTCACACAGTACAGTGGACACATCCTGTGCTGTTTTCACATGGACTGGGATTAATCCTTCTAAACCCAGAAGTTTCAGATCCATATCCTAAATCTTTCATTCTGAAGTGATAGGGATGAAAAGAAAAGAAAATTGGTCTAAAAATCTTGAGGAAAACTAAATTACTTGAACTATGCTGGTTAGAGCTTTTACTCCACATTGATTGTTTTAGATATTCTCCTCTCAGCCAATGGAATGAGTCCACGGGGGGAAAAATGCAGTCAGCAAGGGCTTTTTAAGGCTTATTTATAAGGACTTGAAAGTAAAGCAAATTACAATCAGAAAGTAATGGTTCAACTAAGTCCTACAGGTCTTGGCTGTGAAGACGTCCATTTTTAAATCATTTCCCCCACTCTGGCTACCAAACGTAGCCTTTCCCCTGAGCATTTCTGCAGGGTGGGGGAGAAAGCAGAGCTGAAATGAACCCTTCACACCTTAGCATACCTGTGTATGCATACCTCTGTGTTTGGATTATAGATTGCATGATAACATTGCAGCAAACATAGTGGTGCATTGATTTATTTTTTTTAAATGTGCACATCACATGTCTCCACAGAGCTTAAAGATCCAGATGAAGGACTTTGAAGCAAGTGCTGAGCCTCTCCAGGACTGGCTGAACACAACTGAGAAGATGGTGCAAGAAAGCAGTAGTCGACTTCATGACCTCCCTGCAAAGAGGAGAGAACAACAAAAGTTACAGGTGATAAGGGCCTAAAAACACATCCAGCCATCTCTAGCCTGGTTTCCTGTGTCATGAATTCCTAATAAATGCTTGATCATGCTGGCACCCTGATCTCCAACTAAAGGCTGCATCCAATTTTGGGGCCTACTTCAATCCTCAGGCAGATTTTGTGTCGCAGCACTTCTTGATGACATGTGTTGTTTCCTTTCTGTGACTGTATCATGTGCGTAATGATCAACTGTTGCCTTTGTTTAAGATGCTTGCTAATGGCCAGGGCATGAATTTCCATGTTAACAGGGCTGCTTGCTTTCTTTTTTGCTTGCTCTTTTGCACCCACACTTAATAGTAACATGCTTATGCTTTACAGTCTGTCCTTGAGGAAATAAGCTGCCACGAGCCTCAGCTCAACAGGCTAAAAGAAAAAGCTCAGCAGCTGTGGGAGGAGCAAGCTGCCAGCAAAAGCTTTATGCGCAGAGTGTCTCAGCTATCTTCTCAATATCTAGCTCTAAGCAATCTAACCAAGGTAATGCACCCCCCGTGCGCGCTTTCCGGCAGGTCTTGTGAATGTGACCGATGTGAAAATGAATAGTTGAATTCTGAAATATCGCAACTGTCTTGCTGCTGTATTGTACAGTATGTCTGCTCTATCCTATGTCTGAGGCTTGTGCTATAGAGGGGAAAGGTATGTGTGGATCGTTTACCTGATTGAACGCTGAGCTAATTGTTTTTTCCAATGCATTGGTCTGAGAAGAGAAACTGAGTGTCCACATACATGGTATATAATTCCTCCCACCCCCTTTCTACCTCCCCCAAGAGTGATAATTTGCAGGGAGTTATGTTTGAAATGAAACAAATTTGGGTGTTTTGAATGGAAAAAAAAGCAAGCCATGATTTACAGCATTTAGGATAATTTAGTTTGACAATTATTATCCCCAGGAGCATGTAAGGTATCGGCAATTATTTTTCAAAACCTGGGGGTATTTTATACAGAGTCACAATACTGAAATGTTGCTAATACTTAGTCAATCCTTATCTTAAAGTTTATTATCTGCATTATGAATTTCTGTGTCTAGAAGTTGGTAGATTGGTTTCAGCATTTTTTTAAAAGCATTTGTTAGCAGTTAGTGTGCTTTTGAGTTATCAGAGTGAAGTAGCATTCTCCAGTGGCTTGGGCACTGGATTGAGGCTGGGAGACATGCATCCTATTCCCATCTATCCCACTGACCTGCTGTGTGACATCGGGCAAGTCAGCTCATCACTGTGTGCCTCCCTTTCCCCTCTTACCCTCTGTCTTCCTTGTCTATTTGGATTGTAAGCTGTTTAGGACAAGGACTATCACTCCTGTGATGCCTATTGTGGTGGGGCCTTGATCTCAGTTGGAGACTACAGGCACTACTGTAATATAAACAGTTATGAATATTAGAAGTGTTATTGGAGACCATTTAATTTGAGACCATTTAATTAAAGTATCTCATTTCTATTATTAATTACTAATTTGTTAATTTGTCAACTAAGTGTATACAAATAGAGAATTATGAAACATATAGTCATATAATGTAAAAAAATATTGTATATATGGCCATATTCTGCTCTTCATGATTTAAAAAAAAAAACACAAGAAGGGAAAAGGAATATGGGGAAATTCTCACAAGTTGAAACTAATGGAATTCCTTGCACATCTTTAAAGTCAGAGAATGGGAGTTTGTGGAATGTCACGCACCCGCGGCTCTATGTGCTTTCCTATATGGGGCAATCCCAGAGATCTGTACCCAAAGCATCAGCAGAGTGCCACTGCTTGCACAGAGCTGTGAGATGCCTTCTACAAAAGTGTGTTCTCACATTATGTACTACCAGAAGTTTCTAAGTGATCTTCAGGTGCAGCCCTGTATGGAGTGTATTGAAGTAAGTCAGTCCTGAGATGATGAAGGCATTGGTAAGGTAAGGCAAGGTCCACATATAGATGTACGAAAATGGAAATAGGCCTAACAAAAACCAATGGCTGGAAACTGAAGTGAGACAAATTCAAATTAGAAATTACATGCAATTTGGGGTCCATTAACTACTCTAAATCTCTCTGCCATATGACACTTCAGAACATAGACACAATGGGTTGAGTTAAAGATAGTAACTAAAATTAAGGAGTGAATTTACTGTTCACAAGGTCAGGTTTTGTGTCCATCCTCTATGAAGTATACATATTTTTATAGAGTTAAGCACTAGTATCTAATATTATTTTAATCATTCTTTGTATTTTGCTCTGTATAGAGTATATATTGAAGTGGCTAACTGATAGATCTCAAAATGTAATTGTAAATGGGGAATTATCATAGAAACATGGCTGTGTTTCCTGTGGGATCCCTCAAGGACCAGTTCTTGGCCCTATGCTATTTAATATTTTTATCAGTGAACTGAAAGAAAACATAAAATCATCACTGATAAAGTTTGCAGGTGACACAAATTTGGGGAGTGGGAAATAATGAAGAAAACAGGTCATTGATTCAGTGTGATGTGGATCACTTGGTAAACTGGGCACAAGCAAACATTGCGTGTTTTAATATGGCTAAATGTAAATTTATTCATTAGGAACAGAGAATATAGGCCATCCTTACAGAATGTGGGACTCTATACTGGGGAGCAGTAACTGTGAAAAAGTTTTGTGGTGGGAGCAGAGAATTACTTGAACATGAGCTCCAAATGTGCTGCTCTGGCCAGGGAATCTCGAGTAGAGGTAGAGAGATTATTATACCTGTGTATTTGGCACTTGTGTGACTGCTGCTGGAATACGATGTCCAGTTCTGGTGTCCACAATTCAAGAAAGATGTTGATAATTTGGAGAGAGCTCAGAGAAGAGTCACGAGAATGATTAAAGGATTAAAACACATGCCTTACAGTGATTTAGACTCTAAAAGCTCAATGTATTTAGCTTAATAAAGAGAAAGTTAAGGAGTGAATTGATTACAATCTATAGATATGTGCATGGGGAACAGATATTTAATAATGGGCTTTTCAGTGTAGCTGAGAAAGGTTTAATAATATGATCCAATGACTGAAAATTGCATGTAGACAAATTTAGACTGCAAATAAGCCATACTTTTTTAATGGTGAGAATAATTAACCATTGGAACAATGGAATTGTAGATTCCCCACCACTGACCATTTTTAAATCAAGGTTGGATGCTTTTCTAAAAGATCTGCTCTGGTAATTATTTGGGGGAAGTTCTATGGCCTGTGTTATACAGGTGGGTAGACTAGATTATCACAGTGGTCCCTCCTGACCATGGAATCTATGAATCGAAGAAATGTAAATGAAAATGGCTACTTTACGTAAAAAAAATTCTCACTTGTAACTAGGTCCTTCAAATGGTTTTGCTAATGTCGTTTTTTAGGAGACTGACTGATTTGTTTAAACACTTTAGATCTATTGATACATTGAATAGACTGAAAAAGGGAGCATTTGAAGAGCCAAATCTTCTAATTTGGGGGACTAAATGGAGTGTACTTGTAAAATTGGCACATGCATATAGTGCATGCACCACTCATGTTTGTATATGCGAAGTAGATAACTGCACGTATACGCACTTGAGCATGCAACATATGCATGAAATATGGTAGACACAGTTTAGCCACCTGCATCTAAAGCTCTAAGTGCATACTGAGCACTCACTGAAATGGTTGGGAGTGTTAATTTCCATATGAATTTCAGGAGAAAGTTTCCAGAATGGATAGGATTGTTGCAGAGCACCATCAGTTCTCTCATGGCATGAAAGAACTCCAGGACTGGACGGCTGATGCAGTTCATATGCTGGAATCTTACTGTCTCCCTACAGCAGACAAAAGTGTTCTAGACAGCAGAATGTTAAAGCTGGAGGTATGTAAACAAATGGATACAAAGATGACACACAGAGGACCCATTATTTCAGTTGCTATGAAATAGTGACCACTGTAAGTTTGCAAAATTCAAACACCAATTTTTCATGTACTTCAAAAAAAAAATATTTTTTTGGGAAAAATGTTGCCTTTTGGAGTAAAATGGGCTTTTGTAAATGAGATAAAGTTATACTGGACCATTGTGACATGGACAATGGTGTAAATATTGAAGAAAAAAATTGAAGATAATACATGGTTAACTAAGGCTATAGAGAAAGTATGATATTTTCTTTAGTTACACAATCGTACTCTGACAAAATTTACTAGTGACTTAAGTGCTGTATTGTGTAACCATAACATTCTGTTCACGTGGTTTGTTGTTTGTTTGTAGTAACTAATGCATTGTTCATTCAGGGTAGATTGTGGCTAGGGTTACCATATGTCCGTATTTTCCTGGACATGTCCGGCTTTTTAGTTGTTAATCGCCATCCGGGAGGATTTTTTAAATATATAAAAACATCTGGAAAATACGGACGTATGATAAGCCTACCCACTGATCCTCTCTCCTCTTGGGGTGTCAGCTTGCTGCAGCCTGCGGATTGCAACTTCCCCTTCTCCCCCCCCCCCCCCCAGTGCTGCTGCAACCCCACGCCCCACGGCTAGGAGCGGTGGCGTCTCTGCAGCCAGCTGCGGGCGGGACGGGGACGGGGGACCTGTGGCTGCTTCTCCCTCCTCTGAGCATCCCCTGCGGCTCTGGCAGAGCCTCAGTCTCCCCCCTCCGCCCCGGCTGTGCAAGGAGCCCCCCTGCCAGGGTCCATGCAGCCGGGGCTGCCTCTCCTCCCCCCCTCCCCCCCGTGGAGCCGCTGCCCGGGGGGAGGGTCCTGGCGCAGGGGAAAGTTTCTCGGCGCGTGGCGGTGGTTCCCGGGAGCCCTCCCCCCCGAAAAGGGCCCGTGCTGCAGCGCCTCCCGCAGCCGCCCAGCCTGAGCTGCCACAGCCTCGCCGGGTCCAGCTGGTAGCGGGGTGGAGGCCCCCCTGAGCCTGGGGGCAAGGCCCGGGCCACGCACGCAGCACTTCTCTGCTCCAGCCTGGTCAGAGAGGGAGCCCGCGGTTGGGATGCAGCCTTGCAGATGGGAGCACGTTGGGGCTGGGATGCCCAGCTCGGGGACAGGCCCGGGGCCCGAAGCAACTTCCTCCCCCCCCCCCCCCCCCCCCCCCCCCCGGCTCCGGCTGCTACTGCGCTGGGGGTGCATGGGCTGGAGAGCGGCAGGAGCTGGGAAAGTTGGAGCCCGGGGAGGAGGCAGCTGTTTCGGGTGGCTGGAAGGAGGGGGGAGGAGGGAGAATGTGGCGCACTCAGGGGAGGAAGTGGGGCCAGGGCGGGGATTTGGGGAAGTGGTCCAATGGGGCAGGGACTTTGGGGAGGGGTTGGAATGGGGACGGGGAAGGGGCGGAGTTTGGGCAGGGCCGGGGGGCAACGTGGAGTGTCCTCTTTTTTTCCCAGTGTTCAAATATGGTAACCCTAATTGTGACTTTCAGATAGTGTAGCACCCTTGATGCAAGATTCTGCCACACCACGGTTGGGGGGAGCATTGCACTTAAAGAAAATATGCCAACTAATATCACTGTACAGAAAATGTTGCAATGCTCTAACCTTCCCCTCCCCCCCCCCCCCCCCGGTGGATGATCATGTTTACGTTATTGTCTGTAACACTGGGCATCCCCAGCATTGTCAATCTCCAGCATTTAAAAATCCTGAGTCAGGCCCCCAAAATTATGAGAGAGTTGAAATCTCATGTTTTTTAACCAAATAATAAATTTAGCATTCTTTTCATTTGCCTTCTGTTTTGAGGGGCCGTCACGCTCAATGTTTTCAGACTTTTCTGCACAACCATAAGAGCTAGACAGTTACTTTTTATTTTTAATGAAAGCTGAAAACCCCATATGCACACAACTCCAGGAGCTGGGGTTTAGGAAAAACCCCAAATGCTGCAAGATGTGATAAAATTGTGAGAGCTGGCAATACTGGGGTCACCGGATTGCAAAAGTCAAGACACATCAGTGTTGTAGGTAGGTCTTAAACACAGTTTTATTTCAGCACCACAGCAGAAGGGCTCTTTCACCACAAAATATCTCCAGTTCTCCATGGATCACTATAGAAACAGTGAGAGTTCTAGTTCCTAGTCTCTTCTTCTCTATAGTATTCAGCTCTGAAATCTGTCGAACAAAGCCCTTTCTGCCCAGATTCCAGGAAAACGGTCTTTCTCCCTGAGTGCTAGGGTTTCTCTTATGGCCCAAACGCTTCTTTTGAAAGGCCTCTTTCACTAGGGAGGCCCAGCTGTCAAGCCCACCCTCCCGATAAACAGCTTGTACAATCCATTCAGGGTGTAGTGTAGCAGCTCCTTTTCTAGTGATGTTTATTAACCATTTCCTCTCTTTGTGGGAGAAGGACTGTATACATGCCACAACAATGAGGCTAGAACAAGATCTGTTTGCTTTCTAGGGACTGTTATCGGTGAAGCAGGAGAAGGAAATCCAGATGAAAATGATGCTGACAAGAGGAGAATCTGTTCTGCAAAACACTTCGCCGGAGGGAGTGCCTGTCATTGAACAACAGTTACAGATGCTTAAGGAAACGTGGGCTTCTCTCTTGTCCTCTTGCATTCACTGTAAAAGGTAAAAAGAGATGTGAGTGGGGAATGGTAACAGAAGACAACACAGTTGAAAATATTAGCATTATCTCCAGAAGTCGTATGACTGCAAGGCGGGCGAGGTAATAGCTTTCATTGGACCAAAATCTGTTGGTGAGAGAGACAATCTTTCACGCTGCACAGAGCTCTTCTTCAGGTCTGGTACTGAGTGGGTGTGTCACAGCTAAATGCAAGGTGAAACAGATATTTTACACTAAGTAGTGAGCACAATTCTAAGGGACCATTCAAAGTGAAGTGGCTAGTTAACACCCCTGTAGTCATAGGACAAAAAGGGGGGTTGTGAGGTACAGATTGTTGTAATAAGCCTTAACTCAAGTGTCTTTATTAAGACCATGATTTTTATTAAAAATAATATTTTAAAAAGTAATAGTTTAATAAAAATCATGGTCTTAATAAAGACACTGAATTTATGGCTTGTGTTTAGTTGTGACTCTCTTAGTACATTTCCCAGACCTGAAGAAGAGCTCCTTGTAGCTTTAAAGCTTCTCTCTCTCACCAACAGAAGTTGGTCCACTAAAAGATACTACAATTCTAGTCTAAGGGCTTGTCTACGCAACAAATTAGTGCACGGCAAGCCACGTTGTGAATCTACAGCACACCAACTTGCCATGTGGACACTACTGCAGGGCATTCTGGGACTTTCACTGCATGTATCCATACAGCAAGTTATTATATGGCAAGCTGGTGTGCTGTAGATTCACACCTTAGCTTGCCACACACTAATTCACTGTGTAAACAGGCCGTTATTATTACCATTAAAAGTGGACTCTGTATTAATAATTTGAAACTTAAAATATCTGAAAATAAAGCTTACAATCATTCAGTTATTTTAATCGCTCTGCTGTACGAAAATCATGGTATGAAATCCAAATAAAAGGGACATTAAGAAAATTAAGGGCAAAATCCTCCAAGATCCGGAGTTCAGTAGAACTGTATGGCACTAGGCACTTCTCAGGAGGTACTCATGACCTCAAAGGCTGGAACGATGTTATGTAAAATGTTATGATAGTAATTCCATCACTGTCAATGAGAGTCATGGTGATAATACTTAAATAGGAAATACAGAAAAATGCGGTCTGATATGGTGAGCATCACTAATTACAAACGTTTCCAAGTTTCAAACAACCAAGACTATTTATCAGTAGATAGTGTCTGCTCCCTAATGTATGATAAGATATAAAGTAGGGTACTTGGAGTCAAGACTTATAGATTCTATTCCTTTATACCATGCTTTACCCATATATTTACTACAGCTAATGCACACATGATTGAGGGATATGCTGGGACTGCAAGCATCCTGTATCCACCACTAATGTCCTTTACTGTCCCTTTTCAGATGTGAGCAAGTAGCCTCAGCATTGGTACCGTTCTATATATTAGCCAACCAAGATCTGTAGCAGACCAGTTTCTTGCAACTTTTCTTAGGGCAGTTCAGCATATTACATGTCTCCTTTCGTTCTGTCCCCCTAAAAGACATAAAGCTTGAATGACTGTTTATTGCCTTATCTCATTGCTAGAATAACATGAGATACTGAATATCAACTGATATGTATTTTTAAATTATAGTCAGCTGGACGGAGCGCTGTCCAAATGGACAAGTTACCAGGATGATGTTCGTAAATTTTCCAGTTGGATGGACAAAGTAGAGGCGAGCATGAATGCTTCTGAGAGACAGTGTGCAGAGCTGAGGGAAAAAACAGCTGTCCTCAGCAAAGCAAGGGTTTGTTTACTATTACTATATTCTTAAGAAAAATCCTCCTTGGTTGTATGAGTAATAGTTTTATTGTATGTTACAATGGAATAAATATTACGATGATGTCTAAACAGACAGATACAAATGTTTGATACCTAGATGCTACCCTGGTGTATGCACTAGAAATCCGGCAGATAGCTGTTCAGATTGAAGTCCTGTTTCCTCATTAAAATCTGCTGCAGCAGCCATTAATTTTTTGGGGGGGAGGGAGGAAACAGTACTATAAACCATACTAGACAGGAAATCTATCCATGATAGGGTGAAGTTCAAATTTTGGCCATCGGACTTAAAAAAAAAAAAAAAAAAAAAAAAGCCGTAGAGATAAATCTTCTTCAAGTTTATATTCCCATCATTCTCTCATATTCTTGTGCAAAATGGCACAATATGCTACCAAATTAGAATGGATATGTTTTACTTCACAGCATTGCTGGTGTATATAACTACACAGAGTGCTGGGCAACAGTGAATCAGACCCATTCTGCATTATAGTCATACATTGCATGTAGTTAAGAAATAATGTGTTTTGAGTCATCAATCAGACATTTGATTGAAGTAAATAGCCATTTAAAGGAGTTAAGGGCCCAAAGTGAAGCCTCAGGTGCTTGATCCAGGTGGTTATTAATTGCCATGCAGTGTCATTATTGCTGTTACTTCTCCAGTGAAGTGTTATGCTAGATAGTTTCTTACACACATGCACACCCTTAACCACTTTAATATCTGAGTGCTTTTGAGTAGTGCATTAAGCAATGTGGCTAACATCTGACTGTGATTCAGTCCCGCTTTCATCCTTTCCCAAGGGAGAGAGGGGTATGTGCAGTGGAGTTCTATTTTGATAGGGATCTCTGGCTTTGGGTTTTTTTCCTAATGCAAACACTGCTATGTGTTTATGAGAGAAATAGTAAGGTGGAAGAAATTAGTCTTGCACTTGGAGGAACTTGAACCATAATAAATTCAGTGGGCACAATTCCACTATCACTTAGGCCTCTGCAGACCTATTGAGAGCAGAATCTGTAAGAGCAGTATATGTAAGCAACAAACTAACAGACCAAAAAAACCCCACTAATTACCTTACAAACAAACACACTGTCTCTGGACTTGTTTGAATATTGATCATTAGTAAACCTGTCCATTTACTCTCTGTTATGCAGTTACTCAGTGAAGAAGTGTTGAGTCACAACAGCCTACTAGAGACTATTGAAGCAAAAGGCACTGGCATGACTGAGCATTACGTAACCCAGCTTGAACTCCAGGACCTCCAAGAACGATACAGGTTCCTCAAAGACAGGATAATGGTACAGTTTATGTTGGCAGTACTCCAATGTTTTTCTTTGAGTTTGGGGTGGAGGGAGAGAGGGCTTGTTTGTGTTTGTTTTATTTCAGAATTTTTTAATGTGTATAATTTGGGGGGCAGATTTAATATATCTGGCTATCTTGAATTCAAAAGCAAAACTCTCATTGACTTTAGTACAGCTAGGATTTCACCCAACAGGACCGAAAGCTTAGAAACATCAGTGCAAATACAAAGAAGGATTTTTGTTTGACCATGAATGCATGTCATACAGAAAATGTAAACACTAGACAAACAGTTAAGTAATTCACCAAGGGCCTAATTTTACAAACAGTTACTACTACATATAGTGCTTATTATATGCATCCGAAGAAGTGGGCTGTAGCCCACGAAAGCTTATGCTCTAATAAATTTGTTAGTCTCTAAGGTGCCACAAGTACTCCTGTTCTTTTTACGGATACAGACTAACACGGCTGCTACTCTGAAACCTGTCATTATTACTGAGCTGAGTCCCATTGACTTCTGTGTCATATAACCCCTCAGAGTAAGTGCTACACTCAATGGTAAGTGCTGGCGGGTTCCAGCACTAGCCCAGAAAGGATTTTGGAAAGTTTTATGTCACAGACTGATGAAGGCTGAAGCAGTTTTAATACACTATCTTAAAAAAATCATGAACTTTTGAAAATTATGTGTACTTGCAGAAACTCTTCTGCAGTCGCGCCACATTGGGCTGTGGTTTTGTGGCATCAGATTTAAAAAAAAAAAATAACCAGTGAGGGCCTGGACAAAATTTGGATGGGAAACCCAGGTGCAATAATAGTGTTGAGATTCTCAATCAGTCCTGAAGCAGTAGTCCAGCATAATGCTTGGGTCATTATCTTTTACATGAGATTTAAAAATGAAGCCTAACCCTCTTGTAGTCAGCAAAGATCTCATGGCACATCTAGTAAGCATGGGACTTAACTTTAGTGTCCTGACCAAATTCCTCTGCTGGTAATTACAGAATTCCCCCTGCAGTTTCAGTTGCAGATAATCTTTTAGTATTGCCCCTGAAAACACCATTCTGTAATGTTGCTGACCATATGATGGCTATGGTGGTGTGCCCCAGATACGGCAGTACCTTTGGGCCAGATTGTGAAATCAGAGGGACTACTCATGAAAGTGGTTGTTTATCAGTGTAAGTATAAGGTTCACAGTCTAGTTCTTAGTGATCAGCAAAGTCATCTTTAGATATAGCAAAACACTGTGAGATTCTCCATAATGAACACTATTATATACTCTAAATAAGAGGTGGAACTATTATTGTATGTAGTTGACAAGGGTCTGAATTCCTGAAAAGAAAATGGTCCAGATTCTGAGCTCACACTTATGGCAATCAGGAATAGTTCCAATTAAGTCACTGGAGTTGTGCTAATTTAAAAACAAAGTAAATGAAATAAAAAATCAGGCCCATTGTTACTATTAATCAATGCTTTAACTATAAATGGTCTCAAACCAAAAGAGCAGATCCAAATAGCCTCAAATTGAGCCAAAGTTCCCATCTGAATCTACATCTGTATCTTCATAGCTGTCCCCCTCTTTCTGTAATTACACAAACCATCCCCCTGAATCTAGACCCCCTGAACTTTGGGAAAGCAGCTCTAGATCCAAACTTTGTATTCCATTTCTAGGATTTATAATTTACAATACTTAGTCCTGCCTTGAGTGCAGGAGACTGTACTAGATGACCTCTCGAGGTCCCTTCCAGTTCTATGTTTCTATGATTCTGTAATCTCTTAACTGGCTGTGGCTCTAACGAAGTATTTTTAACAAACAGGAGGCTGTAAGCAAATCTGAGAAACTGCTTCACTTACATCATGAGTACCAAAGAAAACTGAAGGCCTTTGAAATATGGCTGGAAAAGGAACAGGAAAAACTTGAATGTTTATCATATCTTGAAGGTGATGCTCAGACACATGAGTCAACACTCCGGGACCTACAGGTATAGTATGTGTGGCATGGCACCCAATCTAAATGAATCCCACGTGTAAAATACAATAACAATAATTGCATGACAGAGAGGTTGTATTCCTTGTTTATCTTGGGGGGGGGGGAAATTAATGCACAGTGATGCAATTATTTTGCTGTTTTTTAAAACATGTTCTAGACATGCAAAAGACTTACAGACCTTGATTTTACAAGTGGACTTCAACAGGTCCTCCCATTTGCAGGCACAAATAATGACATTTACTTTGTCCAACAACTTGATTTCTGGATACAAATGAGAAGTCTATATGCCACCCATTGTATTGGTGCAAAATGAGAGTGAAATCCTGACTGCAATGAAATCAATGGCAAAAATCCCATTCACTTCAAAGGGACAAGCAATTCACCTCCAGCCTACTAGTTCATCTTAAGAACATAAGAACAGCCATACTGGGTCAGACCAGTGGTCCATCTCGCCCAGTATCCTGTCTCCTGACAGTGGCCAATACCAGGTGTTTCAGAGTGAATGAACAGAACAGAGCAATTATCGTGTGGTCCATCCTCTGTTGTCCAGTCCCAGCTTCTGGCAGTTGGAGGTTTCGAGATGCCCAGAGCATGGGGTCTCGTCCTTGACCATCTTGGCTAATAGCCATTTGTGAACCTATCCTACAATGAACTTATTTAATTTTTTTTTTGAACCCAGTTAGACTTTTGGCTTTCACAGCATCCCATGGCAATGAGTCCCACAGGTTGACTGTGTTGTGTGAAGAAGTACTTCCTTGTGTTTGTTTTAAACCTGATGCCTATCAATTTCATTGGGTGACCCTTAGTTCTTGTGTTACGGGAAGGTGTAAATAACACTTTACTCTTCTGTTTCTCCATACCATTCATGATTTTATAGACCTTTATGATATCCATCTCCCTTAGTTGTTTCTTTTTCTAAGCTGAACACTCCCAGTCTTTTTAATTTCTCCTCATATGGAAGCTGTTCAATACCCCTCATCATTTTCATTGTCCTATTCTGCACCTTTTCTAATTCTAATATATCTTTTTTGAGATGGGGAAACCAGAACTGCATGCAGTATTCAAGATGTGGGCACACCATGGATTTATATAGCCTCATTACAATGTTTTCTGTTTTATTATCTATCCCTTTCCTAATAGTTCCTAACATTGTTAGCTTTTTTTACTACTGCTGCACATTAAGCAGATGTTTACAGAGAACTATTTATGATGACTCCAAGATCTTTCTTGAGTGGTAACATCTAGTTTAGACCCCATCATTTTGTATGTATTGTACGGATTATTTTTTCCAATATACGTTTGCACGTCTCAATATTGACTTTCATCTGCCATTTTGTTGCCCGGTCACCCAGTTTTGTGAGATCCCTTTGTAACTCTTTGCAATCAGTTGTGGACTTAACTATCTTTAGTAATTTTGTATGGTCTGCAAATTGAGTTACCTCACTGTTCACCCCCTTTTCCATATTCATAAATGATAAGTTGACCAGCACAGGTCCTAGATCCTTGAGAGACCCTACTACTTACTTCTTTCCATTGTGAAAACTGACCATTTAGTCCTACCCTTTGTTTCTTATGTTTTAAGCAGTTACTGATCGATGAGAGGACCTTCCCTCTTATCCCATGACTGCTTAGTTTGGTGAAGAGCCTTTGGTGTGGGACCTTGTAAAAGGCTTTCTGAAGGTTCAAGTACACTGGGGATCCTCCTTGTCCACATGCTTATTGACATCCTCAAATAATGTTGTGTTAGAGTGGTGAGGCATGATTTTCCTTTAAAATAGCCATGTTGACTCTTCCCCAACATATTGTGATTCATCAAAGGCTTTCTTCAGTTTCTTACAGTTCCTTTTTATGGCTCTGACTATATTATTGTTGTTATTGGTACTACTATTTTATTTAAATATGCAGTGGAACTAGAGCAAAAATATCAGGTAAAACCTAGTATTTTCAGCTGAGTCATTCTTAGAGTTTCAGGGGTAGTTTGAACTCAGAACTCAAAGAATCAATGTCTTCATGAACCAAAACTGGCAAAGTGGTTCACACAAACCACTGCAAACTGAAACTGGTAAGTTTTCTAGATCTCTAGATATAGTGTGCTTTGGGCTTGTTAATTGATTTACATTTTGCACAAGGACTCTTGTATAAGGTCTTTGCTGCCCAACTAGTGGACTCAATCCTGGTGCCTTTAAACTCCTGTTTAAAATCCTGTTGACTTTTCGGGATTGAGTTTTGTGACTTCCAGTTGACCCCATATATCAGCCCATAAGACCACAGTCTCACAAAACTTTCGCAGTTTTGCAGACTGCAGTAAATCTGGCCTGAATTTAAGTCTTTAAGAAGAAAACTTTGTACAACTCTCAGTCTACAATATAGTCAACAGTATTACAGTAAAGTACAGTCAGGTTCTAAAAGCCAGAACTGAAGAGATCTGAAGAGGAAACGTGATAGGGATTTATTTCAGCTGATTAAGAGAAAAGTTGTATCATATTAGAAAGTATTTTGTTCATTGAGTCTTAAGTCTTTCATGACTTAGCAACTGAGTCAGAGATTTTTTTTTTTTTATAGTCCTGTTCTTGACATAGCAATAACACAAAAGGACTATACAGTATTAATCAAATATAACATATTTATGAAGTTGGTGGGACAATTTGTGATTAAGGGCTGCAAATGTGAAATACCCACTATCTTTACACATGATTTTTTTAAAGGATTAAAGTCAGTGTGGATATGCGTATATATCTCTCTACAAAACTATACTTTTAAAAATATTTACATGGAAGGAAAGTTTCTTAAAATTAAGGATGGGATCTTTGTTCCATAGCAATAAATGTGAAAAGAAGTAGAAGTTTCAGGCTGCTGTGCTCATCTCTTGTGCAGTGTTTGAACAGATGGTCCCTTCTTGGCTTTTTTATTAAAGCCATTTTCATTCTGTTCTGGAATGAACAGCAAGCACCCAAGTGTCTCTTCTGTTTCAAATATCTTCATCAGAACTGGGGACCATCATACTCTGTAATTTGGTTAGCCCATTTTGGTATCAAATGGATTTATGACAAGCCTGAGTTGCACAGTCTCAAAATAAAACCAGACTGGCTTAATACCCTGGAGGAGAAAGTTAATATCAGGACCGGGCAACAGTCTAACAGAGTAAAAACCAGCACGTTGTAATGCTGGGAATTTGTTTGTAATTGTATGTGAAATATTTACAGGGAAAATACTAGCATATTTATTACTTAAAAATCTGGGCCATAAATCTCCTCCAAACCAGCTGTTTCCTGATTTTTGTATGCCTTTTTTTTTAATCAACTATTTAAAATGTGGTTCCCTTTGTGGCTTTTAGCTACATAGGGCAAAAATAAGCATCCGGCTAAGAGCAATGGAAAACAGGTCCAGGAATCTAATGAAACAGATTTGGTTTTAAAAGTTACCACGTTTGCAAGCAAGTAGTGTGCTGGCTACCAGCCTGAAAGCCTTGAGTTCAAGGATGTGCTGAATTGGCTCAGGGATCCCAAGTGCCCATGCCAGCAAAGATGACACATGTTTTGGAAGTGCTGATAAGCTCAGCAGCTAAGGGAGGAACATGCAGCACATTTTGGCCATAAATATATCCCTTAATTCATTGAGCAACACTAGTGATCATGTTAGGGAAAAAAAAATCACTCTGCCAGGCTGTGTTAAGGTGTTCACGACCAGACTACCACTGAGGTGGTATAGGGTACTCAACTTTAAATACACTGGGTGATGTCGTGGCTCCATTGAAGTCAAAGGGAGTTTTGCCACTGACTTCAAAGGAGCTAGGGTTTTATCTACTCTGCAAAACATGATTACCGCTGTTAGTGTAAAACATGTGAACAAGTTATCCCTGTAATTGTAAACTTGCAGGAACTACAGGTCAATTGTGCAGAGGGACAGGCATTACTAAATGCAGCGCTCCATGGCAGGGAGGACATGATACCTTGGGGCATACCCCAGATAGAAGACCGAGCACTGGAGTCCATGCGACAGGATTGGCAAGTTTACCAGCACAGGCTTTCTGAGGCCAGGACCCAGCTAAACACCACTCTAAATAGACTGAGGTTAATGGAGAAAAAGTTTCAGAAGGTAGATGACTGGCTTAAGACCCTGGAGGAGAAAGTTAATATCAGGACTGGCCGGCAGTCTGACAGAGCAACAAAGGAGATGCAACTACAGCAAATGAAGGTAATCACTGTCCATCTGTTTGAGAAACCCTGTATATACACCTCTACCCCGATATAACGTGACCCGATATAACACGAATTCTGATATAACGCGGTAAAGCAGTGCTCCGGGGGGGCGGGGCTGCGCACTCCGGCAGATCAAAGCAAGTTCAATATAACGCGGTTTCACCTATAATGCAGCAAGATTTTTTTGGTTCCCAAGGACCGTGTTATATCGAGGTAGAGGTGTATCACACATGGTTTATACATCACAGTGTAGTTCTATGATGAAAAATGACTGTAAATACGACATTGCCATTGCCTTTTAGGGAGTCCAGATCAAACTTGCTCCGCTTACAGGTGAAGAGATGATTTTGCCAGAGCTGTAATCTCAGTGTGGGATCTGAAATTCAATTGGCCTGTGGAGTGCACAGGCACAACTGAGAAAAGAGTTTGGTCCTGGAACTGGAATCTGTTCAATCCTTTTCTTGATGAGGGAACCAGAATTGAATCCAGTGCACTCTCCCATGGCTGTGCTGAGTGTCTCTGCCTTGCTCACCAGAGTAAACAACTACATTTCCAGTGTTAAGACACATAGTTGTAATCACATACACTTGATAATGTCTCTCTTCTTTGTCTCAGAAGTGGCATGAAGAAATAACAATCTACAAAGATGATGTTGAGGAAGTTGGGGTATTAGCTCAGCAAATCCTGGAGGAAAGTCATACCACCAGTAGAATGGGAAATCAAGCTACCCAGCTCACCTCTCGGTACCAAGCTGTTATCCTTCATGTACTGGTAAGTAATGGAAATTAATTCATTATAATATTATGCAATGTCAGCAAAGGGGGAGACACAGGTAGGTATTATTTATTGGGCACGGTTAGCACAAATTATTCATTGATGTAGAATCCTCAGTCATATAATGTGCACATACAAGAACCCTCCCCTCTCTAGATTTCAGTGGGCTAGATGGATCAGGGCATTGTTAATAGGAAACAGACCTTTCAGCCAACTTCTGCAGTAATCATATATTGTCACCATGTCATGAGTGTTTAGCAATCTGTGTGAAATGTGTTGGTAGTCACATTCTGTTTTTCTTATGGACAGTTTGTGTAAGTTATCTACATCACAAAAATATCATCACGGGGATACGGACTGATGCCTCTCTGGGCTGTCCCAGCAGACAAGTTGAGGGTTCAGTGTGCAGGGACACTGAATGAATTTTAGAGAAGTGCCTTCATGTTGTCATGGAGGAGGCACATTGGTGAGGCGTTGTGGGAAAACTTGAACTGGCAAGGTCCATTCTGCAGATCACTTCAGATTAGGGTACTTTCAATCGGACACCTCTCAGTCACTAAGGGTACATCTACACTTAAAATGCTGCAGCAGCGGCACAGCTGCACCACTTCAGCGCTTCAGTGAAGACGCTACCTTTGCCGACAGGAGAGCTTCTCTTGTCGGGATAGGTACCCCAGCACCCCAAGAGACGATAGCTACGTCAGTGGGAGAATTACCCCCATCAACCTAGAACTGTCTACACTGGGGGTTAGGTCGGTTTAACTGTATTGCTCAGGGGTGTGTATGTTTCACCTACGTAATTTCCTAGTGTAAATCAGGCCTAAATTCACTTAAAAATATAAAATAGAATTTTATCACCTGTACCTTCCCACTTTAATGCTAAAATATTACTCCATTTTAACATTGGTGATTGCTATACACACACATTGAGAAGAGAATACAGAAAACCCTCATGAGAACAATTATCTGGTGGCTATGACAGGAATTAATTACAAGTCAATGAACTTAATAAATTGATTATTCTTTCATAAAATAGTATTTTGTTGCTTTTATTAAACATTCTTTTGTCAAGAAATGCACAATGATAAGCATTTCACTTTCTGTTTCCAACATTTGTTTGAAGGAACAAATAAAGTTCCTGGAAGAAGAGATTCGAAGTATGGAGGAGTCAGAATTAGCTTTCTGCACTTACACAGATTGGTATGGAGCCACTAGCCAGAACTTTAAAAATGTGATAACCAAGACTGATGTAGTGGATAAAACAGCCATGGAGAAGAAAATGCAGAAACTGGAGGTACGTACAGTACACCTGAACTTGGGATTTGTTAGTCATTTTTCTTCATGAGTTAAGTCACATACACTAGTCCACATTTAATGGTGTAGTCACAATTACTCAGAATTCTGATTCCAACAGTCCAGAGTAGTTAGCAGCATAGAGAGCATTGGGTGTAAAATTTGATGTTCTCCTAGTGTGTGGAGTTCGATAACATTGGATGAATAGTTTGGTAACTCTTCATAGTGAAATTCATGGATGATGCCAAATGGTATAATCCCATTCTTCTAATAGAGGGTGTTTATATTTTGATTTAGTTTAAAATAAAAGACACCCAAATGATCATGTGATATAAATTTTACTGTAGAAATGGATTGTGGGGAGCAAATCTCTTCCTTTCCTCCCACTGAACTAACCCAGTGGTAAAACTCACACTTTACCTCAGAGTTGTGAATGAATTCCTCTGTCTCCTTGCAATATTTAAACCTACTGTGCCAAAAAACAGTTTTCAACTATTCCACATTATTTTGTGCACTTTGTATTTGACAAACTCCGTAAATAAAATTTCCTAGTTCAACTCCTGAAATTTCACCACCACTAGCTGATTTCTATTTTGTGGTTTTAAAACATTGTCTCTTTAAATTAATGAAAGCTTTAATTCCTTTCTGAGATACACACTGTTTTGTTTTTCCAGCTAGCCCTACTTAATAAGCAGTGGAGAATGAAGAATTATATTTTCTTGTATCTGTTCCACTTAGGTCAATATTTCAAAGGCTGGCTTAAGTGATAAAACATAAGTCACACTACATCTACTGTCCGCATTCATTGTATTGCAATAAAACAGTACAGTGAATTTGAATTGTTTAGTTATCTGTTTTAAAGTGAATTTCTTGATTATGAAAAGTGATGAGCTGATAGTCTTGGAGAGAGAAGTCCAGATCCTCACTTGACAATATTGTGTTGAATTACAACATGAACAGCACAAGTGCAAGCTTCTCCACACTTCCCTGCTCAATCTCCTTGGCCTCAGTAGTTTGAAAAAGACATTGCTACTAGCATCTCTTTGACATAAAAATTAAAACAAAGGGGTAAAGACTCCATCTACTTTCTCTGTTAATCTCCATATTTTTCTTTACAGCTTCTTTTGAGTGACATGGATGTAGGCCACAATTTGCTGAAATCTGCCCGTGAGAAAGGTGATCGGGCTATTAAATACATGGAAGGAAATAAAGCTGACCAGTTAAGGAAAGAGATCAGTGATTACATGGAGCAGCTTGAAGAGCTGGCCAGCTCTATCAGGAAGGAGCATATGGCCTTAGAGAAGTGTCTCCAGTTGTCAAAGGAATTCTCAGACAAGTACAAGGCACAGACTCAGTGGCTTACAGAGTACCAAGCCATATTGCACACTCAAGTGGAGCCCAAAACTGAATTCTATGAGAAGAAGGCCCAGTTATCCAAATACAAGGTAAGAATTGATGCTGTGACTCCATCATATGAATGAAGTTTTGAGCTAGAAGTCCTTGAGGTCCAGTTTTCAGCTGTGGGAGCCTTAATAGATTCCATGAGATCCCTCATCTGGATGCTCAAATCATAAATGCATAGTGTCCGTGCCAAAGAGCCAATGTAAGCATCCAAATGGGGAATTTGGGTGCCATAATAAGTCTTCCATGTTTGAAGGTTACCCGCCCGGGGCCAATTTTTGTTCTCATTTGCATGGAATAAGTATGGAGTAACTCCACTGATAGCAACAGTTATTCTGGATCTACACTAGTTTAAGTGACAATAGAATTTGACCTGCAGTCTTCTGGAACTTTTCTGTCACTGCTGACATTGCCTCCTTATGCTTTTGGTTTTTTTCAATATTTAAGTTTTCTATATAATGGAAAATAGGTTATAGTACTACACCTCTAGCCTGATATAACGCTGTCCTCGGGAGCCAAAAAATCTTACCGCGTTATAGGTGAAACCGCATTATATTGAACTTGCTTTGATCCACCGGAGTGCACAGCCCCGCCCCCCCTGGAGCGCTGCTTTACCGCATTCTATCCGACTTTGTGTTATATCGGGTCGCGTTATATCGGGGTAGAGGTGTATTTATAGTTCTATTTACCACAAAGATAATGAGAATTAACCTGAAAACTGAGGCCCAGAGGTGATAAATGATGGTGTAAATTTTATGGTGGTAACTCATAGAAGTTGTTATAGTTTTAAACATTGTGGGGAATGGAAGGGCAAGGATGTAGCAGGGAAAGCAGCTAATAGGAGGGTGAAAAGGAAATCAAGATAGACCTCTAATTAGTGCTTTTCTGACTACACAGTGCCACCTCTGTGTGTAAATTACACGTATAACATGTGTAAGTTACACATTTCCTAATTTAGCTTCCCCTACTCAGCATCTAAACTACACACTTTCTGTTGCATCTTTCCTTTGTATTCCTAAAGTGCATAAGTTTTCAGCTAGCAATACATGCTAATATAGATAATGTACTGCATACTGTTATTTGTATCGCCTCTGATTTTAACTCTGAATATTAAAGGAATGAGAACTTCTCATCAGTCTACTAGCTTTATAGGTGTAATGACACAATGAATTGAGCCAAATTTTGTTCTTCAATACACTAAAGTCAGTGGGGTTACTCTGGATTTATGCTGACGTAGCTGAAAGTATAATTTGGCCACGCCACACGTTTGGCTAATTTAAAATACCTGTTGATTTATTAAATGGTCTGAAAAATTCCAACCTGTTTTGGTTTGAGACAAAAGATGCACAATTCAGAACTCTTCTGAGATGTGTGTTTTTTTTTTTTTTTTTTATAAACTAAACCTGAAACTGAAAGTTCCAGTTCAGCTGACATGGGAGATTGTAGGCTCCATTGCTTTTAATTAATTTTAAAAGCAAATTATAAAAATATTAAGAATTAAAATAGTTTTAGAGAGACAGGGTGGGTGAGGAAATATCTTTTATTGGACCAATGTCTGTTGGTGAGAGACACAAGGTTTTGAGCTTACCCAGAGCCCTTCTTCAGGTCTGGGAAACATACTCAGAGTATGTCTACACTTAAAATGCTACAGTGGAACAGAGAAGGATTCTCCTATCAGTATAGGTAATCCACCTCCCTGAGAGGCAATAGCCAGGTTAATGGAAAAATTCTTCCATCTACCTAGCACTGTCTAAATGAGGACTTAGGTAGGTTTAACAGTGCTGCTCTAGGGTGTGGATTTTTCACATCCTTGACCGACATTGGTTTTACTATTTAATTTTCTACTATTGATCAGTCCACAAAGTAGTGGAACAGATTGTTTGTTTATCACAGTAGTTACACATATTTCGAGAGACCATTCCAGGTGAAGTGGCTTGTTAATACCCCTTCAGTCATAGGAAGGGAGAGCGGAAAAAAAGGCAGTTGGTGTGGGTTATAGACTGTTATAATAGGCCATAAATCATGTTCAGTCCATGATTTTTAGTGTCTAGCAAAGTTACAAAGTTAAGCTCCCAGGCTCATCTTTTGAAAGTGTTTGTGCAGTTTTTCTTTGAGAAGGACTAAGAGGTCAGATAAAGAGTGATAGTTTTGTGGAAAATGTTCGCCCACAGGTGATAAGGGTGTTTTTGTCTATTATCATTTTCCTGTGTACGTTTATTCGAGAGTGTAACGAGTGTGATTTCACCCACATAGTTACTGGGGTATGTCAGGCACTGGATGATGTGCACCACATGTTGTTGTGATAGGTATGACCCATGGATCGTGAATGGTGTGTTGTCGGTGGTTTTTGATCATTGTCGTAGCGGAGAGATGTCTACAGGTTTTGCATCTGTTGTTCTGGCAGGGTCTGAGTGTGTTTCCCAGACCTGAGGAAGAGCATTATGTAAGCTCAAAAGTTTCTCACCAACAGAAGTTGGTCCAATAAAAGATATTATCTCACCTTATGTCTCTAATATACAACATGGTTACAACAACATTGCAGACAAAAATAGTTTTTTAACATTTACCATTGTACCAAAATAATAACTCTCCAAAAATAAAAATTGCAACAACAATACCAATCACCCACCTTATTAGTGTCTTTGTAACACACCCCACAGGGCAGCAGATGTTGCTTGCGAGTTTCAGGCATCACTATGCGTATGAGGAAACCAATGTCTGACAGCATGTGCACACACTGCGATTGTGTCATTTGTTATTTCTGAAAAGGCAGGAGTAAGGGGACAGTTGACCAGATTGTGTCCCTTTGTAGAGATTCCCCTTGCATCATCCCATTAAGGGGGATGAAGTTTATCTCCTGGAAAAGGCAGTGAGGTCGATCCCCAAACCTGCAGATTATAGCCATGTGCTCAGAGACACTCTGCCTCTGCACCAGCTCTGGCCTCTAGCACTTGCCTCCTTCCACACCCATGCTCAGTCTCTTATTGTAGCTGCCCCCAGAATTCCTGAGGGGGCTCCAAGGAAAAAATAATACAGCCCTGGGGGCTGGTTGGGGAAGGATGGTGCCACAGAGGTGGCTGCATCCTCTACTGTATGAGAAGGGGGAGATCCATGATTAGAGGGGACCCTCTGAGCCTGGAATTTAAGGGAAGTGATCTTGCCATATTCTATTTACAGTATATTTTTTCACTATAATGCTTGCACTTGTAGTCAGTACAACAGACGGTGCTGTCCCACGAGCCTTCGATAAAATCAGTGACTGAAAAAGGAGAAGCCCTTCTTGAACTTGTGCATGACGTTACTTTAGGGGACAAAATTCAGAAACTTCAGGCCAATTACCAGGAACTCTGCAATGCGGCAAAGGTAAAAGGAATCAGCAAGGGGGCTGTGGGATCCTTTCATGTCACTAACATACAATATGAGAATTTTTTTTTCCAATTTAAAGGGTTGAGGTTTTTTTCCAGTAGTGACGTTTCGTCCCAAGGCAGAGGGCTGGCAGAAGCCCCCTTTATGTGGGGCTTACAAGGTTCACTGAGTCTCATGTGAGCTCTCTGCAGTGAGGTGAATTATTACCTACATAGTGCCGACTCCGTGGGTGCTCTGGGGCTGGAGCACCGATGGTGAAAAGTTAGTGGGTGCTCTGCATCCACCAGCAGCCAAGCTCCCCTCCCTGCCCCATCTCACCACCTCCTCCACCGAGTGCGCTGCATCCCCGTTCCTCCGCCTACCTCCCAGCACTTTCCAAACAGCTGTAGCAAGCTCCGGGAGGGAGGGGGGAGGAGCGGGAACGTGGCGTGCTCGGGAGGAGGCGGGGAAGAGGCGGGGCCAGGGCAGGGATTTGGGGAAGGAGTCGGAATAGGGGCAGGCAGGTGGTGGAGTTGGGGCGGGGATTTTGGGGAAGGGGTTGGAATGGGGGCAGGAGGGGCGGGGCCAGGGGCAGAGGGGGGTCGAGCATCCACCGGCGCCAGTAGAAGTCGGTGCCTATGATTACCTATGTAAATATCACAAGGAAAGCTCAAATGAGTATTGAGGTACTAGGGGCGAAGTCTCCTCTTGAAACTTACAGCTTAAAGGAGAGTTGTTAAAAGATATCCGTGACCACTCTGAACTTGAAGAGTGGGCCAACTCTATCAGGAACGAGCATATGACCTTAGAGAAGTGCCTCCACTTAGCAAAGGAATTCTCAGACAAGCACAAGGCACAGACCTGTGTCTAATCATCTCATTGCATAAAAATAATTTCCTGAGTAAATGACACTTCAAAAGTAAAAATGTCCTTGAATCACATCACCTTCTACGGTGTTTCTGCCAGATCTCACAAGCTAGGCATGGCTGAGATCACAAAGGAAAATTTACTTAAGTAATTTTAATTAATTAGTTAATGAGTATATAATATTTTGAAAATGTAATGCTGATATATTATTCCTAAAGCTCTTAACAGGTGATGCCTCCAACAGTACTAAGCTACAGTAAAACTGTGTAGTGTCCCTTTTAATTGCTATTCCTCCTTCCCATGGCGGACGAAGAGAGAACCAAATTTGTGGATGTCTTTTTGTTGTGTGAGTTATAATTTACAGGAACAAAATGACGACGCTTCTCTGAATGATTTTTATTGTGTTAGATTTGTTTGGCAACCTTGGTGATTTCAACTCTAGCGTGTATACATACATTTTAACAGAAAAAATCCACAGTAAAATATATTTTAAAAGGACACCATAAATTTTAAAAGTAACATTCTTGTCTGTTACTTGTAATTATAGTAGACAAAATCAGTAATCACACACGTTAAAGTGACAAGGATTAACTACATTTCAAGTTGTCACCCTTTTTAAAAAAAAAAAAATCAATTTTCTTTATCATTAATATTTTTGTACATTTTGTTTTTTTTTTAAATTTGGCCCAACCCATACTGATGCAAGAAGTTCTTTTGATGTGTTCATTGTGGTCTAGACATATAAGCACTACTCCTATGAAATAAATATTTTGCAGGATCAGTCTCTTAGTAACTTTTCAGGTTTCAAAGCAACTTTTGACATCCTTTCTCTTGAAAGTGTCTTTAAAATTGTATTTTGGTTTTTATGGTCCCACAGGCACATGCTGAAAGCTTGGAGGTGAAAGTAAAAGAGCATGAAGATTATAACAGTGATTTACAAGAAGTGGAAAAGTGGTTGTTACAGATGTCCAGCAGGCTGGTCACTCCTGACCTTATGGAGAGCAGCAGTGTAGAAATAATAACTCAGCAACTAGCCAACCACAAGGTAGGTCTTTGTGCTTGAACACATGTAATTTACTCAGTAAAAATAAAAAATATTACTCCAGCAATTCCCCATCTCAGTTCTGAAGCTGTAACTTTTTTATCATCCTTTTCTGTACTTCCTTGAATATCTGTAACATTGACTGGGTTAACAAGAATAACTTGATGCACTCACTGTCTACATCCAGATCAGTGTGTTTCTGATTCATGTCACCTTCAGTGAGCAGCAGTGACAACATGTGAAGGTTATGTATATGTGTCTGAATTTTGTATTAGAGTTTCTCTTTCATGCTGAGAAGAAATAGACCACAAGAGGCAGAGTAGGGCCCTCCTACCCCTGGGACACTACTGATTCCTGACTCTTGGGAGGACAAAAACCTCCTAGTTTTTAGAAGAGTTTGTATTCTAATTCTCTCTTGTTATTAGGTTGTAAAATACCCTCAAATACTCTCATGGCAGGCATAATTATTGCTAGCAACCCACAGCTGTGGTTAGTACACACTGACGTTAAAGATAGTCAAAATCCTTACCTCAAAATGCCTTCAAACTATGGGCCAGATAGTGATGTCCTAACTTACTTTTTGGTTAGTATGTTACTCCTTAAGTCGTTTCATTGTGTGAAATCTTTGTTCCCTTGAAGTCAATGGCATAATTCTTATTTACATCAATGGGGCCAGGATTTCATCCATTGTTCTTAATGGGACCACTTTTGGATCAATTACTGTCAGCATCAAAATCTGACCTTAATATTAGATTTGACATGGAAAAAGGGGTGATAAGCAGCAACAGAGAGGGACTGTTGACAAGGAAAAATGAAAGTTCCTCAATTTAGGACAAAGCACATCATGTTGGTTCATTTAAGATGTTTGTAATATGTCTAGAGGATACCTATGTATGTGAATTTGCTGGATTCTGTTGATTAAGTGACAGACTAGGATCTCTTGGGTGACAAAAGGCTTTAAGACAGATTGTACGGTCCAATAGCTGGAACATAACAGTTTTCTGATGAAATCTAATGACAAATACATTTAAGAAAAATATTCAAGCATATAATGAGTTACTTTAAGAAGTCATCACTCAGAAGCGGTTTGACTATCAAAGTATTTCTTTGTGGGTTCTTTAACTTTTTTAGGCAATGATGGAAGAGATTGCAGGATTTGAAGACCATTTGAACAGCCTTAAAAATAAAGGTGACTATTTGATCAATCAATGTGCAGAACATCTTCAAGCAAAATTTAGGCAAAACACACAAACCCATCTGCAGGGGACAAGAGACAGTTATTCAGCCATATGTAGCACAGCTCAGAGAGTAAGTCCTTTTTTTTTTTTTTCCCCCAACAATGTATATCCGATATAACTATAAACAACATGCTGGTTATGTACAGTATTGTAATAATTCTGTGCAGGATGAGAATAATGTATTCGAATTTCTGTAATAACTTGATGTTTCATGAAATTGTGTAAAAACTGACTCTACAGGTTACTAATGTAACTGTGCCACCATTCCTTATGCTAGAGATAAATTGATTAAAGTGGCCATTTTTTTGGCCATAATTTCTACTCCACGTAACCCCGGATTGACTTAAAATCCCTATTTACAGGGGTATACAAATTTATTAATATAAAATCAGGGAAACATGGTCTCCATCCAGGAAGGGACTGAGTCTTTTAATCAAATTTTAGAAAAAGTTTGATTATATTTATTTTTAAAGCATAAAGGTTAAGTTTGGCTAAATAAATAAATAAAATCCACGTGTGTAGCTCCATGCAGTACATAATAAAAGGTGTTAAAAATCACCTGAGGTCAAAGTTCTATTGAAGTTTATTTGTTTTGAGCAAGCTTAGGTTTAGATTCAGTCATATAGGCCCAGATTCTGCAAACTCTTGCCCACTTGCTTCGCTTTACGCAGTATGAGTTATCCCACTGAAGTCAATGGAATTGTTCATAGTGTTTAAAGTGAAACATGTTGGTAATTCTTCACAGGATCAGGGCAGTAGTGAAGTCTGTTTCAACTCTTTAGAGTGAATTCACCCCTCTGAAGACAACCCTGTGTGGGGTCACCTTCATTGGGAACTTCATTCTTAGGGTATGTCTACACTACAGGATTAATCCGAATTTATATAATTCGAATTTAGGAAACCGATTTTATAAATTCGAATGTATTCGGCCACACTAGGCACCATTAATTCAGTGGTGTGCGTCCAAGCTACCGTAGTAGCATCGATTTCCAGAGCGTTGCATTGTGGGTAGCCAATAACATCTAATTGCCAATAACATCGAATTGCGGCCACACTAACCTTAATTCGGATTAACAATACCGATTTTGACGCTACTCCTCTCGTCGAGGAGGAGTACAGAAATCGAATTAAAGGGCTCTTTAATTCGAATTAAATGGCTTCGTTGTGTGGACGGGTCAAGCGTTAATTCGAATTAAAGCAGCTAAATCCGAATTAAAGTCGTAGTGTAGACCAGGCCTTAGTGCCAGCATTTTGGTAACATCCAGGACTAGCAACTGATGATGTGCTAGGAAATTCTATCTTCCCTGGCACAATAGAGGAGTCTTAACTGGGCCATCCTGTTGATCCAGTTAGCAGAAAGGGCCATTTTCTTTAAAAAGGGGTGTGTGTATGCAGAAAAATCGTCATAAAATGAAAATTAATGAATAAAGATACAAAAACAACCTAATAATCACTTCATTCCATCTCTGGTTTTTTTCCTCCTAAAATCTCTGGGCTACACGATGTCTGTTTCCTCCTCAAGTGTCCAAGGCATGGTGAGAGCATGAGGAGCTTTCCTCCCTCTTACACCCCTGACTGCACGGGACGAGATACCACTGCAGGGTTTGCTCTCACAAGACTCTACAGTGTTAGGGCTGCCAGTCCCCACAGGCAGTAGAACCATGGTCCTGCCTCTCTGTACGTGCCAGCAGATCTGACCAATCATAAAAAGGATTGTGCAATACACTCCATACATCGATTTAACTAACT
Source organism: Emys orbicularis (assembly GCF_028017835.1). Classification (NCBI taxonomy): domain Eukaryota; kingdom Metazoa; phylum Chordata; order Testudines; family Emydidae; genus Emys; species Emys orbicularis. The sequence goes on along the minus strand of NC_088685.1, from coordinate 118,055,559 downwards.
ATGGCCTGGTGGGTTGCTCCAGAAAGCATAATGCCCCCCAGACCTCTGCATTGTCCCCACACACATAGATGGAGTTGTATCTACAAGGCATAACCAAGCCTTTATTTGAAAATGTCTCTATTAAAAGTCCAGAGCTTAAATTTTCAACACATAATTAAGCATCACTGAACAAATTGACACTAGCCAAATGCTTTCCCATTAAGAAAAATGAATATTAACATGCCAAATAAACAGTCATAGTCATTCAGAGTTATTAACCTAAACTCCCTGAAAAGTGTGTGAAATTGCCTCATCCTATTTAATTAAGATATATTACATTGAAAAAATAAATATTTCTAGAATGTGATGTAGCTGAAGTAGAGAAACAGGATATTATGGATATTATAATAGACTGATTTAGAGTTTTTTAAAGCATCTGAAGTATGAGTAAGATTAACTAATTTAACATGCACTAGGGAACTTCTAGTGCATGCCAGCAAGTTCCACCATGGGCCAGTTAGTGCACCATGGTTCAGACTAAGGCACCGTGTAGACAAGCCCTTAGTCTCTTTTGAAAATTTTACCTAATGTCTGAAAAATACAGCTTGGTTGGCGTTTGAGAGACCCGTATTTTATATTATCTTCCGTTTTTTATATCCGTGTCAATGACCTTACTGTTCTTTTTATTCTAGGTGTACCAGAGTTTGGAACATGAACTCCAGAAGCATGTTAACCATCAGGATACTCTACAACAGTGTCAGGCTTGGCTCTCTACAGTTCAGCCAGAGTTAAAACCAAGCATGTGGCCACCTTTCAGCCTGGCAGATGCAGTTAAGCAGGTAAAAGTTGTGCACGTGAGCGACATTTTGAGCAAACTGGGTTTATACACTCAATTACCCTTTTTGGTGTGAATCCAAGTAAGTGCTTAATATAGCAGAAAACTGCCTCTGTGGCTCTTCACTCATGGAAACTTCAGAGCCTCACTGGCTACTCCCAGTTCCAAGTGTTAAGTGTTCATGCACTAGGGGCAGCATAATGCAGTTTTAGGCACAAGGCACTTACTCCATTCTAAGACTGTGACTCTTGCTAGCCCAGCATCAATAATGAAAATAAGATATTTGAATATAAAGTTGAGCAACTCAATAAACATGCTCAGAGATTTCATTGAAGAGCTTAACACTAAGGTTCCCTGTCTGCCTAGCCATCCATCTGTCTATTTATGTTCTTGTTCCAGCCCCATTACAATGGTGTCATTGGCACACAGTGGTGTCATGGGAAAATATTTAAAAGGTTTCAGCCTGAGTTGGGTTGTCCCTGGCTGACCGCTTTCTTGTGGAGTTCTGCCAGGGAAAGGAAGCAAGGAGATATGTAGGCTCCCCAGAACCTCACACAGAAGTATGGGACTTGAAAAAATGCATCCCATCCACATTCTCCAATGGAAACCAAACAGTAGAGGGTGGCAGACACTCTCCTTTTCATGGCACATCAGCACTTGGAAGTTGGTAGAGAAGATCTGTCCCCAGATGCTTCCAGGATTTTTTTAATTTTATTTTGAAGTGCACAAGGCTAAGTTCAAAGCTGATCAATTCCTCTACCCACAGCTGCACAGGGAAGTTCTCCCAGATCCTAGACAAACAAAAATAATGCTGGCTGTTGCATAGAAATACTGACTGTCCCAACCATCAGGACTAGGAGACCTTGGTAGCAGTGGTGATAATGATGATATAAATGACAAGATAGTGGAGTGCAGAAACTGGGGAGCTCCCGTATGAATTTCCACATCTCCAGACAGCTACATGCTTTGCAGCCATCACACTGGCGATGTGGCAGGGTGGCCTCCATAGTCATCCAACCATTCTCTGTGGTGGGGCCAGTTATGGGAGACAGCTTTTCTATAGTATACAGTTTCCTTGTCAGCCACACATGACTTTAGTAGGTAAGTTAGTGCAGTGCTTGTCAACATTAATGTAACCCTTTCCTATGTGATGGGGAACCTCCTTCAAGGGGCATCCCATGGACAGTAGCTGGAGGGAGAGCCCCTTACCCTGTCAGAGTTGTGCTGCCATGGAGGCAAAGGAGGTTTGGGAGGGCTCTGAAGGGAATGTGGAGAAACCAGCCCTCTGCACAGATCATCTTGAATCTATTCAGATCTTGGAGAATTCATAGGTCTAGACAGCCACCCTTCTCAGCTCAACGGTGGGGCAAATCCTGTTTCCTTTTCAACTGAGGAAATGATCTAGATGAAACTCTGCCTGTTTAAACATGCAGAGCATACAGTTCTTTGTAAGGGAATAATCCATATAAGAGACAGCATGTGCCTCAGTGCTTTGATCTAAAAAATAAACAAGATACAGTCATCATTCTTTAGCATTGTGAGCAATATATTTCACATAAGCTTATTTGTAAATAGTCCAGGTCATTTGTGGTTAAGACAAAATAGCCTTCTCTGAAGTGCTGATCTCTTACATTTACTATCCATCTGAAAATGATGACAAATGGAACTTTTAATGCAATGTGATGAGTTCCAGAATATATGTGAGGATTGTATTTTCCTTCAGGTTAAACATTTCCGAGCTCTGCAGGAACAGGCAAGCACATACTTGGATCTCTTGTGCTCTATGTGTGATTTGTCAGACACCAGAGTGAAGAATACAGCAACAGACATTCAGCAAACAAAGCAAACGGTAGGAGATAAACCACAGCAGCCAACCTCTAATCCTCCTTAGAGTTTTAATTGTCTTGATCTATCCTCTTATACAAGGTTCATATTAGGTAATGGTTTAAAGAAACATCTTCTGTACTTACATCTTAACTTTCTCACTGAGGAAATTTTACTTTTTTTAAAATTATACTTTCATGTTGCCATCCTGCTATGCAACACAAGCATCTTAGAGTAAGGTTGCTGGAGTGGGGATATTCAGGAACAGTGCTTCAGGGCAGCAGTATATAGTATATATTATGACTCTGTGAAAAAGAAGAACTGGGCCAATGTATTACTGTTTTCAGTTGCACAAACATGACTTCGGCTATTTTCTAATTCATAAGTTTACATTTTCTTAAACGCTAAGCAACACTAGGCTGATTTTCCTGTTTATCACTAAAATTGGTATACCATAAAGTCTTCTACAATGGTACTTTTAATTTTTAAATAAAATATACTTTTACATGTGAACGTGCAGAAATATACTATTACATCAGAGTTTTAACTTAAAAATATATACACCTAAGTTATCCACGAAGAATCGTCATTTACATTCTTCCATAAAAACATCTCACTGCAGTATACGCTTTACCAGGAGAAACCACATTCTGATAACATTTAAAATTCACTCCATTGAGTGTAACAGTCTAATGCATACAGTAACCAAATTCCATATTAGAGAAGCAAGTTAAAATCCAAATCCAAGCAACCCATAAACTACAGTCTGCAGATATATACAGAATAGATAAAAGGTGCTTCAAGTCTTAGCAATAGGAATGGCTTGTTAAATAACAAGCAGGAGAAAAAACACATAAGTAGGATAGCACCAAGACATTTTAAGCCTTTTGAGAACCTAAGTCTTAAAGGCATCTCACTGTTGCATTGGAAGCAAGTGACACTGTTAATATGGGTTTAACATGACTGATGGACTCAGATCTGGTAAGCATTCTCCTTGCTGAATTCTGGGAATTCTCCTAAAAGACACATAAGCGAAAGAACTGTGTTAGGCAAATTAGAATGAAACACACAAATTGAATTAAGTTTTCACTAAGTCGGTGAGAGGGTATATATATGTCACCATCTGGCATGATTCATGAAGTGCAAGCAGGACTTTAATTATATAGTTGATTTGAGCTTTTAAAGAAATCATTGAGCCCTGAATTATCTCTAAATAATTGTTAGATTCTTTTTCTCTTTTAAGCCTCTTTCACGATTGAATCATAATACATTTCTTTGTATTAGCTTTCCTAGTAATTTCTTGTGGCTTTCCTCTGACACCATCTTTTTTATGACTTTCCAAGGTTAAGGCTTTTTTTGGACAGTAATGCCATCTACAAGCTCCACTTAGTCCCCTCAAGAATCTACTCCTCAAATCTGTCCTTTGCACAGTTCTACTGTACATGTCACACAGCACATGAATAATTACATTAAAACATCCCCATCACTATTCCTTTTTTTTTTTTTTTTTTGTAGATCGAGCAGCAGATAATGCACTCACAGTACCTGGCTCAGGGTTGGGAAGAGATAAAACAAATGAAGGCTGAGCTTTGGATATATTTCCAGGATGCAGACCACCAACTACAGAATATGAAGAGGAGATGGGCAGAACTGGAACTAAACGTTGCCCAGAACATGGTTTTGCAGATTAAGGTAAGGAGTCCTTGTGTTCTAAAAGCAAAGAAAGGAGGAAATGTATCCAACAGTTCATTTTATTATAGAACTTGCTATATCCCCTGCATGGATGCATTAATTCTGTAACAACCATGCAAGGAAGGATGAGAGGGGACTGTTTTTGCTTATTTTGGTGCTACAGAGAGCTAAAGCAAAAAGGGAAATACTTTAATACTTCCCTATGGTTTTAGAGCAGACAGTCAAATCGTTACTGTGCTAAGTTCCCTTTGCTTTCAGGAGGCTAATTGCCTATTTCATTTGGTCTGAAGTTAAAAATCTGTGACATACTATGAAAACTAACTAACGTAACTATTTCTAAAGCAGTCTAAACTATTATCAGATAGAATTTGACTAGGGCTGTTGATTAATTGCAGTTAACTCACGTGATTAAGTAAAAAATTAATTGTGATTTAAAAAATTGCGATTAATTGCAGTTTTAATCACACTGTTAAACAATAGAATACCAATTGAAATTTATTAAATATTTTGGATGATTTTCTACATTTTCAAATATTTTATTTCAATTTACAACACAGAATACAAAGGGTACAGTGCTCACTTTATATTATTTTTATTACAAATATTTGCACTGTAAAAATAACAAGAAATTGTAGTTTTCAATTCAGCTCCTACAAATACTGTAGTGCAATCTCTATTGTGAAAGTGCAACTTACAAATGCAGATTTTTGTTACATAACTGCACTCAAAAACAAAACAATGTAAAACTTTTTAGTGCCTACAAGTCCACTCAGTCCTACTTCTTGTTCAGCCAATCACTCAGATAAACAAGTTTGTTTACATTTACGGGAGATACTGCTGCCTGCTTCTCGTTTACAATGTTGCCAGAAAGTGAGAGCAGGTATTTGCATGGCACTGTTGTAGCCACCATTGTAAGGTATTTATGTGCCAGAAGCACAAAACATTCCTATGCGCCTTCATGCTTTGGCCACCATTCTAGAGGACATGCTTCCATGCTGATGATGCTCGTTAAAAAAATAATGCATTAATTACATTTGTGACTGAACTTCTTGGGAAAAAATTGAATGTCTCCTGCTCTTATCTGCATTCTGCCATATATTTCGTGTTCTAGCAGTCTCAGATGATGACAGAACATGTTGTTGGATTTAAGAACACTTTCACTGCAGATATGACAAAACGCAAAGAGGATAACAATGTGAGATTTCTAAAGATAGCTACAGCACTTGACCCATGGTTTAAGAATCTGAAGTACCTTCCAAAATCTGAGAGGGATGAGATGTGGAACATGTTTTCAGAAGTCTTTAAAGAGCAACACTCCAATGTGGAAACTACAGAACCTGAACCATCAAAAAAGAAAATCAACCTTCTGCTGGTGTAAGCATGTATTCTGGAATGGTGGGCGAAGCATGAAGGGATGTATGAATCTTTACCGCATCTGGCACATAAATATCTTGCAACACTGGCTACAACGGTGCCATGCGAATGAATGCCTGCTCTCACTTTCAGATGACACTGTAAACAAGAAGCGGGTAGCATTATCACTTGCAAGCAAGCATTAACACTTGTTTGTCTGAGCGATTGGCTGAACAAGAAGTAGGACTGAGTGGACTTGAAGGCTCTAAAGTTTTACATTTTGAGTGCAGTTATTTTTTTGTACATATTTCTACATTTGTAAGTTCAACTTTCATGTTAAAGAGATTGCACTGCAGTACTTGTATTAGGTGAATTGAAAAATACTATTTCTTTTTTACAGTGCAGATATTTGTAATAAAAAATAAATATCAAGTGAGCACTGTATACTTTGTATTCTGTGTTGTAATTGAAATCAATATATTTGAAAATGTAGAAAACAGCCAAAATATTTAAATAAATGGTATTCTATTATTTAACAGAGCGATTAATCACAATAAAAAAATTTTAATCGCTTGACAGCCCTAAATTTGATGTTGAATATTATTCAGAGCTAGGGTTGTCAACCCTCCAGGATTGTCCTGGAGTCTCAGGAATTAAAGATTAATCTTTCGTTAAAGGCTACCTCATGTGATGAAACCTCCAGGAATACATGCAACCCAAATTGGCAACCCTATTCAACCCTATTTCTGTACAGAACAGAAATATTCCATTAGAAAGAAACCTGATTTGCTTACACACATGGAGACATTAGATAAGCAGCCTTCAAAGCAGTATGCATTCCTGTTCATTTAGAAAATAGAGATAATTACCACTGCAGCTTTCTAAATAGTCAAACACCATTAAAATTACAAGGAGAAATATGTTCTATCTTCCATTGACGCATCATGATTATGAAGAGCCCAAACTTGCATTCTTTGGACTAGACTTTGTCCTGCTCATCATTGATGTGTTAGATGGAAGGTACAGAGCACTCTTCTCACACTTGTGTCCCAATGCAGGGGCTGAGCATAGTCGCAGTCCTTTCACTTCTCTGAGTGTGACAGGAGGATAATGGCACTAGTGACCACTAAAGAGGTGGGGAGAAGACAGGAACATGGATTTCTCCTCCCCCACTGCTCCAGTCAGCAATGTTGATAGACCAGGGATGGGATTCCCAATGCACACTCTGAAAGAGAGGTACAGTGTCTACACTTTACATGTGTGCCCTTCAGCTGTCAGAGGTCCAGTGTCTTCTGGGGCAGTGCAGCTCATGTAAAGCAGAGTCCAGCCCATAGTTGACCTGTAACCGGGCGCAGACTCACCCGGCGGTGCCTCTTGCCGGTCGTCTCGGGGAATTAGCTTCCAGCCTCCGGAGCGCCCCTTCTCAGCCAGTGTCGTGCTACTGCTGGCCCCCGTGTCCCTCCAGGACCCCGGGTGACACTTTCACTGGGTGCTGCCCCCTGGCAGTACCCCCACTGTTTCTCCGGGTCTCCCCACTCAGGGGAACCCCCACCCGCTACCCCCACCTCACCTCAGTCATAGGCTACTGCTAGTAACCAACTCGCCCCCGCACCTTGGGGCAGACTGCAGTATAAGCCACTTATCACAGGCAAGGGGGGGTTGGACCTGCTGCCTCGGCCTAAGCTTGGGCTGCCCCTCTGCAATCCCAGTACCTGCCTTAGGCCTTCAATTAGGCCTGCAGCCTGGGGGTTTTCCAGGCTGGAGCTCCCCAGCTCCTCTAGCCTTCCTCCAGCCCTGCTTCACGCTCAGTATCCTGCTCAGCTCCCCAGCAGCCAGGCCCATCTCTCTCTACAAGCAGAGAGAAGCTGGTTGGGCTTCTGGCTCGCAGCTTTTTATAGGGACCATCTGGGCCTGATTGGGGCGTGGCCTCATCTGTTACTACCTTCCCCAATCAGCCCAGGCTTTCCTTCACAGCCTCAGCCCTCTCCCAGGGCTGGCTTTAGCCCTTCCAGGGCTGGAGCGGGTGACCGCCCCGCTACATGACCCCATTATGCAAAACTCCCCCTGACTTCCAGTGAAAATGCCTAGTTCTAAAAGAATGCAGGACTTGGGCCCTCCTGTGGATAGTCATATGTCTTGGAATCGGAAAAGGTTGCTGTTCAGTGCAAAGTGTCAGAGCGTGTTAAAGAACCGCAAAAAACATTGAAACATGTTATACAACATATAGGCAAGTAAGCCTATTTTCAATTCGATTCCCCTTTGATTATGTTTTTTTAAACTATGGAAATTTGTATGAAAATGGTGTCTTTAGTATTTAGGAGTTAATCAGCTCTTGCAGCAAAGTCCCCACATGAATTCATAGTCCGCTTTGACTTGATAAGTAGCAATGGCTCTGATGTCCTATTAGAAAGATGGGAACTAATTAAAGTGTGATTGTCCATTCAGGTGGGAGCTGATGAAGTCCTAAGGAATTTACATCCTATATTCAGGGAAATATCTCTTATAATAACAAACAAAAGAGAAAAAAATTAGAGCTGTCAAGAAATTAAAAAAATTAATTGTGCTGTTAAATAATAGTATAATACCATTTATTTAAATATTTTGGATGTTTTCTACATTTTCAAATATATTGATTTCAATTACAACACTGAATACAACTGTACAGTTCTCACTTGATACTTATTTTTATTACAAATATTTGCCCTGTAAAAAACAAGAAACAGTATTTTTCAATTCGCCTAATACAAGTACTGTAGTGCAATCTCTTTATCCTGACAGTTTAACTTACAAATGTACAATTATGTACAAAAAAAACCTGCGTTCAAAAATAAAATGTAAAACTTTTTAGAGCCTACAAGTCGAATCAGTCCTACTTCTTGTTCAGCCAGTCTCTCAGACAAGTTGTTTACATTTGTAAGAGATAATGTTGCCTGCTTCTTGTTTACAATGTTACCTGAGAACAGGCATTTGCATGGCATTGTTGTAGCCAGTGTCACAATATATTTACATGGCAAATGCGCTAAAGATTCATATATCCCTTATTACTTCAACCACCATTCCAGGGGACATGCATCCATGCTGATGACAGGTTCTGCTCAATAACAGTCCAAAGCAGTGTGGACCAACACCTGTTCATTTTCATCATCTGAGTTAGATGCCACCAGCAGAAGGTTGATTTTCTTTTTTGGTGGTTTAGGTTCTGCAGTTTCCGCATCAGAGTGTTGCGCTTTTAAGACTTCTTAAAGCATGCTCCATACCTCATCCCTCTCAGATTTTGGAAGGCACTTCCAATTCTTAAATCTTGGGTTGAGTGCTGTAGCTATCTTTAGAAATTTCACATTTGCATTTTCTTTGCATTTTGTCAAATTTGCAGTGAAAGAGTTATTAGAACGAATAACGTGTGCTGGGTCATCATCTGAGGCTGTTGTAACATGAAATGAATGGCAACATGCGGGTAAAACAGAGCAGGAGATGTACAATTCTCCCCCCAAGAAGTTCAGTCACAAATGTAATTAACACATTTTTTTTTAATGAGTATCATCAGCATGGAAGCATGTCCTCTGGAATGGTGGCCAAAGCATGAAAGGGCATTCAAACGTTTAGCATATCTGACACGTAAATACCTTGCAATGCCGGCTACAAAAGTGCCATGCAAACACCTGTTCTCACTTTCAGGTGAGATTGTAAATAAGAAGCAGGCAGCATTCTCTCCCGTAAATATAAACAAACTTAGTTTGTCTTAGCGATTGGCTAAATAAGAAGTAGGGCTGAGTGGACTTGTAGGCTCTAAAGTTTTACATTGTTTTGTTTTTGAGTGCAGTTATGTAACAAAAAATTCTACATTTCTAAGTTGCACTTTCATGATAAAGAGATTGCACTACAGTACTTGTATGAGGTGAACTGAAAATACGATTTTTGTTTAATATTTGCACTGTATAAATGATAAACAAAAATAATATAAAGTGAGCGCTGTACACTTTGTATTCTGTGTTGTAATTGAAATAGATATATTTGAAAACATAGAAAAGCTTCCAAAATATTTAATAAACTTAAATTGGTATTCTATTGTTTAACAGTGCGATTAATCGCAATTAATTTTTTAATCGTGATTATTACTATTTTTTGTTAATCACGTGAGTTAACTGCGATTTATAGGCAGCCCTAAAAAAGTGTGAGATATATAGATAGTACTGGCAGAATTGACTCTAATAAAAGCTAGACTGTTCTGCCTTTTGGGAAAGGTGGGTTAGGTGTGTGCCCAGGAGAAGTCCAGGGAAGGGACTATAACTCCAGTCACAATTTCTCCCCTTGTCCACCCTTGCTCCCATGAAGGACGTAATTTGCTACTAACCTCTTTCCAATTGCAGCTTTGTGGAGATTGCTCTTATACCCCTCCCCCAGCCGGTAGTTGGAACGGCAAGCCAGGGTCGGGAAAGGATCTTATTCCCCCTTGTATACCTGCACAGCTGCATAAAGCTGCGCCACAGCCTAGCTCTAAGCACAGTGTTTTCAGAGTTTTCATTCAAACCTCAGATTATATTTGTAATGGAACATCTCAATTTCATTTTTGTTTTGTGTCTCTAACAGGAATTCAGTCAGAAGCTGCATTCTAAAGAGGCAGCTCTTACTGCTGTGACTGAAAAGGTGAATAAACTAACACAAGGACAGGAGTCTCCTGAGCATAAGGAAATAGGTCACTTCAGCAACCAGTGGCTGGACCTCTGCCTTCAGGCAAACAATTTGCTCACACAGCGGGAGGAGGATCTTCAGAGGACAAGGGATTACCATGATCGCATGAATGTAGTAGAAATCTTCTTGCAAAAGTTTACAAAAGAATGGGACAACCTGGCCAGGTAGAGAGGCCTGACACACAAAGCTGACACATCCCACACTTGTTAAGAAACCTTCTTACTAGGGTTGCCAACTTTCTGATTTCTGAAAACCAGACACTACAACAGAAGAGCGGGAACCTCTCCCCTCCCCACCTCTTCCCCTTAGGCCCTGCCCATGCTCCGCCTCTTCCTCTGAGGCCCTGCCCTTGTCACTCTCCCCCTTTCTCCTCGCTCGTTCCCATCCACCTCTCTCCCCTCCCACCTGCTGGGATCCCTTTGCTCTGAGGCTAGGATGGGAGCCTGCCTGCCCATGAGATGCAGGTAGGAGGCAGCCCCAGCTGAGCAGGGGCTGGCGTGGGTTGATGACCCAGAGCCTCCTCTCTTGCCCCCCCATCCCCTGCCTCCGTGGTAACTGGAATCTTAGTGTCTGGTCAGTACATGTGACCGGACACTGTACAGGTCCCCTTTCAAGCAGACTTTTCAGTAGAAAACCAGACAACTGGCAACCCTACTTTTTACAGTGTCTTACGAGACTATGTCCACTAAAATCCTTTTTCTATACCTTGCTTAATAAAAACGCCTAATAGCAGAATTCGTTATTTTGAGGTGGAAGGAGGTCGAAGTACACAATGCGTGTATTTTTTAAATAGGCGAGATCTTCAGCTCTTGTCTTCAAGGGGTGTTCACTAACTAACTCCAGCTGAGGATTTGGGCCTATACCTGTGCTACCTTTTCCCCTTTAGAAGCCCTTTAATATTCACGGCATAATTGAGAACTGCAGGGTTGTCAGATCTTGCAAGGTTATAGTTTTTTAACTATTCAAAATTTCATGCATGCATAATTCTGTAATCATAAATGAATACATCACAGAATTAATCAGGAATGCACTTCCAAAAGGCATGCTTTGATATTAGTAGCACATGTCTAAACTATTCCATTGTATTTTATATAATGGTTAGTTTTAATTGTCAGATTATTGAAAGCTTAATTTCTCCTGTATCATTGAGATAATATTTTGTGCACTGCCCAAGACTGTATTTTAAGAGTAACAGTCCAATTCTGCTCCCATTGAAGTCAATTGGTAAAACTCCCTTTGAGTTGAATGGATTGGGTCCTAATCAAAGGTATATTTTGTTATTATAATATTTTCTCTAGTGCAATATTTGATTTGTTATTTACATATACAATATGTTACATGTGTGAACTGCCAGTACTTACATTGCTAATTTGAATGTTTTACCAAATGACAAACACCTTGTGGAGGAGGGGGAGGAATAGTAGAAATATTAAACTTGTAGTTAATGATTGAGGTGGCTATCTTCAAAAGAGCTAAGGGATTTAGGCACCCAGATCCCAATGAACTTCAATATGATGTGGGCACCTAACTGTCTTTGACTCCTTTGAAAACCGTACCCTGAGATATCATCTGGTGTTTCATTTGTACCATTCATTTTATCAACAGATCAGATGCTGAGAGTACGACTGTACACCTTGAGGCTCTGAAAAACTTAGCATTGGCTCTGCAGGAGAGGAGATTTGCCCTTGAAGACCTGAAAGACCAGAAACAGAAAATGATGGAACATCTGAATCTAGATGACAAAGAATTAGTGAAAGAGCAGACTGGTCATTTTGAACAACGCTGGTCTCAGCTGGAGGATCTAGTCAAGAAAAAAATCCAGGTTTCTGTCACAACCTTAGAGGAACTGAGTTTGGTGCATTCTAAGTTTCAGGAACTAATGGAGTGGGCAGAAGAGCAGCAACCTAGCATCTCTGAGTCTCTTAAACAAAGCCCTCCTCCAGACCTGGCTCAGAGCCATCTCATGGATCATCTCACCATTTGCAGTGAATTGGAAGCCAAACAGGTTGTTCTCAAAGCACTTATAAAGGATGCTGACAGGGTGATGACTAATCTTGGCCTCAATGAAAGGCAGATCCTCCAGAAGTCCCTTTCAGATGCACAGAATCACATGGATTGTCTTAGTGATCTGGTTGGCCAGAGGAGAAAATACCTGAATAAGGCATTATCTGAAAAGACTCAGTTCCTCATGGCAGCTTTTCAAGCTACAAACCAAATTCAGCAACATGAGAAAAAGGTAATGTTCCATGAACATATCTGTCTGTTGCCAGAAGATGTGAGCAAACAGATCAGGACTTGTAAGAATGCCCAAGCTAGCCTGAAGGCCTATCAGAGTGAAATAACTGGGCTGTGGGCTCAGGGAAGGGATTTAATGAAAGAAACAATGGAACAAGAAAAGAGTGAGGTGTTAAACAAACTCCAGGAATTACAGAATGTGTATGACACTGTTTTACAAAAGTGTAGCCAACGATTGGTAGAACTGGAGAAAAATATGGTTTCCAGGAAATATTTCAAGGAAGATTTGGATAAAGCTTCTCATTGGATAAAACAAGCTGATATTGTCACGTTTCCAGAAATCAATTTAATGAATAGTAACTCTGAATTATACTCACAGCTGGCAAAGTATCAGCAGATTCTTGAGCAGTCTCCTGAATATGAAAATCTTTTACTTACACTGGACAGAGATGGTCAGGAGATCTTGCCATCACTTAATGAAGTGGATCATTCTTACCTGGATGAAAAACTGAACGCCCTGCCACAGCAATTTAGTATTGTCATTGCCTTAGCCAAAGATAAGTTCTATAAGGTTCAGGAAGCAATTCATGCTCGCAAAGAATATGCTTTATTGATTGAGTTGACAACTAAGGCTCTAACTGAACTGGAAGATCAGTTTTTAAGCATGAACAAAGCTCCTGCGGCTCTTTTATCCAAAGAGGGTGTGTCACTCCAGCAGGATTACAAAGCTCTCTTAGGTGAAGTGGTGAACCTTGGTGCAGCAATGGATGAATTGAACCAGAAGAAGGAGGCTTTTCGAAGCACTGGCCAACCATGGAAACCTGAAGAGATGTTAAAACTCACCACCCTGTATCACAAGCTGAAAAGGCAAATAGAACAGAGAGTTAATCTTTTGGAAGACACTATAGAGGCCTACAAGGAACACGAGGAAATGTGCCTGCAGCTTGAGACACAATTAGAGGCAGTAAAGAGAGAGCAGATGAAAGTGAATGAAGAAACACTCCCAGCAGAGGAGAAGCTGAAAAGCTACCATTCTCTGGCTGGCAGCCTGCAAGAGACAGGGATTCTTTTGAAGCGAGTTACTGAACATCTGGAAGCACTTTGTCCTCAGCTTGACCCATCCACGTATGAGATGGCAAATCATCAGGTACAGTCTTGGCAAGAGAAAATGAAGTTGTTGCATGCTGCCATTGGTGACACAGTGATGGAGTGTGAAAACAGGCTGGTGCAAAGCATAGACTTCCAGACTGAGATCTGCCGTTCACTTGACTGGCTGAGATGGGTGAAAGCAGAACTTAATGGAACATTAAGCTTGGACCCAAAACTACAAAACATTCAGGAAGAGATCCGAAAGGTTCAGATTCATCAGGAAGAAGTGCAGTCAAGCCTGAGAATAATGAATGCGCTGAACCGTAAAGAAAAGGAGAAGTACATAAAGGCTAAAGAACTGATACCTGCTGACTTGGAGAACAGCCTCGCTGAGCTATCAGAACTAGATGGTGAAGTTCAAGAAGCCATTCATATGAGGCAGGTTAGTGCATCATTTAGTCTGTATTTTATTTATTTATTTAATTTGCTTCTTGCGAAAACAAACATCATTATAAGGTTGCCTTGGCTTATTGTCTGTGATCATGATGAACAGATTGGCTTTGCTAATCATATTGTCTTTTCTGAGGTCTTAGGCACAGTTCATAGCCCAGCCCTATGAAGCGGTATAGGGACAGAAAAGGAGTAAGACCCACCCCAGCACACACACATACTCCTTGTGGCCTCCTCAGAGCTTGAGTCTCAGTAGTGGGCACAGAAAGAACGCTGTCCACAGCTGCTGTTCCCCCAATGAGCAAGAGGATGGAAAGGGGTGGGGAGTGGGTGGAGCTGTCACACCTTGTTTGGGATTTTTTGTTGCTGTTGTAGATAGTTGCTTCTGTAACTGTGTGCAGTATTTTCACTGTTGTTTCAGGCTGTTTTGACTAAACTCTATAGCCTATGCCAAAGGTACTACCAAGTGATACAAACAGCTGGTGACTGGCTTGAGGATGCCCAGCAATTGCTATATTTGGCAAGGAATGGTCTGGATGTGGAGAGCTCTGAGGAGAACCTGAGGAATCACACTGAATTTTTCAGCACAGAAAACCAATTCCTTGGTCATCTGGAGGAGCTACAAGCCCTGGTGTCTGAGATGGAACCGTTTATCCAGGCCACAGCAAGAGAGGAGCTGTTACAGAATGTAACTGTTTTAGAAGAAAAGGGCAAGGGAACCAAGCAAGAATCTGAAACCCAGCAGGATCAACTGCAGAAGTACCTTTTTATTCGCTTTTTAAATTTAGCATGTTTTGTTGATGAGAGAAAGGGGGACACTTCAGAAACTTCACTGGAGTTTGTTAATGAGTGTATTCTGTTGAATAGAGCAGTAGCTTTTGATTCAGAACTCCTGGATTCTGTTTCCTCCTGTGCTGCTGACTTGCTGTCTGACCATTAGGAAGTACTCCAAGTTTCAATTTACTAATTTTTAAATGAGTATAGTGGTACCCATCAATGTTATTTACAGGGCTTCATGATTTTGTGAGATTTATGATTGTAGGAAATGTTGAGTTTCTCTCATGAAAGGTATTAGACTCATAGACTTTAAGACGAGAAAGATCCATCATGATCATCCAGTCTGACCTGCACATTGCAGGCCACAGAATCTCGTCCACTCACTCTTGAAAAAGACTCAACCTCTGGCTGAGTTACTGAAGTCCTCAAATCATGGTTTAAAGACTTAAAGTTACACACAATCCACCATTTACACTAGTTTAAACCTGCAAGGGACCTGTGTCCCATGCTGCAGAGGAAGGCAAAAAACCCAGGGTCTCTGTCAATCTGACGTGGGGGGAAATTCCTTCCTGACCCCAAATTTGGCGATCAGTTAAACCCTGAGCATGTGGGCAAGACCCACCAGCCAGATACCCGGGAAAGAATTATCGGTAGTAACTCAGAGCCTTCCCCATCTAGCGTCCCGTGTCCAGCCATTGGAGATATTTGCTAATATCAAAATATGTGAAATGTAGACCCTAGTGTTACAATGTTTGATTCTAAATGATTTTGTGTTATATTAAAACTTTCTTGCTGGTGTTTCATTTTCCAAGGCATACATCTCAGTGGCAGGAGTACCAAACAGCAAGACAGCAGGTTATTGAATTGATGAATGAGGCTGAGGAGAAATTATCTGAATTCTCTGTAGCCAAGGCTCCTTCTGGTCATGAAGCAGAAGAGAAATTGTTAGCACATAAGGTAAGGTTACTGAAAACAATATGAATCCAGTTAAATCTTGTGCCATATGCAGGATACCAAAGACAGTCAGTGACTTGCATCGTTGTTTGTTTTCCACTAGATAGATATGTGAGGTGATGAGGTGTCAGGTTTATAATGTAGACTTTTATTTACAGGCTAAATGAAATAACAGTTGATTTATAAGAATGACTTCTTCCTATACATAGTGTTTTCAATGGTAGACTCTTAAAAGGCTTAATTAAATATAAAATAACTGCACTGAAATATTCATATGGATCTATTTTAAACAAACAAAAGTTAAAAATTCTGAGTTGAGTTCATGGTATTGCAGGGATATCTTAAACATTCGCATTCCACTGTCACAGTCTGGGATGCAATCCAGACTGGTGAGGGGTTGTGTCACCACCTGCCCTGCAACCTTGGGTTCCCTCACAGTGCTTTGCTGTTGTAGCTCCCAACCCGGGCCCCCCTTACAAACAGCATGCAGATCACACCCTAAGTGTCTGTGTGTAGCTTCAGCCTGTCAGGAACACTCCAGTCACACTCAGGCTTTTCTCAGCCTTGGTTACCACTTGCAGGGTGACCCCAACACACTCCCCAGGGCCGGCTCTAGGATTTTTGCCACCCCAAGCAGAAACAATTTTGGCCGCCCCCCACCCACCGCCCCCGTTTTTTTCTTACCCCACCCCTGGCCCCGCCTCAGCTCCGCCCCTTCCCCAAATCCCCAGCCCTGCCTCCTCCCCCCAGGCTCTCAAGCCTAGGAGGGAGGGGGAGAAGCGGCGCACGCGCCACGGCCACTCGGAGTCTCCCCGTCCCTCCCAGGCTCTCAAACCTGGGAGGGAGGGGGAGCAGCGGCGCGCGAATCAGCTGTTTCGCGCGCCGCGGCCGCTCGGGATCTCCCCCTCCCTCCCAGGTTTGAGAGCCTGGGAGGGAGGGCGAGCAGCGGCGCGTGAATCAGCTGTTTCGTGTGCCGTGGCGCGTGAGCGGCAGCAGCGGAGGTGAGCTAGGGCGGCCGGGGCACATTTTTAGGGGCGGCATTCTGGCGCCGGCCATGCTGCCCCTAAAAATGTGCCATCCCAAGCACCAGCTTGTTTTGCTGGTGCCTAGAGCCGGCCCTGACACTCCCAATCCTGAATTTTCTCAAAGACGTATGTTCTGCATGCTCCTGGGCAGTTCAGATATTAGAGGTCAGTCAGTATGCAAACAGGAGTCAGTATGCAAACAGTTTGATACTTTAACTGGAATTACCCAAAGAGTTCAGTTTAAACACAGCACTGGAATAGTTTTGATTAGAAACAATAAATCAAGTTAAATAAACTACAAAGAGAGAGGTTTTAAGTGAGTACAAATATAAGGCATTAAAGTCAGAAATGGTTACAAGAGAAATAAAGATAAAATGCTTTCTAGTAACTAAAACTTGGTTCAAGGTAAAATTCTTACCGTATATTCCCAGCAACAGGGAATTCAGAACCCCTCCCAAAGTCCAAAGGCTGGTTCCTTTGTCTTCTTAGATGAAAATGAGAGAGAGAAAGATAGATAACATGGGTTGTTTTTGCCCCTCACTATTATAGTCCAGTCATCCTTTGAAATGCATTTTCCTGAGGATTATTCCGAGATAAATTTCCTTCCCGCTGTGGGGATGGAAACATGGAGTCTTTTGGTGAAAGAGGTTCCATGTGGTTATTTACTAAAATGAAGACCCATCTGTTCCTGCCCCTCTTCATTGCCAAAGAATGGCCACTTGACAGGCAATTGCCCTGTAACTTTGATGACATTTGGTTAGAGGCATTAGTTTGTACTTTGTCTTTGAGGAACAGGTTTACCCCTGCCCCAGACTTGTCTGGTAAACACATTTCTGTCATAATTTCATTTTATGAACATAAGTTTACATGTAATGTTGCCTCACACATTTCACCATGATATTCTTGACCAGCAAGTTATTAGTTATCAAATGATACCTCACAAGGATTATTTCAGTGGTGCGTAGGTGTAAATACCGGGGTGCATTCGGTCACACCCACCCCTTTTTACCTTGTGTTCTTGAGAGTGAGATTATGTGCACACAGAGCTAAGGGTGTGATTTCCCTGCTCATATACACCTATTCACGGTAGCTTTCATCAAGCCAGTGCGAGTATAAATAGCCGTGTAGCTGCAGTAGCATGGATAGTGGCAGCGGAGGCACGGCTGAGCTGGGCCGAGTACTTCTCCACTGGTGCAGGTGGGTTTCTGCTCGGCATGGCTTAACCATGCCTCCGCTGTAGCTACCAGTGCTACGGCAGGTACGCTGCTATTTACCTCTCATCAAACTAATACGAGCATAATGTGAGCACACATACACGCGCAAAGAAATTACATCCCTAGCTTTAGCGCATACATAGCTTAAGAAAGCAGGTACATATGGAGCTTCAAATGTTTACTCACTGTAGAGAACTATGCCTAGGGCCAGATTCTCCAGATTGCTTAAAGCTAGCATTGGAGACCAGCTGGAGATTACCAGCAGAGAATTTCCACTGACATAGAGCTGGTACTGGTGACTTATCTGCCTCCTTTGCCAAGTGAATGCACCGTCCTAGTAGGTTGGGGATTGGGACAGAAATTAGAGTTGATTTCCTTCTGCTCTGACTTCTGCTGGGATCAGGTGGCCCTGAATTGAGGAGCTGAAACTGGCTCCTTTTGGCTACTAGTGTCTATTATGTCCAAGTTCATACCAAGTGGAGATTCAGTGTTTAAACTCATTAGTGTGCACACATAGCTTCCACTCAAGCTACTGCTGGTATGCAAAACTTTTTGCATTCTGCTAATGGACTCCTCACTCATTAAGACCTATATAAATACTGCACAGATCTAAACCAAGTTTGTAAAATGCAGTTACAGTCTGAGGCATACCCACAAGGCATTTTATAAATTAAATGTGCTTTAAAATATACAAAACTGATTTGGCTAAGTCGGCTACTCATTAGACAAACTTGCAATTTGAAGTTACTGAATATAAATCTTCACATGCAAATATTGATAATGGATACACTTTAAAATTGTTATGTATGTAAAACATTATAATGGCAAAAAACTATTTTGAAAATAATTGCCCTGAGGCTAAAGCCTCATTTCAGCCCATAGCTGTGCTATAGACTTCACAAGGGAAATGTTGATGTATCTTCTACTCTGGTACTGTTAGGCATTGCTATATAAAGGAAACCCCTGCCATTTGTTTTGCTTTTTCAGTCCCTGGTGTCTATGGTAAACGCCTTCCATGAGAAGATCACAGCTCTGGAGGAAAAGGCCTCTCAGCTGGAAAAAATCGGAAATGATGCCAGTAAGGCAACCATAAGCAGGTCAATGACAACTGTCTGGCAGCGCTGGGCACGGCTCCGGAGCATGGCCCATGAGCAGGAGAAGATATTGGAAGATGCAGTGCAGAAGTGGAAATGCTTTAATGATAAGGTATAAGGGTCTGGGTAACTCCTTTCTACTTCATTGTTTGTACATTTTCGCTACTTGTAATATATAACATGTTACAGATTCAGAGCATTGTACAGACATTACTTCACAGGGCTGAAGGCTGAATTAGTTACATAGGTCCATTAATGTTGTCATCCCCGTTTTACATGTGAGGAAACTGAGACTAAGAAGCCCAGCTACTTGCCCAAGGCCAAACAGCAAGGGATTAACAACGGCAGAATCAGAATTCCTGACATCTATTCCTATTCCTCCAGACCACATTGCACTCCTGAAATGGAATGGAAATAATATTCTGTACAGTAAATTCAATCCTGTTTTTGTTTTTGGTACTTTTGGTACTCTTATCCCTCATTCTTTCCTTTGCCTTCCCAAAGGGCCAACTCTAGGCTGACTCCTCCTTCTGAATAAAGAGAATGGGGTACAGTGCCTGAATCAACAACAAGATGTCACTCAACACTCAATGGCAATGCAAGGCATTCCCTTACCATCCTCCCCATCACTACCATCTGCCAGAGTGAAAGTACAGTCTCTGAACCCAAATGAGATCTCCCGCAATGACTACTGGGTCAGCCCAGTATCATAGAATCGTAGAAATATAGGATTGGAAGGGATCTCAATAGGTCATTTAGTCCAATCCCCTGTACTGAGACACGACTAAATATTATCTAAACCATCCCTGACAGGTGTTTGTCTGACCTATTCTTTAAAACTTGCAGTGACGGAGAATCCACAACCTCCCTAGTTAATTTGTTCCCGTGCTTAACTACCCTTCCAGTTAGGAAGTTTTTCTTAAATCTAACCTAAATCATTCTTGCTGCAAGTTAAGCCCTTTACTTCTTGTCCTGTTCTCCATGGTTAAGGAGAACAATTGATTACCCTCCAGTCCATATCTTTCCCAAAGTGTGGTGCTCAGAACTGGACACAGTACTACAGCTGAGGCCTTATCTTCAGGGATCCTACTTTTTTGTGATTAAAAAGCACAACATTCTCAGATTTAAAAAAACATTAAAAATCTGTTTTTCTACAATTAAAATGAAATGCTGAACTTTAGTTTCCTTACCCACAATATGCAACGAAACCCCATTTATCCAATCTAATAGGGACCAGGTCCAGATCGGATAGGCAAAAAATTGGATAATCCAGAGAATGGGCACAGAGCTTCAGCTCTAGGCAGTGGGGCTTGAGCTGAGCTCTGCTGCCCGGGTCTGACAGAGGGAGCCCCACTGTTTGGGGCTGAAGCTCTTTGCCCATTTTCCAGATTATCTGAATTTTTTGCTTATCCGATTTGACCCTGGTCCCAATTAGATCGGATAAATGGGGGTCCCCTGTAGTTAATATATATTTTTTATATTTTTACAAAATGTAAAAATGAAAGATTCACTGTAAAAATACAAATTCTGCATTTTTCCATGGCAAAAAGATTTCTATGATCCCTGCTTATCAGTGCTGAGTAGAGTGGAAGAATTACACCTCTACCCCGATATAACACGAATTCAGATATAATGTGGTAAAGCAGTGCTCCGGCGGGGCAGGGCTGCACACTCTGGTGGATCAAAGCAAGTTCAATATAACGCGGCTTCACCTATAACGCGGTAAGATTTTTTGGCTCCCAAGGACAGCGTTCTATCAAGGTAGAGGTGTACTTCTAGTGTCTTGCTTACAACACTCCTGCTAATACATCCCAGAATGATGTTTGTTTACAGTATTACATTGTTGACTCTTACTTAGTTTGTATCTACTTTAACCCCCAGATCCTTTTCTGCAGTACTCCTTCCTAGGCATCGATTTCCCATATTGTATTTGTGCAACTGGTTATTCCTTCCCAAGTGTAATACTTTACATTTGTCCTTATTGAATTGCTTCCTATTTGTTTCAGACCATTTCTGCAGTTTGACAAGATCATTTTGAATTCTAATTCTGTCCTCCAAAGTGCCTGTTACTCCTCCCAGCTTGGTATCATCTGTGAACTTTATACGTGTACTCTCTATGCCATTATCCAAATCATTTATGAAAATATTTAATAGAACCAGACCCAGGATGGAACCCTGTGGGACCCTCACTTGATATGCCATTACAGCTTGATTTTGAGCCATTGCTAACTACTCTCGGAGTATGCTTTTACAATCAGTAGGTTCATCTAGGCTATATTTCTCTAAGTTGTTTACGAGAAGGTCATGGGAGACAGTATCAAAAGCCTTATTAAAGTCTAGATATACCACGTCTAACGCTCCCCCCCCATCCACAAGGCTGCTTATCCTGTCAGAGAAGGCAATTAGGTTGCTTTGACATGATTTGTTCTTGGCAAATCCATGTTGACTGTTACTTATCTCCTTATTTTTTCCTAGGTGCTTACAAATTGATAGTTTGATTATTTGCTCCATTATCTTTCCGGGTACCAATGTTAAGCTGATTGGTCTGTAATTCCCTGGATTGTACTTATTTCCCTTTTTATAGATAGGTACTGAATTTGCCCTTTTCCAGTCCTCTGGAATCTCTCACATCCTCCATGAGTTCTCAAAGATAATTGCTGATGGCTTAGATATTTCTTCAGCCTGTTCCTTAAATATTGTAGGATGTATTTCATCAGGCCCTTGAAGACAACTCATTTGTCCAAGTAACTCTTCTATTTGAGCCTCTGATCCGACCCCATTTAAACTGATGTTCACTATGTTAGTTATCCAGTCACTACTAACCTTTTTTGATGAGAACTGAAACATAAAAGGCATTTAACACTTCAGCCATTGCTGCATTTTATTTTAGTGTCTTACCCTCATCACCGAGTAATGGGCCCACCTGTCCTTGGTCTTTCTCTTGCTTCTAATGTATTTGAAAAATATTTTCTTGTTACCCTTTATGTCCCTAGCCTGTTTAATCTTGTTTTATATGCTGGCCTTTCTAATTTTATCCCTACATGTTTGTGTTGGGTTTTTTTTATATTCATCCTTCATAATTTGACCTAGTGTCCACTTATCATATGACTTTTGAATTTCAGATGGTTGAAGATCTCCTATTTAAGCCAAGGTGGTCTATTACCATACTCCCTATCTTTCCTATTGAGAGAGTTTGCTTTTGTGCCTTTAATAATGTCTCTTTGAAAAATTCCAACTCTCCTTAATTCTTTTTTCCTTTAGACATGCTTCCCATGAAATCTTACCTACAATT
The DNA here is from genome assembly GCF_028017835.1 of Emys orbicularis. NCBI lineage: Eukaryota > Metazoa > Chordata > Testudines > Emydidae > Emys > Emys orbicularis. The sequence continues at coordinate 118,033,057 of NC_088685.1, read as the reverse complement.
CTGAGTTTGCTAAAGTCTGCCTGCAGTCCATTGTTTTTATCTGCTGTTTTCTCTCCTATCATTCCTTAGAATCATAAACGCTATCATTTCATGATCACTTTCACTCAAGCTGCCTTCCATTTCAAATTCTCAACCAGTTCCTCCCTGTTGATCAGAATCAAATCTAGAATAGCCTCACCCATAGTCCCTTTCTCCACCTTCTGTAATAAAAAGTTGTCTCCCACGCATTCCAAGAACTTGTTGGATAATCTGCCATGCTGCAGTGTTTCCCCAACAGATGTCTGGATAGTTGACATCCCCCTTCATCACCATCTCCTGTTTTGGATGATTTTTAGTTTTTTTAAAAAAGCCTCATCCATCTCTTCTTCCTGGTTAGTGGTCTATAGCAGACACCTAACATGACATCACCCTTGTTTGTACCCCTTTTATCCTTACCCAGAGACTTTCATCAGGTCTGTCTCCCACTTCTATCTCAGTTTCACTGCAAGTGTACGCATCTTTGATATAAGGCAACACCTCCTCCCTTTTTTCCTGCCTGACCTTCCTGAACAAGCTGTACCCTCCCTTACCGATAAAAAAAATCCAGCTTTGATAGAGGCAGATTGGAACAACATGACGGTTTTTTTTTGTTTTTGTTTTTGTTTTTTTACTTCCGATTTCTGCGATAGGTTGGATTTGAACTCACTGCCTGGTGTTGTGCTCAGGTTTAATGACCATAACATAGCTTTAGAGTCCCCCAGGTCCTGTATAATCATAATGCATTACTGATCTAGTGATACAGCACTAGGTTTAGATCTTTTCCTATCAACTGTATCCACCTTTTTGTTTTACTTTTATTGTTGTCAAAACCTGTATCGTTTCCTTAGATTCAAAAAGCCACCATAATGATAGATCAGCTACAAGGTCGCTTACCAGAGAGCTCAGTTGAGAAGGCATCAAAGACAGAGCTTCTGGATCTTCTGGGTTACCACAGCACTTTCATTCTGGAGCTGGAACAGCAGCTGTCATCTTTGGGTCTGCTCAAGCAGCATGCAGTGAGCATGCTCCAGGATGTGGAAATGGAGACTTCTTCTCAAGAGGCTCTACCATTCATGCAAGAAATCAAAGCAATGCAAGACCGATGCCACAAGTAAGGAGAAAACAGTATTTAAATAAAGTATATTTGCTAGAAAAGTCATGTTCTTTTTACATTAGTGTACTGTTGGCAACATACCAATAAAAAGTTCTAAAACTCCAGTTTCTGACTCAAGTCCTCAATGGAAGTGTGGTAAATGTATTTAAAGTCAGGGTAGCCTAATCAAGTAGCAAGTCCAAATGGCTAAACTGTGTCTTATAACAGCTACTCTATCAATACCAGTCCCTCTCTGGGTGTGTCAATGATATACAGTCACGAGAGAGAGGTGAGTGAGATAATAATTTTTATTGGGCCAACTTCTGTTGGTGAGAGAGACAAGCTTTCACGCTTACAAAGAGCTCGTCTTCAAGTCTGGGAAATGTACTCAGGGTGTCACAGCTAAATACAAGGTGGAACAGATTGTTTAGCATAAGTAGTTCTGTTCCACCTTGTATTTACCTGTGACACTCATAGTATGTTTCCCAGACCTGAAGAAGCGCTCTGTGTAAGCTCGAAAGCTTGTCTCTCTCATCAACAGAAGATGGTATAATAAAAGATATTATCTCACCCACTGTGTCTTTCTAATATCCTGGGACTCTCACTCCTACAACAAGACTGCATATATACAGTCAAGACACACTACGTAAAATGGGTGATCTGTGGAGTTAAACATCTGAAACTTAGTGTTTTAGTGCTCTGTAACACCACTTCATTTTTTATTAGTCACCCTGTAAATGCATAATGTTGTGCAACAGTCTCCCTTATTTGTTCTTTGTATCATTCAGTAAAATTTTTGACAAAATATAATGAAATTTTTAGCAAGCTGTAGTTCTTCACAAATATATATATATATATATATTATGTTTTGCAGCATGCAACAGAAGGTGAAGAAAAGTGGGAAGTTGGTGAAACAGGAACTCAAGGAGCGTGAGGAGGTGGAGCTAGAGATTAATATAGTGAAGTCTTGGATTCAGGAAACTAGAGAATATTTGCCAAACCCCACCATGGAAATAGATGCTCAACTTGAGGAGTTGCAGGTATATCAAACTTGTAATGTTCTCATGCCCCTTGTGAAACATCTTTGGTGTTTTCTATTTATGAGCACTAAATCAGATTAAATTATAATGAATTGGAATTATACAATAAAAATGAAATCTTTGCACTAGCAATTGGACAAATTTATAAAACAATCCCATCAGCTTCAGAAATGGTGTGTAGCAAGAGAGCTATGATACATTCTCCCTTCCTAGATACCTAGGATAGGAGTTAGCAGCTTTCTTCATTCTATCTCAAATAAAAGTAAACTCTAGAATATGGATGGCAGAGTATAATAAGGTATTTATTTTCTTCTTGGGGGAAAAAACATTTTAAATGAAGATGCTCAAAATGTATGGACAGAGTATAATAAGGTATTTTCTTCTGGGGGGGAACCATTTTAAATGAAGATGCTCAAAAATGTTTCAATATAGATGAGCTCACACAAGTATTTTCTTTCTTTGGGTGACAAAAAGTGTTAGAGAAGGTGAACTTCTGAAATATAATGGCATATACAGAAATTAGCTATGCAGACAACTACCTGTCTAACAAAGGATTGAGTGGTTAAGAGCCAACACACCAGCTTTTATAATAATCTCAGCAACAGTTTACCTGAGTATTGATTTACATTTTATGTATGAATGAACCCAAAATCTCAGTATAAACTGCTGGTTTTGTATTAAAACCATGTTATGAAACAGAAAATATTTGCATGATGTTTTGATGCAAAATTCTAAATTGTTTGGTTTACTTTAGCTAGCAAACATTCAGATGGAACTGGTCTGAATTTTCAGTTTTTAGTGAAACTCAAAAACTGGGGATTTTCATGTGATTCTAGGCTTTGTTACAAAAATTCTCATGCCTCTACTCTTGATACCTGCAAGCTAATTCTGTTCAGTCTTAAGAAATATTTTTCTCAAAGTTATTGTTTTTCTTTTACAGTGTTCCTGAATGACACCTTTTTTTCTGTCCTCTAGGCTCTCCTCAGTGGAGTAACTACTCACCGCCAAGCTGTTGAGAAAATGGCTGAACAGCAGCAGAATAAGTACCTGGGGCTTTACACCATTTTACCTTCTGAACTGTCTCTTCAGTTAGCAGAAGTGGGACTGGCCCTGGTAACTATACATGACCAGGTAAAACCTACTGGAAGAAGGCACTATATAAACCCATGATACTATGATAATCTTCAAAAGGACAGTAACTGAATGAAATGTTGTGATATTCCAAGTGTGATCATACTAAAACTCTCTAAAGCGTTGTTATCTCCTTAGTTTTGCAAGAGAATCCTTCTATGAAAGAAAAGTGTATGATTAATTGGTTTGCTGCTTACTGCTGCTGTTTTTGGCAGATTCAAGCCAAAGAGAAGGAAGTCCAGCAGAGCAAAACATTAAACCAAGAGTTTGGTCAGAAAATCCAGGTGATAGCAAAAGAACTAAATGGAATTCTGTCCAAGCTGAAGGAGAAGACCAATAATATAGCACAAGCTAAAATAGAGCAAAAGGTAAGAAAAACACTTGATCTGCTTATACGGTGGAATGTTCTGAATTGACACATTCCAGCTCACAAAGGGCTGAATGGTGACTTTGCCTTATGCAGCTAGAAGGAGTAAAGGTTCCCTTTTTCCAGGCTGTCTGAGGGTTTCCACAACCTCTGCACATGTGCACATGCAGGGGATGCTTCCCATGGGAACAAATATGAAGTGGGTGAGAGGGACAGGGAGCAGGCAGAGCTGTCAGGCCATATGTAGAAGAGTATGCTCCCCCCTCCACCCCCCCAAAAAAGGGGTGTGGTAAATCACCCCCATCATACCCAGTGCAAGTAGGGAGCCTCATGAGACAACCACACTGCCCCTTTATTCAGGCTGCACCAAAACAGCATGAGTTATCCCAATGGGCCATCCTTGTTCATGCTGATTAGTACCTTTCTCAGAAAGTAGTTTCACTGATATCCAGTGGGACTGCTCATGAAGCTCAATGTGCTGCTCAGTTTGAGTAAGGGTGACACAATCTGGCCCTTCATGATTTTGCTGGGTTGCAGAGGCTATTAGACATGTATTGTGCTCATAAATGCTCATTTGTGTGAAAGAGTTGCTATTAAGTTTGTCACAAAATATTACATATTTTTTAAAACTACACTAAGGTAAGATGGACTTGGTCACAAGCCTGAAGTGAGCAAGGTGCTGCACACAGAGGAAAATTTACTGACGTGACAGAAAGCACCAATCTCTCTCAGTATGCTGCTTTAAAATTTTGCCTCCCAAGTATATTTATCTGCTGTATAGGGTCACTGAAATGCATCCCACTGAAACTGGTTCATAATTGCCCCAGTTAAGTTGGTGTAAAACCAATTAAATGTGTTTTCCTGTATCTCCAGCTTTAGATGAAATGTTCTTGCATCATTGGACATCTAGTAATATTTCCACAACTGCATTTATCTGTTAATTGTGAGACAAGGTTGGCTTCTATCACAGCAGTAATAGTTTTGTTTTAATGATGTAACTATGGCTGTAATGTACACCTCTACCTCGATATAACACGACCCGATATAACACGAATTCTGATATAACGCTGTACAGCAGCGCTCCAGGGGGGCGGGGCTGCGCACTCCAGCGGATCAAAGCAAGTTCGATATAATGCGGTTTCACCTATAACGCAGTAAGATTTTTTTGGCTCCTGGGGACAGCGTTATATCGAGGTAGAGGTGTATGTGGAATACAAACTAGTTTTGAATATATCAAATTATTTCTAGTTGCTCCATTTTTAAAAATTGGAACTTTAATCAATATAAATTCTGCAGCTTTCAATACTGCAATGTAGAGATGAACATATGCATACCTACAGTAGAATAGTGTGTGTGTTGCAATAGGTAGATGTATATCTATGTAGTTATATCTATGGGTAGATTGATTAGCTGTGTCACTTTCGTGATGCTGATTTACCATGAACCTTTACCCATCCCATTTGCACTCTAATCCATCACTTCCAGAATATTCCGCACCTCTGAATAGCTTGAAACAGATCTTATTAACTTGCCAGAGAAATGTTTCATTTCCTCCCAGACTCTTCTCCATCATAGAAAAACAATCCAAACTAGAATTCCCCCCACAATAAAACTGTTCTGAGATGCATCGAGGACAATGTTCAGTCCTGGACCAGATTTTGTCTTTGATTTGTGTAATAATAATTGTAAAGGGTACCTTGAACTTTTTTTGTTTGAACTTTGTGCCACCAGAAATGAGTGATTTCCAGCATAATACATGTAATATTCTTGCAGCCCTGAAAGATTCCAAGATGTCATATGTCACTGTATAAAGAAAAGGTCTTTTAGATCTTTTTTAAAAAATTAACTTTTCTAAAATGGAATAGCTAACATTTCTTCTCTCCTTCACAGATTTGTGCAATAAGAATCATAGATAACTAGGACACCTGCCTTTGCATGTGGTGGGGTACATAAAACACTATTATATAAAACATTTCCAATATATTTTTAAATACATCCACACAGGACAAAATACATTAAGGTCTGGTATGTTGGAAAGTTTTATTGTCACTCATTTAAGTTGAACTGCATAATTCATGGCTTTTCCTGTTGTAGTAGATTCCTCCCAAACTCTTATAGCATATTTGTTATCACACCACATCATTATACACAATGAAGTCTATTTCTACCTAAGAGATTCTGTTGATTAAGTCTTTTTTTTTCCTACTGAAATGTTGTCCAAACTCCTCCAGTGACCAGAACAAATTGTCTAGTGCACAGCACAAACTGATGATGCTAATAGAAGAAAAAACAAAATAGTTTGGACACATTGATATTTAATGACACATTCTGAATTTTTCAGAAAAGGTTTCTTTTTTATAAAAATCAATCCATACTCCATATGACCAACCCAAACCTTCATCATGACAACAATGTGTTGACCACTCAGTTTGAGGACAAACATAGGACCACGGCCAACACTGGTAGATGTAACACTAAGTGACTCATTTTTCTGGTGGGGGAAGGAAAATGTTATCCATCTTGTACAGGAACACGGGGAAGAAACAGCAATGACAGTCATTGAAGAGATGATCACATATCCTGCTCTACTGCCTTTTTGCTTAAAGAAACATTACTGGTATGCAGCCAAAATAGAAATGGAACAAACTATGGAAACTTTGTGTCAAAATCACAAAAAGGCTGTTAAAAACCAACCCCCACTCACTGATTTTGTAAGTAAAATGCTCTCTCCCTGTTCCAGATCCTAGGTGAGGAATTGGACAGCTGCAATATAAAGCTGGTGGAACTGGACGCATCTGTACAAGATTTTGCAGAGCAGAACAATCAGCTGGCTAAACAGCTGGCTAATAGGATAGGGAAACTGACAGGGCTACACCAACAGACCATTAGGCAGGCTGAGTACAGAGCAGCCAAACTCAACCAGGTATGGTGTCAAATCATTTAATTTATTTCCTTTTAGAGGCTCCAAGAAAATGGCGATTTCTGATTAATGACTTTTATTTTTTGTATAGTTACATAAAAACATTATTGTCTCTTGGAATAATGTGTAATGTGCATATTCAGGGCCAAATTCACTCCTTGTGGACAAGGCAGATGTAAGTCTGGCTGAATGAAGTGTGGCCAAGTCAAGAGGGCAGAATAATTCTAACTTGGAGAGATGCTGATTCAGCACCTTTGCCAGGAAACATGTCAGCAACGTTCCTATGGAGATCTAACCAGGTTTTAAAGCTGCCTCCCAACAGAGAGCATGCCCAGTGCAGTACCTGCCTCCTCCTCTGGAGTTAAATCTTGCTAGTGCAGCTCCCCCTTCATATTCATTTGGATGGAAGTTGTAATGCCCTGCACCATGAGGGGGGAACGGTGATCATGGCCTGTATACAGCAATAGAAAAGTCTAGAAATAAAATTATTAAAAATGGCTCCAATTCAGCAGTCTGTTCCTACTCAGCAAAGCACTTAAGCACATGCTTTGTCCTATTGACTTCAGTATGCAAAGTCTAATTGAGCACATGCTTTGTTAAATTTGGATCAGTACAAGCAATTGAGCCATAGAAAAGAAAAAGGGGCTAACAAGGAAGGAGGTTGAGGTACCATCTTGGCATGTTGGTATTTTGAATAGTTGAGATAAGAATGAGGGAAGGGACTTTTTGTGGTTCTGCCATCCATAATCCTGATACGTCATGAGCCCCATTTTCAAAATGCTTTGAGAAGATATTACAGAACTTGAAGTGGATAGTGTTTCATGGTATTCTTTTCCATTGCCTCTGCAAGAAAGTTTTCCCCAAAGAAGGTCGGAAATATCTGTCAGAATAATTTTCAATCAATGTTACTTTTAGCAAAAAGTGCTTAGTGAAAGAGTTATTTGTTGTCGGGTATTTTAGTTCAGCAGAATACAAAACACAGAAGAAACCCCATTCCCCATCCCAAGAAGCTTACAGTCTAAGTGCTTTAGACAAACAATACAATTCAGATACACAGGGTCTGTCTCCATTCTCACAATGCAAATCCATTGATTTCAGCAGTTATTCCTGTTAAGTGAGTAGAGAATCAGAGTTATAATGTACTTGCTAACCAGAAAAGTGGGTGTATCAGAAATCAGTGCAGTTTTTGGCTTTGTATTTTTAAAATAAGTATACCACTTTTCTTCTTTTGGAAAATTAACATTGATAGGCTGGACAGAGAAAGCAGGCTTTAAATGGGGGGGGGGGAAATGTGTGGGATCGCAGGCGGGGAAGAGAGACATAAGGGACAGCCTAAGATAAGGCACAAAGATAAGAATGACTATACTTAAGTGGGAGTCTTGAGCTGAGCAAGAAGGGAGAATACATTCATGTGTGACAATCTCAGGCATGCACATCCACCCACATACTCCTAATGTGTCCTAGTTTCTTTAGGAAGAACTTTCAAAAAATAGTTACTCCAGCCTTTAGAGGCATACATAATTTATCTTCATAATGTGGAATATTTTTGCTAAATTCAGTAATAATAATAATTAATAATAGTGATTAAAAAACATTACAAATTACCCTCCCCACCAAAAAATAGGTAGATTGATCTACTTTTGTCACTTTTAAAAAATGTTCAGAGACCTACTGTGCAGGTTTATAAAATGGATCTTTTTATTTTCAGGCTGCTTCACACTTGGAAGAATACAGTGAGATGCTGGAGTTCATACTGAAATGGATCGAGAAAGCTAAGAGTCTAGTGCATGGTAGCATCACATGGAATTCTGCCTCCCAGCTTCGTGATCAGTTTATGGCATATCAGGTGACTATGAGCTACAGATTTCAAGGGACAGTTTAATACCCATTTGTGACATTCTGTTCAGGATACCCAGAACCGTAAGCCACTTTGTTACCCCTCTCCCTCAGCAAGACAGAGATTGAACTGTGTGTGTCTATCTGCTTTACCAGCAGCCCCCTGAGACTCTGCCAGTCTAAATGTTGCCTTGCAGGTAACATACAGTGAGCCCGAGTTCTCCCAAAGACAGCACTCTGCAGTGTTCAGTTCCTCTCACTGGACATTCACAGAAATCATTGTTTGCTGCTTCCAAAGAGACCGAGCCTGTTAGTTTAATTGAGGACTCACACTTTAATTCAGTTATAACAGCACTGAAATTTAGGCCTGGTCCACACTAACCCCCCACTTCGAACTAAGATACGCAACTTCAGCTACGTTAATAACGTAGCTGAAGTCGAAGTACCTTAGTTCGAACTTACCGTGGGTCCAGACGCGGCAGGCAGGCTCCCCCGTCGACTCCGCGTACTCCTCTCGCGGAGCAGGAGTACCGGCGTCGACGGCGAGCACTTCCGGGATCGATTTATCGCGTCTAGACAAGACGCGATAAATCGATCCCAGAAGATCGATTGCTTACCGCCGGACCCGGAGGTAAGTATAGACGTACCCTTAGAATAAGTAAAATTAAGAATAAGTTTATCAACAAGGAACAAGAACAGGAGTACTTTTTGCGGATACAGACTAACACGGCTGCTACTCTGAAACCTAACAAGGAACAGACATTTAAGTGCTACTAAGCAAGAGAAAGAGACAGGTATGGTAATAAACAAAACAATACTAGCTTTCTATTGACTAAAACTTAATTTTAGCAAGTTACGGTCTTTGCCTAAGCTGTTTTCTTACTTACATCTAGCTACCAGCATAGGGAATCCAACTTTCACAGGCTCAGAGAGTGCTGTACCCCATGTGCACTAAGAGATGGATAACTAAAATGTCTTTTTGCTTCCCTTATATTTCCCCAAGTCCATTGTCTTGATCTCAAGAGCTGAGAAGCCTTCCTGGGATGTAGACTATGTCCCCTGGCATACTTACTAAGTTGTCTCCTCCACGACCTGTTAGCTTGATGGCTTTTTTTTATCTTATATGTAAATATACTTTCATTGTCTTCATTGTAATCAAGCTGGTCAGACAGGTAAATCGAGATTCATTTGTCTAGGCTTTGTCAGGCTTGGTGTATGCATTGCCTCCCAAACACACTTTTTAAGAACATATTTCCAGCACACACAACTCTTTGAACACAACCCATACATAAACCACACCGTGATTTTTGGGACCAGTGAATAATTAGTTTACATAGGAAACGTTACATGACACCTTTTTATCTATGTACTATGACAGCATTGTGGTGGGGGTAGTGAGTGTGTCCGTCCTGTGATGAGTTACAATATGGTGGAATCTCTACTAGGTGGCACTGAGGCTCAATTAGGATCACTCCATTTCAATAAAACAAATAAAAAATGCTCGGCTTTTGTGACTGTGCAATGGCCACAAGAGGTGATTTTTTTTTTTTCAGGGTTAACAGATATTGGAAAAACAATGTATTTATTGTTCAATGCAGTAGGTCCCCATATGCTTCTGGCCTCATCTTTGCTTTTATATTTGCTTACTAACAACATTTGTCTGGGTATGATGCTGTAAGTGGATAGTGTGAAGTACTAGAGATTGGCTCACGGCAGGCAACTCACCTATGAAACAGATCCTGTTGATAGATGTTACAGCACATACAACAGCAGATTATAAATTCTAGTTATGCTGAGCAATATTTTCTATATATTTAGTAACACATGCACTGATGTATTTTTCTAGCGTAAACTAAAATAAGAGACTTTGGTCACATATGGCAATGTTCATATTAAGTGTTCCAAAATTCTTTACAGATTGACGAGTTACAGTAAATATGTGTAATTAAATGACTCTGCAGGCAAATGTGCATTCCACTGCATATTTTGTAAACATGACTTTGGTGCAATTTTTAAAAAATGTAACAGTTATGATGATACAGCAAACCCATTTACCAAGCCCTGCTGAATCACGGGTACCTCTTATCTGAACCCATCCTTTGGGAAATGTAGCCACTTTCCTAGTTGCTCCCTGAATATTCCACATCTCTGCTTATCCACAAGTTTTGATGTCCCCTGAACTCTGTGTGTGTGTGTGTGTGTGTGTGTGTGTGTGTATTGTGCATACATGGGAATAGTGGAGTGCTACATGATTCTGAGAATCAGACCATCCCAATCCGTCAATAGAAAATGAATCCGACCCAACAGCAGGTGCTGTCATCTGACCAAGACCAAAAGAAAATAATGTATTGGTGAATCTGGCCTCAAGTGTATAATTCTCACTAGAGCAGGAAGGTATAAGTTACAGTTCCCTGTATTAGTGAAGTTGCTCTGCTCCAAGGGAGTTCACCCTGAGGAAGCTGCTGTTTCTGCCATCCGTGACGGTTTCCCACCCTGCTGTTATAGGCTACTAAGGAGTTGTGCTGATTCAGCACACACCCCAGGACACCCTGAGTTTGCCTACTTCTTGGGCAGGCCATCTACTTTTTAGGCAGAGCTAACACCCACTGCCTCTGCCACCTCACTGTTTGCTCCACCTGAGATCTTTCTGCTGCCACGTAGGCCCAGCAGATGTTCAGGCTGAATCAGGGCCATACTTAGTGTGTATTATATTTTTATCTAACAACATGCTAATGTATATGGAGAAATTCTTAAAAAACTGGTGTATGGAGAGGTACAGCTTCTGAAATGATAAAATTTATGCTAGTGTTGTATGGCCTTAATAAACTAAAGCACTGAAGTTCATGCTCAACGTGAAGATTTGCTTAAGTCTAATTGAAGTCCATGGAACTTAATCACATGCTTAAGAATAAGTAGGTTTTTAAGTGCTGTGCTAAATCAAGGTGTGCTTAAAGTCGAATACATTCCTACGTGTTTTAGAAATTAATGGAGATATCCCATCTCCTAGAACTGGAAGGGACCTTGAAAGGTCATTGAGTCCAGCCCCCTGCCTTCACTAGCAGGACCAAGTACTGATTTTGCCCCAGATCCCCAAGTGGCCCCCTCAAGGATTGAACTCACAACCCTGGGTTTAGCAGGCCAATGCTCAAACCACTGAGCTATCCCTCCCCCCCATGTTTTGCTGAATCAGGGCCTAAACGGTGACACTTAACTCTGGTGATATGGTTCTTCCATTCAGACCATGCTTGAGGAGTCTGGAGAGATTCATGGTGATCTCGAGTCCATGAATGAGAAGATAGAATATCTTTCAAGTGTTTACTATACTGAAGGGATGACTCAGCAAGTGTCGGAATTGGGGCGGCAGACGGAAGAGCTCCAGCAAATTATCAAACTGCGGCTCCAAAATCTCCAGGATGCAGCCAAGGTACTTGAAGTGCCCTTCATAACTGGAGTAACTGTTCATGTTGTCATGTTTGTAGGAGCAGCAGCAGAACAGGTCATCTGTGGTTTATAAAGCGTTTATCATAGAAAAATAAATGGAACTGATATTGTGCCATTTCCTATATCTTCCTTCTACAAGGTCTCATCCAGCTCCTACTGAAGTCCATGGGAGTCGTTCTGCTGATTTGACTGGGAGTTGGATTGTGGCAAAACTGTAGAGTAAGGTCCCCATTTCCAAATGGGTGTACCCGAAAGAGTGTGCACTTTCACATGTATCATGCTTTAATATGCAAACTCCTCAATGTGTGTGTTAAACCTACCTAGTGCATGTGCATGAGGGATTTGCACAGTTCGGCAAGGGCACGTGCAAAAGGGCAGAAATCTTTTTCAGTGCACCCACTAGAAAATTTTTTTTTAAACTATCACTTTTACGGACAGAAAATGGCTCAAAGATTTATTTTTTTAAGCCAATAGTCAAACAAGAAACTGCTCTATCATAATGTAGCTTTCTTGGTGCTGGAGAGGGTTTTCCATTGCAATTATGGTATTTCTTCTGATGCTGTACAGAAAAGATACAAATTGATAAATATGGGAAAGTTATGTAAATTCAGTTAAAGATATGGCAGATAGCTCTGCTTTTTCTAGTTAAAGCTGAAATGCGGTCCTTGACCCATCATGTGATCTGAGCTCAGCGATCATATATTGCAGTGTAGCAGATGTTCTGTAATAAAGCACAGTAAGGTGATACAGAACTTTTAAATAAAATCTGAGGCACAAAATGTGTCAAACCACAAATGCTCATAAAGTCAAGGCTGATTTTATTGTTTATGGTAGAAATCAGACACTGGTCTGAATACTTAAGTATCATGGAAGTGAATGGCATCACTTTAATCAAGTCCAAATTGAATTTGTTTGAGAGGATACTGTCAGTGATATCTGTGTCTTGGAGAGCTCCTTTTCCAACCCATCCCAGGGTGTAATAAGAGTAAAGTTTTTTGACACTCTCAATAACTTAAAATTGTAGTTTATATTGGGGAAAAAACTGGTGTTGTGTGTGGATTACATAGTGGATACTATAATGCCAGAGACATCTGTGGCGTTCATTTCTTTCTTGTTTGTCCCTGAATTTTATTTTTTACAGGATATGAAGAAATTTGAAGCTGAGGTGAAAACTCTACAGGCTGCTTTGGAACAAGCCCAAGCTACCCTGACCTCTCCAGAGCTTGGGCGTTTGAGTCTAAAAGAACAGCTATCTCACAGACAGGTAAAAGGGTTAAGCCACAAAGATAACATAGAAGCAAAGTGAGCAGCTCTAATCAGTGGGGCTGCCCATGGAGTAAGGCACTACAGTAACTCCTCACTTAACGTCCTCCCGCTTAACATTGTTTCGAAGTTACGTCGCTGCTCCATTAGGGAACATACTCGTTTAAAGTTGTGCAATGCTCCCTTATAACATCGTTTGGCTGACTTTACAAGGGAGCATTGCACAAGTTCCTCTTCTCCGCTTCCTCCTCCTCCTCCCTTTCTCCCTCCCTCCCAGCACTTCCCCCACCACCAAACAGCTGTTTGGTGGTGCTTAGGACTTTCAGGGAGGGATGGAGGGAGGGAGTGAGCAGGGAAGTTGCCCCCTCCCCCCCCCCCCCCCGGCAGGCATGGCCACCCGGAACGCAGGGGGGTTAGGGGCTGCAGGGCCCTGGGCTAAGGGGGCCCCGGGGCCCTGGCCTGCAGCTCTAAAGCCCCTTTCGGAATGCGGCCCTGCGAGCATGGGCCGGAGGACTCAGGAGGAGCAGGGGCAGCCGCGCAGCCAGCGGCCCGAGAGAAGTGGCGCTTTCCCCTTCAAAGCCGTCCGGAGAGAAGAAATAGGTATGCACCACCTCCCTTTAGTTCATCCACCCTCCTTCATAAAAGGAAAAATAACCCACAACACATTAGGTGTCCCAGATCTCAGGGTCTTCCCCTAGCCCATCACCACAGTTCCATTGCTGTAACCCTGGGGGCACAATAGAGGGGAAAAGGGACGAGTGTCTGTACCTCATACTGTCAAATTTTTGGTACTGAGGCTTCAGCCTGTTGAATTTACAATTTCAGACTGCATATGTTTACACATGCCTTCATTCATGCATTTTTTTTGTATTGAGAATTCAGTAAACTCCTCAATGACAATAAAAAGAATGTAGACCTAATCTATCCCCCTGTAATTGTGCATATGCAGATCTCATGCATATGAATGGAAGTTAGGCACATGCATTGTGGGAAGAATAGATGCTTGGAGAGAGGCCAGATAAACAAAGGAGGCCAGATGGTGCTTATTCAAGGGGAAGGATCTTTATGTAGCTGCATTTTGTTCCATTTCGTTGCTTATTTAATTTTAAACATCATCATTTTTAGCCATGGTCCAAATTTTGAAAGGAGGATTATGAGCAGAAATAATGGGCAACTGTTTCTCAGAAGGGCTCTCAGTTTGGTTTTACGTTTAAAATGTGCATATAAACAAGATTAAACAAATGCCTGTTGCTCAGAAACTACGTTTGGTTTTTAAGCATTTTTGTATGTATTTTCTAGAATAGTTTAAAGAATTACTTTCAGTCTCGACATAAACCCATAAACAGGGATAAACATTGGTTTGTTTCAAAGGGGGCTCATAAAGTGATTTAATTAAATCATTTTTGTTCCTCTTCAATAGCTGGAATACATTTTGTTTAATTAAGAATATAAAATAATATTTACCACAAAATCAACAAGCAACTCCACTCTGAGCTTGCCCTGGTTATGCTTCATTTAACTGTGGGTAATCTAATTCATCTTTTATTTTGCTGGTTGAACTCACTCTTGTTAATAACTGGATGTGTGAATTGTCTTTGTAATTCATGGGAGAATGACTTACTATGGCACCAATTTTATTTCTAGCATCTGCTGTCTGAAATGGAGTCACTGAAGCCAAAGGTTCATGCCATGCAGGTCTGCCAGAGTGCCTTAAGGATGCCTGAAGAGGTGGTCACCAGCCTGCAGATATGTCACACTGCTCTCAGACTTCAGGAGGAAGCCAGCCGTCTGCAGCACATGGCTATCCAGCAATGCAATATAATGCAGGCAAGTGCAAACTGAGCTGTGGGTGAGGTTAGGGGGTTAGAGATTGTGATACCACTAGAAAGGTTTATATTGGCACAGAATAATTCACATTTTTTTTTAAGCCCAATGTTTGCCTGGATGGAAGAATAACATGCCCTCCACTTATATTTGAAAGATTTAGAGCTCCATATTTATCGGAATTTTAAGCATATTATTAGACAATTTTCTCAGTCTGCATTAATTCCCAAAGAAGTAAGGAAATAAAACTTCAATACCCAATTAGCCTTTTACCCTGTAACCATTGTTAAAAAATATTAGTCCCCTTTTCATTTCATGTGCTTATGAAGGGTTATTGCACAACCTATCAAGTTATTGTTTTAATTTTCAAAAATCTAAATTGTATTTGCTTGTTAATCTCCTTGGTCTTCCATTTGTCACCATGGCATAATTTGACTGTCTGACCCATCCATTTTGATTGAAAAATGAAATTTGCATTTCAAATGTAGTTAATGGTTTCTTTACTGTATGGTGGATAAGAACCTGAGGTGACCTGTAGCAATCTCATCCTGATGATGATGTTGGGGCCATGCAGTTTTGCCTATCCTAAGCATTCAAATATCATGAGGCAGGACCTAAGCATCATGAGATTATCGTGAAAATCATGAGTTTATGGTTTTCCCCCAATTATTAATTCAGGGTTCTTTTTATTTGTTTTCTGGTTTTAGAGCCTTTAACATGCACTCAGATCCTGTTTCTAAGCTTTTCTCCACAAACAAGAGAGCCAGAAACTTTTTTTGTGAAAATGAAAGCTGAGATTCTCATACAACCCCAGGACTTGGGGCTTTAAGAAAACAACAAATACCACAAGATTTGTGATTAAAATTGTGAAGAGTGGGCAACACTGCGTTGTTGGTGGGCATGGTTGGTGAAGCAGCCAGTGGCAAGTCTTGAGCCCCAGTGGTTGACATTTGCTCTTTTAAAAAGGCTTCTTTATCTTTTTTTTTTTTTTTTTTTTTACTTGTGTTGGGGCATTGTCAGTTCAAAACACATCTTAATTGCTCAGATGCCTAAAGACTTTTAAATTATTTGCTTCCTCGCAACTCATAATGTTCCCCCAATGAACTATCTTCTCAGTGAGAGCACTCCTGCTTTACTTCAGCTGTTGCCAGTGCTGACCTTCATCCCATCATTACACTTTGGCATTGCGGCTTATGTGGCTGAGATTTTTTCAAAGCCAACTAGGGGATTTATTCTCACACTTCCCAGTTAAATTAATGAGTCATGCAGCTAAATCCACTAGTCAGCTTTGAAAGTCTCAGCCTATTATTTTTTCATGCTAATACAAAGGTGGAAGATGACATCTTTTGAATAATTTAAAAACAGATTGTACAGTATATTCAATTGTTTTTTCCAGAGTAATTCATCATTGGAAAGGAGATGGGCAAAGTGAATTCTAATTTTTTTCCAGTTCTAAATTCTCTGCGGTTATTTGCATGGTAACATTGTAACTGTATTATTCAGCAACCCTCCATATTAATTACATGCCAAGAAAAAAATCTATTAATCTGTCTACAGAAATATATCTCACCAGAAAATATTTCTTATGTAGTGAGCTCTACAATGTATTTGGTAATATTTTTTCTAGTCATGCACCATTACTTTCAAAATGTGTATAGACATGGCTCTTCAGTAGGTCTTATTGAGTGAAGTTTGTTTTCAAATTAAATTAGCTTTGATTATAAATGTAGCTGACAAAAGGTTGCTGTATCCATAATAAACATCATTTTATATGGTGCCAAAGGTTTTTGTGGGCATTACAATCATTTAATTCTTACAGCAGCCTTGGGAGGAAGGTAGATAGTATCACAACCATTTTATTGGTGGTTGAACTGGGACACACAGAGGTTAAGTAACACTCCAAATCACACAGTAAGATAGTGGCAGAGCTGGAAATAAAGCCAGCAGTTTTGATTTAACCCCTAGACTACCAACTCTCCTGTTAACTAAGAAATTGATAAAGTGTGATTATGTGGCCCGTTCTCACTTGACATATTGACTCCCTATATAAGTAGTATTCTCTACTTACTTTGCAGCCAAAATCAAACTTTTACTAGTGTTAGCTATATTGGCTTTGCAGTACTATCTTCAGAATACCGATATCTTCTGTCTTGTGTATTCTGAGCAAACCTATCAGCTAAAGTGTAATGCAGATAGGAAGGAAGCAAGTTTATCTTCAGGTCCCAAATGAGTGCATTTACAGTGGTGTATGTATTTAAAAAAACGCATGAGTTTTAAAATAAGAGAATCTGATATGAAAGTATTTAAAAAAAAAAAAAAAAAAAAAAAAAAAAAAAGGAATTTGGAGCTTCCCAATGTCATTTTCCCAGTCACATTTCTGAGTATAACCAGTTTTGAAGTGTGTAAGCAGAAGACTTTGTACTACTCAGCTGTAAGTTATGCTTTCTGTTCATATCTTGTTTTCCAGATAGCTGGCTGTTTACAGCACTTAGGTTTGTCTACACCGGGTGTGGGAAGGGTCGATCTAAGTTACGCAACTTCAGCTATGTGAATAACATAGCTGAAGTCGACATACTTAGATCTACTCACCACGGTGTCTTCACTGCAGTGAGTCAACAGCTGATGTGCCCCCGTCGACTCTGCCTGCGCCTCTCACTCCTGGTGGAGTACCAGAGTCTACGGGAGAGTGCTTGGTGGTTGATTTATCGCGTCTAGACTAGACACGATAAATCGACCCCCGCTGGATCGATCGCTGCCTGTTGATCCTGCGGGTAATGTAGACAAGCCCTTAGAGACATGCTTAAGGAGGGGATAGTGTAATTGAATGAATGCCATCAGTGTTTTATTTTTGTGTACATCTACTGTATCTTCTCTCTCTAGGAAGCAGTGGTACAGTATGAGCAATACGAACAAGAGATGAAGCATTTACAGCAAATGATAGAGGGTGCCCACCGTGAGATCCAAGACAAACCTGTTGCAACCAGTAACATCCAGGAGCTGCAGGCCCAGATTTCACGCCATGAGGTAATGCAGCAGAGATGCAACTGTCCAGGCTCTGAGTTAATTAGTTTGAGAGATCTCTTGGTCAGCTTAAGTTCTCTTGAGGTCACAGAGCAGTTTTTTAGAGGTCCACAAAGGCTGGCTTAGCAGGGAGGATTTATACCTCACATACTCACAAATAGCAAATTCCTGTTAACAGCACAGTTCCAAGCATCTTTTTTTTTTCTTTACCGAGTAGGTGTCCCGAAGGCTTGAGAGCATGGTAACCTACTAAAGCATTAAGTAATTACCAAGGGTTGAAAGACACAGGGTGCATTGATTGATGTGTGGAATTCCAAAATATTTTGATGGGAACTCTTTGCATCATGCGATAACACAGTGCTGAAGATCATTGTCACTTAGTGATCTTAGGCCCAGTCCTGAAGTCCTCATTTACTGAGAGCTATGCCTGAGAACAGACAGAGTAAAAGCAAGGGGCAGGATCACCCCTCCTGAGGTAAAGCCCACAGAAGGCAGTACTAGAGGAAGAAAACTCTGCAAAGATCATCTTAAAGGGTCCTTTTCAAGTTACTCTGTCAGGGGGAGCAAAGTTTTGTCTCTGAGGAATGAGCTTCAGGTCCAGACCTCAAACTCTGTAGATTTCAGGAGATCATATGAGGTCAGGAACAATCTGTGTGGAGGCTCCATGCCACCACACTGATTTTGGAATCCCAGGTCTTCACATTGTGGTATGCCATGCATTAGATTGCCAAATTGGTAGTGGCTCTCTTGCCTAGTTTTTGGCACTAGATGGCATTATGCTTTAGTTTTAGAAGAAAGGGTTAAATTTGTCTTTCACAGTCAGTGTTTATCCCTGAAGTACTCCTCCTATACTGCTTAGTTAGCTTCTATGACAATTGTGACAGACAATTATTTAGTACAATGAAAAAGAAGCTATTTGATACAAAGGCTTTCTGCTGTTTTCATGAAGGGTATTCCTAATAATGTCTCCACAGACAGATCTGAAAACATCAGTGCAGAGGGAGGCATTAAGAGTGGGGCAGGCACGGGGTTCACTGGACCCACACATGTATGAGTAGAGTAGCTGGGAATCCCTTCAGAGGAGCATAGAGAAGCAATAGATGCTGTTCCAGTCCTTTTATTTGAACCAGTAGCTGTAAAACGGCTGTGGTGCAGACCTGCAAGTTGCTCCAAGTTTGGGGAGGTGCAGTCTATCCCCTGCCCAAACCCTATTTATTCAGAGTTTGGGTAGCAGTGGAGGTGGGGTGCATGAATTTCACATGGTGGGAAGTAGAATAAAATGGAGCTTCATTCTGGAGTATAATGTCTGAAACATCTCAAAGGAATGCATTTAAAGAGACACAGATGACACACATTTCTGCATTTAAGTTTTGCATCAGAGTACACGATACAACAAACAAGACTTACAGGGTCATTGTATGATTACACCTTTTATCTTGAATCAGGTGTACAAGATGCAGATTGCATGCATAAATGAAAAGAAAAATTACAGTTTACCCGGACATATAATTGTAGTCCATGTGTGTGAAGGTTAACAGGACACACAGTAGCTATGTTTAAAATACAAAGATAAGACGGGAAGAAAAAAGTCATTGCCCCCTGGTTTTGCAGTAGCCTTGCACATAAGTAACACAGAGTATCATTCTACCCAATAAATCTGTTTACAGAAGTTTTTTTCTCTAGGCTTCCATGTTATAGAATGACCACCTATTCTGATGTTTCTGGGAGCATTGTGATTTTGATGGGCAATACAGTAGCTTGCAAGATATTAGGTGTCTTCTGCAATCATTAGATGCCCATGCAATTGTGAGATTACAATATAGCCCGATCATGTTCTGTCACAGTGTTATCATGTTGCATTGCAATATGGTGTGACAACTTTGTTGGAGGATATTTCTAGTGTAAACATGATGATGTTATGATGCAAGCAGTTGTCCTACCAAAAAGTCGAATTTGGGTACCTATGACATGCAGACCAGGCACAACATGTAGTTTGTTGAATCACATCCATAAAAATAACTTGGATTTACATTGTGGCATATTGATTGAAAAACTGAGCTCCCACAAAATGACGAGTGCAAAGAAATCTGATACTTCTATGTGTACTCACAACCTGCCCACCTATTTTTCTTTACACCCATACGTTTCTCTTCTGAATCTCAGTTTTAGGCCTGTTTAGTCTATATCGGGGTCCCCAATGCGGTGCCCGCAGGCAACATGGCGCCCGCCGGGGCATCTAAGTGCGCCCACGTACTGGGCGGCGGACGAGCATCCGCCAAAATGCCGCCGAGAAGTAGCGTCATCCAGAGGCGTCGCCGCCAAAATGCCGCCGATTTTCGGCAGCAACGCCTCTGGATGACGCTGCTTCTCGGCGGCATTTCGGCGACAACACCTATTGACGTTGTCGCTTGTCGGCGGATGCTCGTCCGCTGCCACGGTCCTCCATGGCTCGTCGTCTGGTGCCCACCAGACAAAAAAGGTTGGGGACCACTGGTCTATGTAATATATCTGTCCGTATAATTAATTTATATAGAGAGAGAGAGACACACACAAAACATTATGGTGGTTCTTTCAAAAGTTTACAACTGAACATTGACTTAATACAGCTTTGAAACTTTATCAAGCAGAAAAAATATACTGCTTTTAACCATCTTAAATTAAATGAAACAAGCACTGAAACAGTTTCCTTAGCTTGTCAAAAAAATTTTTTTTACTTTCCCCTTATTTTTGTAATAGTTTACGTTTACCACAGTACTGTACTGGGGGGTTTGGGGGTCTTTTGTCTCTGCTGCTGCCTAATTTTGTTCTGCAAGTTCCAAATGAGGTGTGTGGTTGACCAGTCAGTTCGTAACTCTGAGGTTCTACTTTATAATACTGTATATATTTTGATGGAGAGGGGTATGTTACGTACTCAATGTGCTGGTTATTAACTGTGCAGATGTTACTGATTCCTAATAATAGTAATGGAGTTAAGTAACTAAAGCCCAGTGGGTAGAATTGTGATAGACTTTCTGCTCAGCTCCTGAGTTGGAGTGGGGGTTGGCTCACAACTTAGTATCATGGCAAATGGAGCAAATAACTGTTTTGGGGCCATTAGTCATTGGAGTTAGAACCTGATTTGATTTAGAAAGTTGTTTATTCCAAAACCACTTGCTTCACGCCTGAAGCTCTGCGTAGCCTCCTGATGAAGCTGGAGAATCCCTTTGGTTGCTGACGTCTGAAAGTGCAAAGAGTATAGGGAGCAGAGCACCAGTCAAAGGCTAGTTCAGGTCAGAAAGGTGCTCACCCTAAGTAATAAGATGTGTCGGTTTATAACTCTGTATCTCACCTATCTGGAAATTGAGATGTTGAGTAAGTAGTTTCATAAAAGTTTACATAACCTGCAGAGTCGAAAGCCAAACTGCCCTGGGGCTGCCATAACTTATCCACTTCATTTTTTCAATATTTGTTAATTCCTGAATATTTTACCTGTTAGGCTTTGCAGCAGCTGTTCAATGTTTAATTGTTCATATACACAGAGCAGGTAGTGCTGAAGAGAAGGATCTCCTGGGCAGCCCCAGAAGTAAAGGGAATAGATTTCCACTGCATTTAATAGTTCTGAAATATTAAAGGTACTGGCACTCATGCTTTATAAATGTCCGTGACTTCCGCAGCGGCCAGTGCGGCTGATCCCCCGGGCCGCCTGAGCTGCTGGGGCGGCCCCATGGCCAGTCGCACCTGCCACTGCTCGGGTGGGCCCAGGCAGCTGGCTCCAGGGGCCTCCAGAGTAGCAGCGGTGCCCTGGAACAGCGGTCCAGACCAGCAGTGAGTCCCCAGGCTGCCCCCCTCCGTCCCAGAGCAGCAGCGGTGGGCCCCCAGAGCAGCAGCAATGGTGCCCCAGAGCCCCCTGCTCCCCAGCACCTGCAGTGCCCCAGAGCCACCCAGAGCACCTAAGATTTAGTCAGG
This sequence comes from Emys orbicularis, assembly GCF_028017835.1. Taxonomy (NCBI): domain Eukaryota; kingdom Metazoa; phylum Chordata; order Testudines; family Emydidae; genus Emys; species Emys orbicularis. Next base: position 118,011,158 of record NC_088685.1, on the reverse strand, counting down.
GGTATTTTTAGTAGAAGTCACAGACAGGTCACGGGCCCGTGAATTTTTGTTTATTGCCTGTGACCTGTCTGTGACTTCTACTAAAAATACCCATGACTAAATCGTAGCCTTATTTATAAATAGACATTTCTCCTGTCTTTTTGATTTGGGAGCCAGCATTAGAAAAACATCTAAACAGATGTTAAAGTAAAATACAGATATCTATTTGAAAGAATAAACATAGTGGTTGCTGGTGTAGCAGCAATAACTCTGCACATTTAGTTAGCACTTGGTAAATCAATATGCTGCTGTGTTACTGAGTTTCCAGGCAGAGGCGTCTCAAGACACTCTGTGCCCTGGGCAAACCTTCAGAGTGCCACCCCTCTCCTACCCGCTAGAAAAGAAGTTCTTAGCTAGGGGGTGGGAGAGGGAGACGCCAGTCTTTTGTGGGGCAGTGCAGTGAGTCTTCTGATGGGTTTGGTGGGGGGAGGGGTCAGCATCACTCACTCAGGTTGGGCCCAGCTGCTCCTCCATGATGGTGGACTGGATGGGTCAAATTTGAGTGAGTGACATTCTGACCTGGCACGCGGGGTCACAGCGCCATTCAGGTTTGGCCTGGCCATCCCTGCTTGTACAAGTCAGAATCTGCCACCCTAGGCAGCTGTCTAGTTTCCTATGACTAGAGCAGCTCCTGTCTCCATGGAGACAGAAACAGTATCTCTAGCAGAAGTGTGATCTTTCCCCACTGATCTTTTTTAGTATTGTTTTATGTGAATTTAGTGCTCTGAAAATTGGTGGACTGACAACACTAGACATGCCCCTGTTGGGCGGGAGCAATCCTATGTGTGAAAGGATCATTCAGTCAATAGGCCTATTTGATTGTGTGTCCTTTTGCAGTCACTGACATCATAGGTGTAATAGTGTGTTTTAGCAGTGTTGGGAATTGGATCGATTTCACACAGACTACTGCACAGCAATGAGAAAACAATGGCTTTTGGTCAATCCTGTCTTCAGCCAAATTCCCGAACTCACATTCATGTAGGGACATAACTGTCGAATTTGGATTTTGACTGTGAAGACATAAGCAAAAATATCTGTGAAGTTACACATAGAAGATAAAATATATCCACTCCAACCTCCATGCAAACACGTATGTGTTATAAATAGGAGTGATCCAGCATGTATTTACCTTACTAAACCACTATGTGTATCTGTTTCTGCTACTCATTGTGTTCAGACTGGTGAGAGCTGAGTGTTGCATTTTTTTACAGTTCCAGTCATCACATGACCTCATTTCCATGGTATGCACCATCTGGAGATTTTCATCTTGTTTTAGTAACAGGAGAAAAAGAGAGAGAGCTTCCCCTTTCCTCTGCTTTAAGATAAAGGGTATAGAATTTGCTGCAGATTAGGAATTGTATGTGTGTGAGACATATTCTTCCCTTTTGTCAGTGTCATACAGAGATGTGGCTTTCACAGAGCTTTTCCGGTGTCACTGCATAGCTTGTTCCTTTGTGGGTTAGCTGTGCAGTGAGATGCTGCCTGACTTGTTCTCTACCACAGTCAACATCCTGCCTTTCAGCTTGTGCTGTTGCTATCTGGGCTTGAGACACAGAGCTGTGATTTTTATTGGCTGGCCTCGGAGAGGTAGCCTGCCTACTTAACGGAAGCTGAATTGCTATTAGTTAGTTTTGTGGCCTTTATATCCTGCATCTGACCCACTGAATAAAAAATGTTTCCTTAGGAGCTGGCGCAGAAGATTAAAGGATACCAGGAGCAAATAGCCTCTTTGAATTCCAAGTGCAAGATGCTAACAATGAAAGCCAAACATGCCACTATGCTGTTGACAGTGACAGAAGTGGAAGGGCTGTCAGAAGGAATGGAGGAGCTGGACTCAGAACTCCTCCCAACACACTCGGCTCATCCCTCTGTGGTTATGGTAAGAACTGAATTGGTATCATTACTGTTCATTAGGTGCTGCTCTCTTTTGTGCTGTTAAAATGCTACCATATAGCCAATTGCCACAATGCACATTGTGTGCTTTGCTTTACTGACATGTTTTGGGAGTTGCAGGTGTAGAACGAACTGCAACTTCTTATAATGTATTTGTGTCACCTCCGCTTTCTAAGCCAACAGATAGGGAATGAAGTTGTTTATGAGGATAACAGAAATCAGTCCGTTAAAAGGAAAATAATATTTAAAGCTCTCTTACCTTTCAGGATGGGTGCTGAGTTGTTTTCTCAATGCACCACAACAAACATTGAAAAAGCACTGAATTGAATGACAAAACGGGGGGGGGGGGTGCAGAATCAAATGTATTCTACAGCATGTTTTATACCCCAGATTTTTTTGAAAAACATTTTTGATTAAATATGCTGCAATAATTGACATTGTTGCTACTATATCCTCGCATTTATAAAGGATGAATAAATATATACATGCTGGAGTTCCTACTTTATTTTGCTCAGTCCAGATGCAAATATAACCCCCACTGATGTCAGTGGGAGTTCTGTCTGAGCAGGACTGAGTAAAACTGGAGTGGATTTGTCCCTATATTAAAACCTCAGAAAAGCAAAACTGAGATGTTACTACTATAGTATATTGTGTTTTTTTTAAAATCTGGATCCAATTCTGCTCTGCAACATTCTTTCCTTCATCGTTTAACTACTCCTGAAAGGTAAAGTATTGAGGGCAGTAGTTCTGGCTATCTGCAGCATTACTCTGTGGCTTTCAATAACTTCTCCTAATGCATTGTGTGTGTTACCCTCTTAGTTTTGATGTGTTGGCTGTAGAAACTTTTTTAAATTCCCTAGCAGCACAGGAGATGGCCAACATCTCAGTAACAAATTATCAGCAGTAAATACCTCTGCTTGCCTGTTGCTTTCCTGAACTGTTAATATAGCAACTCTAAGGGGCTTGGAGGAAGCAGCAGTCCTTAAATTGTGTCTTGGTAATTCCAACATTGTGTTAATTTTCTTGTTTTGGTCTACATCTAATGCAAACGTTTACTGAGATGATTGACTGATCTTCCTGTCCTTTGGGGTTGCATTTCCTGTGACAGATGACTGCTGGTCGCTGTCACACACTACTCTCACCTGTCACTGAGGAGTCTGGGGAGGAGGGAACCAACAGTGAGATTTCTTCTCCACCTGCCTGTCGCTCTCCTTCACCTGTGGCTAATACAGATGCTTCTGTTAACCAGGTACTTGCCTCTTGGCATTCATTCAGTTGTGATCTCTGGAAAGATGCATGGTCCCATTCTGTGTACTCTGTGGTTGATTCCTTCTTCAGAAAATTTGGGCTGATTTTTCTTTAAATGTTGGGCACACAATTTCAGTGTCCCATCCCGTGAATTGAGAATAGTCATCAAGCATAATCAGGACCTGGCTTCTGAATACATAAAGGTTACAAATACTGTGCAAGAAGCTTAAAGCATATCAATTTGGTGCCCTTTGTCATTGGCAAAAAAAGACTCAATAAGTTGGTTACCTTTTAAATAAATTTTCAGTGAGCATTACACAGTCTTTCTAATTCATTGGTGTCTCTGTTGCATTTATAGCATGGTTTTGTTTTCAAAATAGTACACATGATGGCATCCGGCATTCTGAGAGAACACAATTTTGTACTTCGTGTGATGAAATATTACATTGTGTGTGTCTGTCTGTCTGCCTCGTGTCATTGTCCAACTGATGCCATAGTTCAAAGTCTTCCATTGGTTCAAGCTATTCAGATATCAACTGTGATCTATTTTGTTGGGGGTTGTGTTCATTCTACACTTTGGGTCAAATTCTGTTTTCAATTATAACTGTTCAAACCCCATGAAATCACTGGGGACACATATGTAAACAGAGAGTAGAACTGAGACTTCTGGTATTCATGTGACCTGGTGTACACCACACTTGTTTTTCTTGGTAGGCTGGTTTATTGTTTGTGCTTTCAATATCATGTACGTAGATGCATATATGCAGTGCATATGAGTAGTCTCAACTCCATTGACTTCAACATCTGATTTTTATTCCTCATGTCTAAACAGTGTTTTTCTTTGTTTTTGTGACTAAGAATTTCTAGAGTTGAGTAACTGAAGACATGAAGCTTTCCTTGACCATGTATTTCTTTAAGTTCAGTACCAAAGAAATATAATGATGTTATTTTTTCTTTTTAAGTATAGTTATGGTATTTGCTAAAACTCTTCTAAGCTTCCCACAATTTCTTTCAAAGATGCATGTATTTCTAAAGTTATTGCTAAATATAAAATGATTCTGCTGTACTGGCTAAGACAAGAACAAATATAAAAATAAGAAAATTATCAGTGACAAGCCATATGAAGAAAGAAAGTCAAACAAAGGGATTTAATAATCCAGGAGCTTTTTAAAGTCATATTACACTAACACAATAGGATAGTTCCCAGTGAAGCTTGCCTGCAGTGGAAAGGCAGTTCCATTGTTCAGCAGAAGACTCTGGAGGCCATGTTACTGAAACAAACAGTGAAACATCTACAAGGACAGATAATGAACACAATACAATTGGTAATGAACACAATGCAATTCAATGTCAGTTCACTAAAATTCTCTTCTAAGAATGAAAATCAGGTTAGCAATGTAGACAGCTCAAAGAACGACGAAAGTCCAGTGAGAAATTCTATTACCTCAAGAATTGGAGTAAGAAGTACAAAAGTTGTAGAACCTAACTTAGTAGGCAGAAAATATATTTACACAGTGTCTTTCACCAAATGTCACTGAGCCCTTAAAAGCAGTAAAATTACTGGTGATGTCAGGATAGATAAAAGCATCAGCAGACATAGGTTTCTTCAGTCTGGTGATAAATGTTGAAACAAACTGGATGATCTAAGCAGTAAAAGGAGGAAAGTTCCACAATCAAGTGGGTTACTTACAAAATGCTTAGGTTCCTATTCACATGAGTTTATAACCTAAACAAGCTAAATAACCTTGCCAGTTCAGATCATAATAAATGTCTAGGAATGTACAAGGAGAGAAGATAGGCTAAATATGCCAGACTGCAGCAATTCTGGTCCTTAAATGTAAGTAAAATAATTTATAGTCAATGCAAAACTTTACAGGGAGCTAAAGTAAAGATTTTTAAATGAAAGTAATATGCTAAGAGAGCAGTGCTCCTGGGAGAGTGTGATCTGCTGCATCCTAGAAACTGAGCAGGAACTCCAGGAAATTGTAGTAATCTAACCTTGAAAGAAATGAAGGCTTTTACAGAATAATTTTAAGGGCTTGTCTACATGGTGGTTTAGTCTGTACTAGAGGGGCGTAAATTCTCTTGAATATGTGTGGACCCTGCTAGTGTGCACTAAAAGTTCCCTAGTGCATGTTAAAGTAGTGCTGTTTGAATTGCGACTACATTTACACACATGAGGGAACTTTTAATGCATGCCAGCAGATCCATGCAGACCAGTTAGTGTGCAACACGCTAATGTGCACTAGAATTTCCACCTCTTCAGTGTGGATTGACATACCATGTAGACATTTAGCCCTTGTAGATATGGGCTAAATCTTTCTGGTCAACACTATGTGGGGTAGAAAGGGGGTAATTTTAGTTGTTGGACACCATGTAATTTTCTTTTAAAAATTACTAGAAATATTTAGACAAGAGGAAACATGAAATGGTAGGCCAACTCTAACTAACTGTTTCTCTTACTGCTCCCACTATTTTAGTCCCAGAGGTTCTCTTACATATCTCAGTGGACACCACGATAAAGACCAAGGAAAATAATCACAATTATTAATCATGGTTATATTATTATTAAAGAAATAAAAAGAGACAGGCCAATTATATATATTAAGAATCTTAAATCCAATTAAATTCCACTAATTCTCAGTTTACCAAGGTTTAGCCCTTGTTTCTGCTCCAGGAACACATGGTCTAACCATGCAAGTGATTAACAGGAGAAACTGTTAGTATTTTACATTACAACAGCAATTTCATATCCCAATCAAATCATAACAAGAGTTTAAATCTAATCCTTTGGCTGTGACTTAGTTAACCTTCTCTCACCATCCATGTTCAAGTCTTGGAGCTTTTCCTTGAGTTAGTTTCTTCTTGAATATTCTCTGTTTTTCTTAAGTATCAGAGGGGTAGCCGTGTTAGTCTGAATCTGTAAAAAGCAACAGAGGGTCCTGTGGCACCTTTAAGACTAACAGAAGTATTGGGAGCATAAGCTTTCGTGGATAAGAACCTCACTTCTTCAGATGCAAGTAATGGAAATCTCCAGAGGCAGGTATAAATCAGTATGGAGATAATGAGGTTAGTTCAGTCAGGGAGGGTGAGGTGCTTTGCTAGCAGTTGAGGTGTGAACACCAAGGGAGGAGAAACTGCTTCTGTAGTTGGATAGCCATTCACAGTCTTTGTTTAATCCTGATCTGATGGTGTCAAATTTGCAAATGAACTGGAGCTCAGCAGTTTCTCTTTGGAGTCTGGTCCTGAAGTTTTTTTGCTGTAAGATGGCTACCTTTACATCTGCTATTGTGTGGCCAGGGAGGTTGAAGTGTTCTCCTACAGGTTTTTGTATATTGCCATTCCTGATATCTGACTTGTGTCCATTTATCCTCTTGCGTAGTGACTGTCCAGTTTGGCCAATGTACATAGCAGAGGGGCATTGCTGGCACATGATGGCATATATAACATTGGTGGACGTGCAGGTGAATGAGCCGGTGATGTTATAGCTGATCTGGTTAGGTCCTGTGATGGTGTTGCTGGTGTAGATATGTGGGCAGAGTTGGCATCGAGGTTTGTTGCATGGGTTGGTTCCTGAGTTAGAGTTGTTATGGTGCAGTGCGTGGTTGCTGGTGAGAATATGCTTAAGGTTGGCGGGTTGTCTGTGAGCGAGGACTGGCCTGCATCCCAAGGTCTGTGAAAGTGAGGGATCATTGTCCAGGATGGGTTGTAGATCACTGATGATGCGTTGGAGAGGTTTAAGCTGAGGACTGTAGGTGATGGCCAGTGGAGTTCTGTTGGTTTCTTTTTTGGGCCTGTCTTGTAGCAGGAGGCTTCTGGGTACACGTCTGGCTCTGTTGATTTGTTTCTTTATTTCCTTGTGTGGGTATCGTAGTTTTGAGAATGCTTGGTGAAGATCTTGTAGGTGTTGGTCTCTGTCTGAGGGGTTGGAGCAGATGCGATTGTACCTCAGTGCTTGGCTGTAGACGATGGATCGTGTGGTGTGTCCGGGGTGGAAGCTGGAGGCATGAAGGTAGGCGTAGCGGTCGATGGGTTTTCGGTATAGGGTGGTGTTAACGTGGCCATCGCTTATTTGTACGGTGGTGTCTAGGAAGTGGACCTCCCGTGTAGATTGGTCCAGGCTGAGGTTGATGGTGGGGTGGAAGCTGTTGAAATCATGGTGGAATTCTTCCAGGGTCTCCTTCCCATGGGTCCAGATGATGAAGATGTCATCGATGTAGCGTAGGTAGAGAAGGGGCATGAGTGGACGAGAGCTGAGGAAGCGTTGTTCCAGGTCAGCCATAAAAATGTTGGCATATTGTGGGGCCATGTGGGTGCCCATAGCGGTGCCACTGGTCTGGAGGTATATATTGTCACCAAATTTGAAATAATTGTGCGTGAGGATAAAGTCACAAAGCTCAGCAATAAGTTGTGCTGTGTCATCATCAGGGATACTGTTCCTGACAGCTTGTATTCCATCTGTGTGTGGGATGTTTGTGTAGAGAGCCTCTGCATCCATGGTGGCTAGGATGGTGTTTTCTGGGAGGTCACCAATGCATTGTAGTTTTCTCAGGAAATCTGTGGTGTCACGAAGATAGCTGGGAGTGCTGGTGGCATAGGGTCTGAGTAGGGAGTCCACATATCCAGACAGTTCTTCAGTGAGAGTGCCAATGCCCGAGATGATGGGGCGTCCAGGATTTCCAGGTTTGTGGATCTTGGGAGTAGATAGAATAACCCCGGTCGGGGCTCTAAGGGTATGTTGATTTGTTCCTGTGTTAGTGTAGGGAGTGTCCTGAGTAGATGGTGCAGTTTCTTAGTGTATTCCTCAGTGGGATCTGAGGAAAGTGGCCTGTAGAATTTGGTATTGGAGAGTTGTCTGGCAGCCTCCTTCTGGTAGTCAGACCTATTCATGATGACAACAGCACCTCCTTTATCAGCCTCTTTGATGATAATGTCAGGGTGGTTTCTGAGGCTGTGGATGGCATTGCGTTCTGCACGACTTAGGTTATGAGGCAAGCGATGTTGTTTTTCCACAATTTCTGCCTGTGCATGTCGGCGGAAGCATTCTATGTATAGGTCCAGACTGTCATTTCGACCTTCAGGAGGAGTCCATGTGGAGTTCTTCTTCCTGTGTTGTTGGTGGGAGGGTATCTGTGTATCAGTGCGCTGTTCAGTGTTATCTTGAAAGTATTCTTTGAGTCGGAGGCGGCGAAAGTAGGCTTCCAGATCACCGCAGAACTGTATTGTGGGGGTGCTGGGGCAAAAAGAGAGTCCCCGAGATAGGACAGACTCTTCTGCTGGGTTGAGTGTGTAGCTGGATAAATTGACGATATTGCTGGGTGAGTTAGGGGTACCCCTGTTGTGGCCCCATGTGGCAGGTAGGATTTTAGACAGCTTACGGTCCTTTTTCCTTTGTAGAGAGGTGAAGTGTGTAATGAGAGATTATGCCATACACTATCAAAGAAACTGAGGAACCACCTGATCAGCATCCTATACAGCAAACAGAAAAACATCAAGAATGAGCTCTCCAACCTGGAGACTTTCATAAATAACCAACCCTCCACACAAATGGACTTTACTAAAATAAGACAGGAGATCTACATTACACACTTCACCTCTCTACAAAGGAAAAAGGACCGTAAGCTGTCTAAAATCCTACCTGCCACATGGGGCCACAACAGGGGTACCCCTAACTCACCCAGCAATATCATCAATTTATCCAGCTACACACTCAACCCAGCAGAAGAGTCTGTCCTATCTCGGGGACTCTCTTTTTAACTTAATTTATTGAATCCATTTTCTGAGATATTCTTTCAATTTTATTAGATTTTGACAGGAAATTAAATTCTGTTTTCAAAAAGTCCAGACACTCCTGTTCCTTATATACAAGGTTTTAATTCTCAAAACAGTCTTATAAAAATTTAAATAATTCTTAATCTTTTTTTTTAATAATTAAAAAATTGACTCATAACAATTTTTGGAGAGATGATTCTTGTCTTCCAGAGTTGGGGGAGGGATTTCATGTACACTGCCAGTATTAATTAATTCCCTTTTCTGTACATAAATGTCTTCCTGCATTAGTAATTAGTTTAGCAAGGTCCTTAGATTCCATGTTGGTACATCAAGTTTTTTACCATTTATATAGCAGTGATATTAGAAGCTTTGCATTTACTAACATATGCATTTCACAGAAGTGTTTGCCATTTTAACATTTAAGAAATAAACAAAAGTATAAAATATCTCTTACTACACATGGTTTTTTTTTCCCTAAAGCTTTAAAACACAAGAAGGGTTTTTCTTTGGAAATAAATGGCTCACGAAACAACAAACTATGTAAAACATTTACATTTTAGGAAACCAAATGCGGGGTGGTGTTGTCAGAACAATAAGCCCTCTTTACCTTTGGATTTATTGTTCTGACAACATCACCCTGCATTCGTTTTCCTAAAACATAAATGTTTTACATAGTTTGTTGTTTCGTAAACCACACTCCTTAGAATTACAATTGTTTGTTAAACTGCTTTTAAATATTTTGTACAAAGCACAAATTTCAGTAAACACTATATCTTTTAAATATAGCACAAGTGAAAATAATATAAAGTTAAAGCAAGGTAAATTTTAAAACACAGCTTTTCTGAATTTGCATAAACACTCTTAGGGTCATAAAATCTTCTTAGCCATAAAGCCATGTTTATCTTCCTTGACCTTTTCTTGTCCTTGGGAGCTAAAGTAGAAGCCTCCCCAAATTTCTTTGGTTAGCTTGAATATTTAAAATAACCTAATAAACAAAAATATATGCATGTGAGGTACTTTTCTCCAAGCATCATATGTATGAAAGTAATTTATAAATATATTGTAAGCTTCACTAAAGGCACAGGCAAGTTTAATGATAAAATTAATAATATTTTTGCATCAGTATTGAGGTCTCTCCCCTACAACTATCAGCCTGGCGATATTTCATAGTTGGTTAAATAAGGTTTTAGCAATAGCTCGATGAGAGAGAGCGAGAGAGATTTTCCAGTGCATCTTAAGGAAGTAAATGTCTAGGCTTTTTCAGTTTAAAGATGGAATCCTTTTAAATGGAGAAGTCTAGGTAAGAGCACTTCACTGCAGTGATCCTGTAGGGCAGTGTTTCTCAACAACTGGTCTGTGGACCAGCGCTGGTCCTTGAGACTTCCCAGTTTAGGAAGGCAGCTAGTCCGGTCTGTGGTATCAAAAAGATTGAGAAATGCTAACCTAAAGCTACCATTCTAGATCTGCTGTCCTAGTTTAGTAGTAGTTAATTACTGCCCCTCACTGTGGACAGTATGGAGCGGGCGCACCCCAGTGGAATCACTGAACACTGGATACATTGTTTCTACATCAGGAAATGTTGCGTTTCAGGAGAGGCATGATGTGTCTCTAACAACCAGCATAGAGGGAGTGTGCCTGCTGTGCTACCACTTATAACAGGATAGTGTACAACCCCCTTCCTTGCTCAGTCAGCCAGCTTTTTGAGGATCGCTTATGCCCAAGGCACTTGGAAGGAATACTATGCAGTTGTGTCAGTACTAGACAGGAGGGAAATATAGGACAGGAAGCTTCTTGGTACCCTCCCCCTGATTATGGAAGAGTCCTATAGACCAGTGGCACTCAACCTTTCCAGACTACTGTACCCCTTTCAGGAGTCTGAATTGTTTTGCATACCCCCAAGTTTCACCTCAATTAAAAATTACTTGCTTTCAAAATCAGACAAAAAAATACAAAAATGTCACAGCACACTATTACTGAAAAATTGCTTACTTTCTCATTTATACAGACGCTCCCCGGGTTACGCAAACCCGACTTACGGAAATCCAGACTTATGGAAAAAGTTCCGTAAGCTTTTCTTTTATTTTTTTTGCATAATTGTCGGAGATACGTTCCCGACTTACGCAAAATTCAACTTACGCAAGGAACGGAACGCTTGTGTAAGTCGGGGAGCTTCTGTACCATATAATTCTAAAATAAATCCATTGGAATATAAATATTGTACTTATATAAATATCATACTTACATTTCAGTGTATAGTATAGCAGTATAAACAAGTCATCGTCTGTATCAAATTTTAGTTTGTACTGACTTCAGTAGTGCATTTTATGTAGCTTGCTGTAAAACAAGGCAAATATCTAGATGAATCTAGATGAGTTGATGTACCCCCTGGAAGACCTTTTCCTATGTTCAGGGGTACATGTACCCCTGGTTGAGAACCACAGCTATAGAATGTAATAGCCACTTTATAGAATTCAATACAGAATCCTCCCCCCACCACACACACACGAGTAGTATTCTATAGGATGTTTCAGTTTAACCTCTAGAGAGGAGATAATTCTGTATTAGTTTCTATAAATATTTTTGAGTAATTTTTATAGATCCTCCTTAAGTTTCTGTAATGGTCCCTTGGTTTCATCCCTATTAAACATCATGGACTTATTACAAAAGGGGTACTTTTCCACACCTGCACGGTGCCAACCACAATCTGGCCCCAAAGGTCTGTTTGATTGGATTCAGTTTTATAAAGTTATGGGAGATCCCTTGCTAAAATGCTACAAACTACTGGTGAAAATAGAAACAAGATCATGTCTCGTCGTGGAGTGCGATCCCGAACAGTGAAGAGTTGTATCACTTCTTACCCTGTAACCCCTTGTACTGTGGCTCTCTGCTTGGGACGCCCACAGTCTGCAACAAGCATCATGATGATTAAGCTGCTGTTGGTTGTTCTTTTTCATTTATATCCAGTGATTATTTCAGTGTAATCATTGCATTGAAGACTGTATGCTTTAGCAAACAATTTAGATTTGCTGTGTTACTATATGCACTACGAAAGTCAAACAAAATTCAGTCTCCTGCTCTGTTTGAAAAAAAAAAAATGCATGCACTTTATGTCCATGTATTAGGCAGCTCTGGTCCAATGCTTTGGATCCTGCTTGCAATACCACAGACTTCCACTGGTCTCTAACCAACCTTGGTTAACGAGTGGTAAGGTTACTCCACGTTCTCTCTAGCCCCACATTTTCCCAAAAACATGTGTTCTGAAATGTCCAGCCTTTTCCTGGAACAATCAGAGGAACATTTAAACTTTGTTGCTCCTTGAAGAATCAGTATTCAAGAGTTTGCTATTTTTATTGGAGTTACCAAACATTTCAGTTTAAACACAGCACTGGACTGTTTAGATTAAAAATAAAAGAAGTTTATTTAATTAAGAAGAGAGACGTAAATGAGTACAAGTATAAGGTTTAAAGTCAGAAATGGTTACAAGAGAAATAAAGATAAAACATTTTCAAGTAACTAAAACTTAACAAGCTCAACTTGGTTCTAGGTAAAATCCTCAATACACCTTTCCTTCAAGATGGCTGACCAAACTCCTGGATCAGGATCTAGCTCCCAAAGTCAAAGGGCTGGTACCTTTTGTCTTCTTAGATGAAAGATAACTTGGGGTTTCTTAGCCCCTCTCTTTTTTAGTCTAGTGAATCTTTTGAAATTGATTCTTCTGAAGAATACCTCCAGATAAATGTCTATATCCAGCTGGAAGGTAGGCAAAATGGAGTCTGTCTTGAAGGAAGTTTCCTGATGATTCTTCCTCTGCTGGAGATGTCTACTACAATGCAAATTTTTTTAGTTCCTGCCCCCTCCACTTCCAATGAATGAACACGTGATTGTCAGTTTCCTCTCCTGCCGTGATAATGTGTGGTTTGCCTCTGCCACTTGTTAGCTTGATGAGTCTGTTTACAGTACATGTAAATACATTATCATTGTCTTTCAAAATTCTATGGAAGTAACTCCCAGGTGGGGGAAACTACATTTCTTTCCTAGGCTGAGGTAATTTCTGCTTGGCTGGCAAACATATGTTAACAATTATAATTTCAGTTTATGTCCATAACTGCATCAGTTGCTTGCACCTACATTACATGAAGATGTTAATAAGCAGTGAGTCAACAACTAAAGGAGAACAACACCAAAAATATTAAATATGGGTATAAGCATAATTTTTAACCCCCCAAAGGATTTTAAAAGTTCTTACGGTGTACAAAGTTTCTGCAACAGATAGCAATCGCGTCATGCAATTTGTTTTGAAACATAAGGAAATTAAGCAAATAGTTTGTTCCTCATAGGCCCAGTTCTGTGAGATGCTCAACTCCCACTGAAGTAAGTGGGAGTGGAGGATGCTCAGCACTGGATTCAGAGCACTCCACACCTCATGGGAGTACGTCCTAATATTGTGTGTATGTTGTTCATAAAGAGACTCTTACTTGAATTGGTCTTTTGTTTGTATGTCTGTGATATAAACACAAACCGTATATCAGCATGCTAGCATGCACTGCAGCTATGAAGGAGGAAGCAATTACAGAAAGCCCCTTTTGGCATGAAGTTTCTTGTACTTATTCTTTATTCAAAAAAAAATTTTTTTCATTTGGTGCAATTTTTTTAGATATAAAAGCGGGGCAGCGCTTGAACTGGGAAAGCTGAAGGGTTGACACATACCCATTCTGGCTGCAGCGGGTCTTGTAATCCAGCACCAACACCGGGCCACAGTTAACATTTTCTCTCCCTGTCCAGGACTTAGTTAACAAACCTTCATCATCATCTCACCCTCATGAAATCTAGACAACAGCAGTAACAGCCCTTGTCAGATTCATTATGAAACCAAAATATCCCCCCAGCCCCACCCTTAAATAGGGGAAACATCATAAGGAAGCATAAGTGCTGCTCTTGCTTTTGGACAGTTTCCACAGAGGAAAAAGGAGGTGATGTTAGACTTCCATCCCTGTGCAGGGAAAGAATTTTTTTATATATAAAGCACACCAAAAATACACACTAACCGGAAAACCCTGCCAAGATTGATGTGCTTAAATCTTTCTCTCCTTCCTTCCCACCTCTCTGTCACTACTGAAATCTGACAACAGCAGCTGACGCACTGTGAACGCATAGAATTTACTAAAAGGGGGAAAGGGACTGGTTTAGTTCAGTTCAGTTTTCCCTCTCCATCCTTCCTTATCTTTAACTTCAAGTCCTTCATCCTGGAACCATCATTAGAAAGTCTCAGAAATAAGTCAGCTGTCAAGGCTATGCAGATAGGCAGGAAGGTCCAGTGGAGACCTGAGTTCAAGTCCCTGCTCCACCACAGACTTCCAATGTGAAGCTAGGCAAGTCACATAGTAACTTTGTTCCCCATCTGTAAAATGAGGATAGTATTTCCCTACGTCACAGGGTGTTGAGGCTAAATGCATTAAAAGATTGTGAGGCTATAGAAATGGGGGCCTATACGTACCTTAGTTGGACAGATCTCATCTCCCTGACAGGAGAGAAGATATGATGACTACTTACCCAGTATGAGCATAGATGGCAAAGTCAGGACTTCAGTTATTTTGAAGTGACTTTGACTCAGCCATGCTTGTGCCCTGTACTATGATAACTTTCCACAAACATTTGAACAATTTTGTTTTTCTAGCATGTTTACTAGACTGTTTCAGGGGCACATATCTGGTACTCCTGGGGAAATCTGCACCACTGCGCATCGCAGAATTAATGCTCCTGGCAGATTTTACTCTTTCCCTACAGAAAAATTGATTTATGTGCCCCTCCTCAGCATCAGTGGGGGATGTACATCAGGTTTGAGCACCAGAATAAGCAGCGGAGGCATAAACACCACCTCGAGGAGAAGGGCCGGGCTCTCTCTTTCCCTCTTGCTCGCAGAGCCGGGGAGGGGCAAGGCTGGGGACTCCCCAGCCTCTGGCTCCTACCATGTCCTGGGCTCTAGCTGTTAGTCCCAGCTGGGCTGTGGAGGGATGGGATTTTCTTTTCCCCCACAGGCCACTCCTGGGACCGGAGCAGACCTACCCTGGGGTACCTCCCCTGGCTGCAGGAAGTTCTGCGCACACACCCTGCTTCCTGCCCCCGTTGGTCCTCAGCCGTGGGGGAAGGATTCACTTACTGTATGGGGAGCTGCCTCCCCACCGCCCCACCATCTGCCCAACCTCCATGCATCCGAACCCTCCCTCCCCCGCCAAGTCCCATCCCCATGCATCTGGACCCCCTGCCCCCAGACCATCCCCCACACTCAAACCCCCACCCTGCCAAGCCCCACCCCCTTGGCTCTGGACAACCCCAATGAGCCCCTACACACACCTGGACCCCCACCCCACTGAGTCCCAACCAGCTGCACCCAGACCCCCAACCCACCAAGCCCCACTACCCCAGCACCCAGAGCCCCCCACTGAGCCCCCAGCATCTGGAGCCCCCTGCTGAGCCCCATCCCCCTACCCAGATCCCCCCTGCTGAGCCCCAACCACCGTCACCCCCCTACAGAGTCCCATTCTCCCTGCTCCCGGACCCCCCATCGAGCAGTCTGCAGCCAGATTACCACACACAGAACCTTCTTCCCCCACACTAAGCCCCTCCACGCTTATATCAGCTCAGCAGGATCCTGCTTTGCCCCACACCTGGATCGGGGGGCCAGGCTGCGTGTGCGTGCAACACTCTGTCCCTCTTGCTCACTGTGGAGCCATATAGATGTGCTAATATGCCTAGTAAGGAATCTATTTGTCAAAAAACATTTCCTGAATCTTTTGTGTCTGTATTGTTGCAGACATGCTTGCTGACAGGTATTTTGAACTAAATTACCAAAATAACTGAAAATGGTGATTATGTTGTGTTATTTTGACAAATAAAATATGCAGAACTGTGCAGAATTTTAAAATATTGTTTGCAGAACTTCCTCAGGAGTAATCTGGCCTGTAACAACTAAGCAACACTGAATAAATTTAGAATATTGAGTGTAATTTACTAGCAGCAAATTTCTTCACGATCAGTCCATACAGCAAAAACTTTTTGGAAGAAAATGTCTAATATCTTTGAATGATGAATAAATTTGAAGAATTTCCTGTTTCCCCTTCCCCCCCCCCCAAAAAAAAAATTACGATCTAATGGCCCAGGCCTGCCACACTTACTGTCAATGAGGACTGCAGAATCAAGGCCCAGCTAAAACAAAAGACTATTTATTGTTCAGCAATTCATTGAGTACCTAGGAGCACTTCCAGACACAGAGTATGTAGACTGATAGGCATTACATTCAGTTGCATCATTGGAACTACCACTAAAGCAGGCCACATTTATGTTAGAAAGTTGTAGAAAGGCTGTTGTTTACCAAATGAAACAATTGGGTTGTTTGTATTTTCAAAACTCCTATAGCCGTTTGTTCATATAATGAGCCAAGAATTGGGATATGTTCAATTTTAAAGAAATAATAAAACCAGTTTTAAACTTAGGAAACCACAAATGTCCATTTTTACTTATTTCTTTATTTGCTCATCAGCTATTCAAGAAAGGACTAAACCATTTGTTTTAGATTAAAAAATAAATTGTTCCCATGTTGCATGCCAAGTTTCAGCTTGAGCTTTGTAACATGTGAGCCAGCAATATATTCATTCCTAACTGATCAGAAGATATTCCAAATTCTTATGAGGGAAAGAAGGAAAACATTTCTACAATATTCTGTGATATTAAACTGTAATTTCAAAAATGGAATATATCTAACTCATGTATGTGTACAAATAAATAGAAATGTCCTTTGGCAACAAGGAGCTGTTGCCTTCATGAGATACAACACATAATTTCAGTCCCTTATTTCTAAATTCATACTCTTCTATACTATTTTCAGGCTTATTACTAAAATAAGAACAAATGTTATTTAATTAACAAAATTATTACCAATAAATATTACACAATTAAAAATACATATTACCATGGTTACATTCCCTCCATATTTAAGCAGAATTCCCCACTGAATTCAACTGAATTTCCTCAAATGATTACAAATAGAGGACACAGCATGGCCCCATATTTATTTTTTTAAATGATTTCTCAAGCTTATTTATTAAGCTACTCCTTTGAAATCTAAGTCTTGGATCCCATACGGAGCTCTGCAGGGGCAGATCTTTGCGTCTGAATGCAGTCCCATTGAATTCAGGTGGGGCTCCACATGAGGACAGGAGTCTATCAGTGTGGAGCTCTCTGAAGGACTGGGGCCAAGCCATTAGAAAAAGATATGATGTGAAATAATGGACCTGAACCCTGGTTTAGGTTATATGGATGTAAATCAGGAGTAATTCTACCGAAGGCGATACCAATAAAGTAATCAGTAATTGTTGAACTGGTGTATAATAAATGAGATCAAAATCAATCTTTAACTGTTTTATGGGAGACACCAGGTTAAAAGTCAGGACTATATCCTGTAGCCCTTTATTCCAAATTCAGTCAAAACTCCCACTGAATTGAGTGGGAATTTTGGCTGGTTAGGGAACCACAGGTTTTGACCCCTTCTAGTTCAAAGGAACTCTTTACCTGTGTTATTGGTGACCCCCTAGGTTATAAAAACTGAAGGATATTTTAAAAGCATCACTTATTTCTCCTACTTCTGCTCAATGTATGCCTTTCAGACACTAACCTATCATTTTAACTGTCGTTCACAGCCAGTTACACTGTCTGCTTTGCTTACACTAGCACAGTATTTCCCAAAGTGTGCTGCATACCGGGGGAGGGGGCAAATTGTTACAATCAAAGTGGGTTGACATTTAACAATACATTGCAGGGTAGGTGTGATTGGTTTCATTTTCCCGAGTGGAGCCTCAGCTTCCCAAAGTTTAGGAAAGGATGTGCTCACACAATATGGAGGAGTCTGTATTGCTTGTTTGACTGATTCTCTTCCTATCTCTCTAACCGCTCCTTCAGTGTCTCCCTTGGTGACTCCTCCTCCCCTTCCCTCTTTCTGTCACAGTCCCTTGGGGCTACATTCTTTGCTACTTCTACCCCTTATTCCTGAGTGATCTCATCCACTCTCATAGCTTTGACTGCCATCTCCCCACATTTGACTCCCAATTCTAGCTCTCCAGCCCTGGCTTTTCCCCCTCTGTTCAGACTTGAGTTGCCCCCCTGGCCTTTAGCTCAAAGACAATAAGGCAAAAACACATCATGTTCTCTCCCAAGTGCTCCCTTCTTCACCATGGTAGAGCTCCAAACCATATGTCAGTAGTTTTGCTTAAACCACTGTGCACCACATTTTAATGTTTGTATGTTTGTTTATTAAAAAAAGAAAAAATAAGACAAACCATGGTCTTGGCTGTCCATAGATTTATACCCTAGAGTAGCTGTTAAGGGAATATAGTTACAGCAAGGTGGTATATTTTTTTTGTTTTGAAAGTGCAATGTTGTGCTTGATGCTCGTAGGACATTGCTTATTACCAAGCCTTATCTGCTGAACAGTTGCAGACAGAAGCTGCCAAGATTCAGCCCAGCACATCATCCACTCAGGAGTTCTATGAGCCAGGCTTAGAGTCAGCTGCCAATGCCAAACTGGATGATTTGCAGCGTTCTTGGGAAACACTGAAGAATGTGGTAAGTCCTTGAATGCAGAGGTATCAAAACTGACCTGTGGTATGTCCATTTCATAGAAATAAAATGCAAACAACTCATTTACCTCAGAGGTGCAGCTCTACATAATACTTCTCAACGCTTTTTGGCCTAAATGCTGGCGTTCATGTGGCAACAAGAACTGCCAGTCCCACATGGTATTATACCATGCTGCATATATACGATAAAGGCAGGCTGTGGCCAGAGTGAATGAGGGTGATGGACTATCAGAGAACACACAAGGGCATGATTTGCATAGGTACTTCTGATTCACTAGTGGTGTGGAAATAGGTGTCTGAACGGTAGATGCTGAATCTTGGAGGGAACCCTGTGGCTGAGTGTCTGCACTCTAGAGCTTAGCAGGGAATGCATGTGGGGAAGCCCTATTCTCTCCATCACCTCCGTTGGGGCTTATTATTATTTATTTGTGGCATGTAGATGCCCCAGTGAGGAATTGAGGGCCCCTTTGTGCTAAGCAGTGCAATGCAAAGATAGCCCCTACCTCAAAGAATTGAAACTCTAAGTCTGAGAGACAGTGGGTGAACACAGCAAACAGATGGGGAACATATGATTGTGCTTGGTATGATGGCCAGTGGTCACAGCGTAATAGCTGTCCGCCCATGTTCAAGTGTTTTGTAGGCAGTATGGCAAAGGTGAGTTTTGAGGAGAGATTCGTGGAGACTCTGATTCAATTAGCAACTGTGCCAAAGCCAGGTTCAATATTATCCCTATTTTTGCTGGACATTCTGGCATTTACCCTACTTACTTGCACTGCCGGGGGGGGGGGGAGAGGTAGGTATGAGTGTATACATTACTTGCAGTTGGTCTATATTCTGCCATTTTCCCTACTTATTTAAGCCCTACTTTTGGAAAGTCTGTTGCAAAATAAGGCCATTTGTAAGCCAGAAAATGTAAGTAAGTCATAAATGATGATAGCTCCCTCTAGAAACACCAATTGTCATTAATGCCCAAATTCTTCTTTGGTAGTTCTGTGACTGAAGGTATACAGTTCCAAAGGAGGCTTGAGTAAAGATGGGCATGTACCATCCAAAGTGACATTCTAAGCATGCTAAGGAAAAAAAATTCTTTCAGTCTGTTCTAAGCCCACAAGGACTTTATTCCAACTATGAATTGAAATAACCCTGCACAAAAATCCACACATCCTGTATGGGATGGCAGAGAAAGTCCAGGGATCCTGTTTCTGAGGATATGTCTACCCTACATTCAGAGGTATGATGGTAGCTCATGTAGGCATATCCAGGCTAGCTTTGATCTAGCTAGTGCAGCTAAATACAGAAGTGAGGACACAGTGCCATGGACCTTGGCACACGTGAGGAACATGAGTACACACCCAGGGTTCCTGGCAGGTTTGTACAGCTCACACAAAAGCCCACGCTGCCACGTCTTTATTGCTATGTTTAGCGGTGCCAGCTGGATTAAAGCTAGTGCGAGTTTGCCTACCCAAGCTGCAGTCACACCTCTGATTGCAATGTAGGCATATCCTGAGAAGGACTGGATCAACCTGACGTATTTATGCACAGCAGCAAAGCCCAGTTATCCAGTAATGTACAAACATAGCCCATGCTATACACTTTTCCCCGGAGTTTCACTTACGTGGTATTAATTCGAATTCTTGCTAGAGACAGAGTAGCTATTATGTGGAATGTGGAACCATGCCTGTAGCAATTTATGCACATGGCATGTTTGTGTACATACAGCCCAGAATGTGGCAGGAGAAATGTGCTTAGTTTTCACCCTTTTATTAAAATAAGGGGGGTTAGGCATAGAAACTAGAATTTGGCCAACAGTGACTAAACATCCTTAGTATGACTGTTTTGCTATATAATTTATATTCTTAAAAACTGGTATTGCAGACCAAGCTCTTGGCTTAGTGTCCCATGAAAACCATGGATGTAGGAGGGAGAAGAGAGGAATGAGCAAAAACTTACTTCAGGAGACAGAATATCTGCTTACAGCTTTCTTTCTTCTTTAGATAAGTGAAAAGCAGCGCACCCTCTATGAAGCTCTTGAACGCCAGCAGAAATACCAAGACTCACTCCAGTCCATATCCACAAAAATGGAGACCATTGAGGTGAAGCTGAATGAAAGTTTGGAACCTGGCAAGAGCCCAGAGAGCCAGATGGCTGCACATCAGGTAAAAAAAGCTAACTAGCTACAGCTTTTGTTGAATTAAATGGCTGTATTATTACTCACGGAATGCTTCACAAAAACATGCAGGCTGATCGAAACGTTGCTTTAAAATGTAATTTTTTTATTTAGGAAAGAGCTCCCTGCAGACTGCTCCTCCTCTTGAACTCCCCTCTGTTATGGAGATAGGACAAGATTTACAAAGTGACTCAAAAAAAAAAAAAAAGAGGGGGGGGGCTAGACCATCGTTTTCAGCAAAGCACAGTGTGTCAGTCAGTGCAGCATTTGGCCGTTCACAATGTTTAAATTTGCCAGTTAAGGGAAGAGAAGACTATAACTAGTTTGGGTGCATTTTAATCAGTTTCATTCTGATCTTTGGCTTGTTATAAGCATAGATGATGGTTATCTTAGGAAATGAGGCTCTGAAATAATAAGACTGTATAATAACCATTTTGTTCTGATACCACGCAACAGATCTTCCTCTGTGCACGTTTCTAACCTTGACACAAGTGATAAGAGCACAGGGGAAGCAAAATAATAGAGTTGAAATCTCCCATGTAGATCTCAGAGTAGGATTTTTCCCTTAGCATATACAACTTTACTGTCAGAGCAATGGGCTATACCAGTATTTTCATTTTTGACTCATTTTATCAGGGTTCATACTCAGCTCCTTAAAGCTTCAAATTAAAATCTGGAAAATGTCCATGCCACAGAAATCTGGATGGCCTGTGCCACCTGGAGATATTTGCACTCACAAGTGAACAAAGTCCATAGGGTGGGAGGGTAGATGATGCCAGAGAGGACGCACTTGTCCCAACCCTTCATGTGTGAAGGAGGAAGATGCAGTGTCCCACCCAGCTAGTCATTGTATTTAAAAATGGGTTCTGTTTAGCCTTTCAAAATTATTTATCCCAAGGAAAAAAATTATGGGCCTAATTTTCTGCCCACATTTAATCCACCCTCCCTTTTTGTGCTCACAAAGTAATTGACATGCAGTTTGCTATTTAGACATGCCTCTGACTGTGACTGTTTATCAAATTGTTAGATATATAAATTACATAATTTGCACCCCCAAATAATTGTGGGAACAAAACTGTACATGCAGATGTGGATGCAGAAAGGTTGCAAAAATCTGGACCCAGACATTCTTCTGGGTTGCATATGTTTTCTAGCCATGCTCTGACAAAAATAACATAATAGAGAATTGAACTCCCATTGTAATGGAAAACCCTTCCAGTATGTCCTGTTAGTGAACAGTATTCAAACTGCACACTTCAGAAAATTAAAACTAGACACAACAAAATACTAGTTCAGAATGTGGCAACCTGCCTGCTTAGCAGCTACTGTAGCTGAGTGCTCCAGGTACTTCAGGAACTCCAGTCAAATACTGGATTCAGTACAAGCCCTGGTCCTGATCTCCAAAGCAATCCATGAGTTATTATCAAGCTGTCTAAAGAGCCACCTTTCCCTTCAATGGGAGCGTTGTGCAATTAAGGAACACAGAATTTGGTTCTTTGTAATTAGAGCCAAACAAACTTTTCTGGATCTGAAGCATCCATGCAGAGGGGCTGGCAAGGGGCCATCCCCTACTGATTTGCCTGGAAGATGGGTTCTAAAATGGGAATGGTAGAAGGAAGTCCCTATGCAGCATAGAGGCATCTTCTGAATGTTTATGTATCTGGGTGGATGTTTTCAGTTCCTCCTTAAAACTACAACCCACTATAATTTTAGGTGAATTGAATTTTCTGGTTGGACCCGTGTCACAGCCATATTTCAAATAATATTGTCTTCTCTGTCTGCTATAGACAACCCCTTGTACAGCCTTAAATGTTTGCTGTGGAGCTCAAGCTCGCTTATAAAATTTCCTACAGATTGCTAATAATTATATACTTGAAATCCACGTTTAAATTACAGGTGTAATGATCCCCAAATAAGCATAGAAATGAAAGCTCCACTCTTTCTAGCCCCTTGATCTTGAAGAGTAAAATATGATAAACTGCATTGCAGTGAGTTCTGTTTTAACACATTTGCACTCACTTGGACCACTTCCATTTTAGTTTCTTATACCAGTATATGTTTCTTTACATTTTTTTCTCAATAAGAAATGAAACAATTTGTCTGTCTGCTTCTACCTTGAATAGGCTTTGATGGATGAGATTCTGATGTTACAAGATGAAATCAGTGAGCTTCAAACATCATTAGCAGAGGAACTGGTGTCAGAATCACTGGACACAGATGCTGCTGATCAGTTGGCTTTGCAGTCCACGCTCACTGTCCTGGCAGAGAGAATGGCCACTATTAGAATGAAAGCTTCAGGAAAACGACAACTGCTAGAGGTACACGAGAACTTTGAAAGGATTTTTTGTTTCTTGCCCCACATTTCTGATTCTGAAAACTGCTTTTAGCATATTTAAATAGACAAGGACTTTTTTCTTCCAAAGACTTCAGTTGCTGCAACATTGCACTCTGCTGATATCACAATGTGTACTTCAGTGTATGTAAAATGCTACACGAGAGATCTTGTGCTACTGTACTCTTCTCTGGGTTTTTGTCATGTTGATAATTGTTTTTACTTTCCTCTTACCCCCTGACCACCCCGCTTCTATCCTGATTGATCCTCTGTTCCTCCTTCCCTTCTATTTTAGGTAATTCTCCCCAAACTTTAGTTCAGCTTCAGTCTGATTTCAGTTTTTCATTCTTTCACATTGAGAAACTTGCCCCAAACATCCCATTAACCAAAGTGCCAGCCTGGTTCCCACCATAATCACAGTACTAGATATTTCTGTTTCCCTCCCATTAGCCAAAGCAACACACAGAGATCCTTCTACTCTCAGGCAATCCTCCCCTGTATCTGCTAATCAAAGGACCAACTTTATTCCTTCTGTCCCTTCTGCCTCCTCTGTGTATTAACTTCAGTATCAGCCAATTTCCCTTCTCTCATTTTTAGAAAAACTCCCCATTCACCAAGCAGAATTTCCACAAACATCTGCCCCTTTGACTCCTCACAGTTCAAGTTGCTCTGAAAAAATTGCAATATAAGGTTGCAAATGTATTGTTCCTCAGTGACTTCCAGTTCAGAGCTGGCAGCCCTGAAACGTCACTCTAGGATATTGGTGGCAAACAATGTTGTTTCCAGCTCACATAACACCACCAGTAATAAAAATTATTCAGGCTTTAAAAGCCTGGCCCTTGGCTACACATGCCCATCCCTATTGTCTTCATGGGATCTTCAAAGGAGTTGTACGTGTTAACTGGGGGGGCAAAATGTAACTCTGTAGTTGGAAGCAGTAAACTGTAATTTTTATCATTACATAAGCAGGTATGATTTTGAATACCAACAGGAAGCAGAACTATTGTGTAATAAGGTGACATTCTTAGTCACTGTTCAGAGTAGAACCACATTTTAAGGAATTATTAGCCAATCACCCTTAAATACTCCCAGTTAAATGAACACTGGACCAACCCCAGTTTTGCTTTCTTCTCGCTTTCCCTTCCACCAAGGAAACGCTCCTCAAACCTTGTTTAATTTTTTTTAGCAATTCAGTCCCTAATCTCAGGGAATAAGAGCATCAAAACACCCCTTCAGTGGTCAAGCATAAAATTTTGTAATTAGCCTTAGATAACATTACTTCAGTATTTACAGTGTTCCCTGGATATTATACTTAACTCAGGAGAAGTAAAATAAAGTAAATGCTACACATACTGAGATAGTATTATCTAAGGCAGGGGCAGGCAAACTTTTTGGCCTGAGGGCCGCATCGGGTTTCGTAAATTGTATGGAGGGCCAGTTAGGGAAGGGGGTCGTGACCCGGCCCCCACCTACTATCGCGCCCCCCCCCCCCCCCCGGACTCTTGCCCCATTCAACCTCCCCTGTTCCCTGACGGCCCCTCTGGGACCCCTGCCCTATCCACACACCCCCGCTCCCTGTCCCCTGACGTCCCCCCCCCAGACCCCTGCCCCATCCAACCCCTCCTCTCATTCCTGACGGCCCGCCCCCCCCCCGGGACCCCTTCCCCATCCAACCACCCCTTCTCCCTGTCCCCTGACTGCTCCCGGAACCCCTGCCCTGACTGCTCCCTGCCGCCCTATCCAACCCCCCCTCCTTCCTGACTGCCCCCTGGAACCTCTGCCCCCATTCAACCCCCTGTTCCCCCCTGACCACCATCCACACCCCCGCCCCCTGATCACTACCCTGAACTCCCCTGCCCTCTATCCAATCCCCCCTGCTCCCTGCCCCCTTACCGCGCTGCCTGGAGCACCGGTGGCTGGCAGCACTACAGCCGCGCCGCCCGGCTGGAGCCGAGCCATGCTGCCGCCGCCACGCAGCACAGACGGATCAGGCCAGCTCTGTAGCTGCACTGCCCCAGGAGCTCACAGCCCCACGCCAGAGCATTGCGCTGGCGGCGGAGCGAGCGAGCTGAGGCTGCGGGGAAGGGGGAACAGCGGGGGAGGGGCTGGGGGGCGAGCCTCCCAGGCCAGGAGCCCGGGAGCCGGGCAGGACAGTCCCGCGGGCCGGATGTGGCCCGCGGGCTGTAGTTTGCCCACCCCTGATCGAAGGTGATACTAGAATGTTTTAAGGACAAGGACTTTACATATCTTACACAGGAGTCCAGCTAACCAAGCTGGAAGTTAAGGGATGGAGTGAAAACTGAGGAACAAAACAGTTTGAAAGAGATGGCATTCATACGCTGTTCTATTTATGTTGAGTTTTGCAATAAATTGTGTACATGCTTTTTTCAGTTAGCAGGAAGATGGGCCCTTCCATTTTTCTGACTACTGACTTTAACAGAATTAATTTAAGGCCTTGAAGGCATTTTTAATTTTTTTTTTAATAACTGCTTACATTCAGAAATGTTGCGGAGTTTTGCAGGTAAGAGAATGCAATCACATTATGAATCTGGCTACAGTCTTTCACATAAGATTACTTTAAATACTGAAGGTTTGGTTCTGTTCTGTGTTGTGCTGTGTCATTTGACATGTTTATGCCGCAATCAGAGGTGTGTGTGATTGCAGCGCACTCACAAAAGAAATACTCAGACAAGCTTTACGTGAACCAGCATGGCTAAAAATAGCAATGTAGATGCAGTGGCACAGACTTAAGCATGAGCTATACAAGCATGCCCAGAACCCTAGATACTCACGTTGCTAGCTCATCTTGCTGCATCTTTGCTGCTATTTTTAGCCATGCTAGCATGGGTACATCTACCCATGCAGCAGTCACACCTCAGATTGCCGCACAGACATATCCTAAGAGGCAGAGCACAGAACTCACAGCCCAGGGGGAGGGGAGAGGAGGCTAACATGGCTTCCTAATCCTGGTCTGCTCTGGAACCCCCAGCATAATTTAGCCCAGGGACCCTGTCTAAATTATGGCTGCTCCTGGGGCTGCCCTGTGTGTAGTAGTGCTGAGTGCTGCAGTTGCACCCTCGGCACACCTCCTGCGACCCCAGGACTTGAAAAAGAGTCCTTAGGAGGCAGACTTTGGACTCTCCATAGTGCCTGAACTGGGAGAATCCTCTCAGCTAGAACCAGGGCTCTTAGGACCCTTTTATGTACCATAAAGGTCCTGGAACAAGAATGAGGACCTCCCTCTGTATAGCTTGCATTCTGTAGCACTGGGCTGTATGTTTGCTTGATTGCATTTAGGAGATCATAGCAAATAAATAAAAAGAGGCAAGTGCTTATGACTGATTTTACATAAATGCAAGGCCAAATACTGCTCTGTTATACTAGAATATTGATTTTATAGAGTAACAGAGCAAATTTATCCCCCGGTATGAATCCAGTCATTATTTCCAGTCCTGTTTGTACCTACTGAAGAACATCAGTATGTTACTGTGTAATATTTCACAGGCTTAGCCAATGTAGGGTATTATTGCTCTTGCCTTCTGCTATTTTTTCTTCTTATTGTACAGAAAGCAAGCTCTGCCTACATCCGTGAGGAATATAAATATAGAAATATTTTTAGAGCAGTGTGATATACAGATTGTACTGCCATGAGTGTGGGATGTCCATGTTACTCCACATGTGGAAGTAACTAACAAGTAAACCAGAACTTGAATAGTGTTAAATTCAGTATTCTCTGGCTGAGATACTTAACCAACTGCAGAATTCTTTCAACAGTCCTGCCATGTAATTAATCTTCTTTAAGATAAAATGAACAAGATAAACATCTAGAAAACTACCCAGATCCTTAACATATGCTGTGTCTAGTATTTGCCTAGCCCCAATAGAACCTCATCCATAGCCCAATTAATTCAATGGAAAGATTCCCATTCACTTCAGCTGGCTTTGGCTCATACCTATAGAGAGGAAGTATGAACTCAGTATGTGTCATGGAAATGTTGGGCCAGATCTTCAGCTAGTGTATAGCAGCGTAGCTCCGGTAACTTCAGTGGAACTACACCAATTTATACCAGCTGAGAATCTGGTTCCTTTTATAATAGAGAATTCCAGGTGTCAAAGAACCGTTTTTGTAGGTGGAAGCATTATTATAAGATTTTCCAGTTGCTATGCAAAAATGGACAGATAATGGCTGGAGAAGTTGTGTGTGAAAGAGAGAGACAGACAGACAGAAACATACAATGTATCAGTAGTCTTTTAAAAAAGATAGAATACTCTTAATGATGGAATAGTATGGTAATTTTATTTTATTGTACATTCTGCATATAGAAGTTATTGGTTCAAACTCGGCTCTACATTCTGGCTGCAACGGCCTTTCTCACATCCTACTATATTGCCATTTAAGGTACCTCTCATCTGCTTTATATTGTATTTCTAAAGAAAGACTCCCAAATAACAGCCCACATTGTACCACTAGGAAAAACTCAGTGAGCAGCTAGAAGAACAGCGACAAGAGCAAGCCCTGCAGAGATATCGCTGTGAAGCTGATGAGCTTGACCATTGGCTACTCAATACCAGAGCCTCTTTGGACACCACTTTGATTACTTCTGAGGAACCCATGGACATGGAGGCTCAACTGGTTGACTGTCAGGTAAAACAATAATCATGGTTTGGTTCTTCAACTATTACACTGAGTAATACCTGGCTCCATTAATAGTTCCATTGACTTCAGTGACATCACTGTGGAATTAGAAAAGTAGAATCAGGCCTATTCTTTGTTACCGTGTGAAGGGACACACCCTCCGGGAGGAGGCTAAGGAGCTCTTCTGGGCCTGTGCTGCACTAGCAAGGCGCACCTGCAGGGCTTGTTCAGCCTAGAATAGGAGGAGCTTAAAAGGGGAAATTTACCACGGTAAGGCATGGTGAACAGGAAGAAGACTGCTCCTCCAAGAGACTGAGGGTAACAGAGGTGGTCCAGCCAAGGAGGAGTCAGCTGTGGGAAAAACTATTCCCAGAGGTGCCCTGGCTGTCAGCAAAGCAGTATGCCCCAGGAAGAGGGGTAGGAGGTAAACTCCTTGAAGGGGCAATAGACTTTGGGAGACTAAGCTGATAAAGCCAAACATCCCAGGGCTGTCTGAGATACTGGCTCTTTTCCAGCCACCCCAAGTGTTGCCAGCTGGGGTAGAAGAGAAGGTAAATTATGGACAGTGGGACCTGTGGGGAGATACGGGGTGTCTAGGAAGCTCTTTCCACCCACATACCTACAAAAAGAATGATCAAGCACAGTCAAAACACGTTTTAAAAGGCACAATATTTAAACATAATATTAACAAACTGTTATATCCTGGTTACTGAGATCCTTGGGATTATAACCTTCCAACAAAAAATGGAACCTTAATATTTAAAACTTTTGTTAAGGCAGTTAAGGATGCCCAGTGATAGCTTGTGCCCTTTTTGAACATTGAGTTCAGCAAAACTCAAACTTCTGAAAACCAGAAAGTACTGAGTTTAGGTAAACACCCAGCCAACCTTAAGTCTACCCCCTTTCAAGATGGCAATAGCCCCTGGGAATTATCAGCATACACTCCAGCTGCGTTAGGTGTAGCTGTTCTGCATGGCGGAAGAATAAGTTGGAGTAGCTTGGAAGAGCTGTGATTGTGATATGAGGAGATCTGGATCTGAGTCCCCTCATGTGAGGCATCAAAGGAAAGAGGTGCATGAGTACCTTGAGGTCTGCATCTCTGCAATACAGAATTGTGGAGGTGGTGACAGTAGCAGGGCACTGGGGTCGTCTATGGAGGTAATGAAGGGAGGGGGAAAGTACAGGTTTAGGTGGTATCCTGTGTGCAAGTGTGAAGGGGTTATATAAGGATAGGAAGTGGCTGTTAAATTTTACGAGTGTAGTATTGTGTCGGACAAGTAGGCTCAGTGTTTGAGCATAGTACAGGTGCAGGTAGAGCCTGTCCTTCACAGTGAAAAGTCAGTGTGGGAGTGTGTGTGTTGTGAGGCATCGCTCAAAAAGGGCAGAGTTGAAGTTGGATAGGTGTTTACCTGAACTTGGTGTGTCCTGGTTTTCAGAAGTTTGAGTTGTGCTGAACTCGATGTTCTGGAAGGACACAAGCTATCACTGGGCAGCCTTGACTCTGCATTGATGTAGTCTTTTGCCATTTAATTTCCTAGTTTTTTAAACAGAGAAATGTTTGTTGGTAGGAGGTAGTGATCATTTAGGCAGTTGTGGTTTTCACCTAGGTTTGCAGTTGATATTCTACTGTGGCTAGATAATAATCAAAAGACCTAGCCTTCATACAGTGTGTTTCATCAGTAGATCTCAACGAACTTTATATCATCATCCCCATTTTACAGCTGAGAGACAGAGGTGAAGTGGCTTGCCCAACGTCACCCAGCAGGCCAGTCACAGAGCTAGCAATAGTCTCAGTTCAGTGGTCTTTCTACTAGGCCACATGGCTGCTATGTAATTCCTCAGTGCTCCTCCCCCCTCCTGTTTGTTTTGTATAGTGGAATGGGGATGATGGTCATGGTTTGAAATGTTTGCAATGTGTAGTTGCTAACAGGGCTGTTCCAAGAAATCTCAACCTATCTATGTTCTAGTCCACCCCTCTCCCAACCCTGGCCCCTCCCCCACACATGGGCCAGCCCCACACTGGGGTAATGTGTATATTATTAACTATTCTTGATTTCAGGTGTTAAAATTTGTGTTAACTTTATTCCCCCCACCTGAAATTCCAGCTCCAAGAGGATCAGGGTCTCCCAGAACACACAGTGGGCAGGGAAAGGGCTCAGACCCTGCAGAGGGGTAGAACTCCCCCAGATCTCAGCACATCCCCAGAAGGGGAGAATTCAGCATAGCAGGCTCCGAGAAGACTGACAACAGCATCATCTTCTGCTAGCTCTCACATTCTCCAGCCCCTGTCATCTTCTTCCCCTAATTGCTACCCAATTTCCCCGTATCTTAGGCCCTGACCTACCACCCATTCCCATTTACTCCATTCCCCTTAATGTCCCCATCCCTAGCTGCAGACTCACCCCCCTTCCCCCACATTCCCAGCCCAATCACCGCTCCCCTCTCAGTAAGCATTTGAATGCATGTGTAATTTATTTTCTTTTCAAAAATAGTTTCAGCATCTTTTGAATATTCCACTGTACACAGATGACCGTTCTAAAAAAACCAGAAATAAATAAACCCATATCAACACTTGACAGAAGCAGATTTTCCCCAGATGTTTACAGCTCTTTCTCAGATTCAGCCCAGGGTGGGTTTCAAACCTCAAAGTTGCTAAAATCTCTAAACTTAATGAAATGTTGTTGTTTTTTCTGGGGGCTGTATCTCAGGAACCCCTTGCTCAAACAAGCCCACATTTGGATCACTAATCCTACCCTACACGCTCATGAGGCATAACAATTTTCAAGTATCGGAGGGGTAGCCGTGTTAGTCTGGATCTGTAGAAAGCAACAGAAAGTCCTGTGGCACCTTTAAGACTAACAGATGTATTGGAGCATAAGCTTTCGTGGGTGAATGCCCACTTCGTCGGATGCATGACGGATGCTTATGCTCCAATACATCTGTTAGTCTTAAAGGTGCCACTGGACTCTCTGTTGCTTTTAACAATTTTCAAGACAATCTGTATGAGCACATAGATTTTAGAGCATTTAGAAGAGTCATCCGTGAAACCAAAAGCTGGCCTTAACCTTAACTCTGGGGAGGGGCTCTACACATCCTTTAGCAATAGAGCAGGCTTAGGGATCTGACATTGCCCATTGATCTCAGTGCGATGTTCTCAAGTGAAAGAAAAATGGAGATGAATACAGCCTGAAACAAGAGTTTTGAGACTTGTGAATTACTCCATTCATGTCAGTAGGTGTTCCATCTCACCTCCACCATGCTGGAGACTCTCTGATACATGTCAGGCATATCCAATCTCAGCTCCTCACCCCAGACTCAGCACTGTGTTCTTGGGGCATGCTCCAAGCATGCCTGTTCTAAGCTCCCAAACCAGAGGGACAGGGCCTCCCCAGACCGTGGTTCACAGAGTTGAGGGAGAGTAGAGAGATGGGCTCAGAACCCCTTGGAGGGACAAGCCACCCCAAATCCCAGCTCACATGAGGGGTGGCGGAGGGAAAGGGGCTCAGACACCTGCAGAAAGTCAAGAACCTGGCTTACATGATGGGGTAAGGATGAAAGGTCAACCCTCCCCTAGATGGGCAGGTGCCCCAGATCCTAGCACAGACTCAGTGCAGCAGGGCTCAGACAGTTAGATTCCAGTAGGGAGGCAGAGACCCCCAGATTCCAGTTTACGTATTAAAAGGTAGGGAGAGGGGCCCAACCCTCCCAGAAAACCAAGCTCCTCCAGAACCTGGCTCATGTTGGGAATGAGAAGGATGGGTCATACCACCATAGATGATCAGGGAGCCCCAGCTCTGGACACGCACATGGGGACAGCAAGCAGGGCTGAGATCACCAGATAGGCAAGCCCCTTCCAGAGCCTGGCTCCTATTGGGGGGGGTCAGATGCTTGTAGATGGGCTGGGGGCCCTCAGACTGTGGTGCACACAGGAAGTGGGGGGGGGCTGATAGATGCCCCGCCCCTATTCTCCCAGCCCCATGTCCCCCGTTTTAGTGTTTCACCCTGCTTCCCACCTACTTTTCCACCCCTAAGCACCCTCCCCTCCAAGTGTGCATTTGTTAGGGTAGTTTATTTTCATTTTAAGAAGTAGTTTTGGTGCCTTTTTCTTAGGGATCAGAGGTCTCAAACCCTGGTCCATAGGGCTTGTAGGCACCAATAAGCTCTAACCTGCCATCCAATGATCTGCTAACAGTTTCCCAACTAGAATCTGAACTCCAACAGAGGTCTCCAGTGCTGGGCTATGATTGGCAGAGCTCTGGGGGTCCTGATAGGTTCCCTGCTTGTACTTAAACTGAGCACAGGGGCAGAAAGTTGTTTGCACAATTGGGTTTCCCCTGTTTAGGACTCCTTCTCCTGCAGTACCTGCTCCTATTGTCACTAATTGGTAACCTGACCCTGCATCCCTCCTGGCATCTAACTCTCGGGCTGCCCTCTGGTCTGTCTCAGACTCTGACCTCCTGGCATCTGATCGTGCTTGGCTCCCAACTCCTGCTCTGACCACTAGGTCAGACCGCCCACATGCTGGTCATGACACTTCTGAATATTCTACCGTATTCAGATTATATTTTCCCAAAATAAAAATTCCAGTTTGATAGAGGTAGATTGGAACATCATGCCTGCTTTTTTCACTTCAGATTTCTACCCTAGGTTGGATTAAAACTCACACAGCCAGATGTGGTGCTCAGATTTAACAATCATTACTTAGCCTAAGAACCACCCAGGTCCTGTAATGTAGAGGTAGTTTTCCAGGTAATTAGTACCTCTCTCTGCAGATGCTCAGGGTAATCCTTGATGTGCATAAGTGGAGAAGCAAACTCTTTTTTAAATAATATTTTAATATGATTTCCCCCAAAAGAACTGGTGGGTGCCACATACTCTTTTGGGGTAATCCTAGAGTACTGGAGATCCTGGTATGAAGATCTGAGCCCTGGTTTGGTCCCTGATTTCTGTGCTGGTTAGTCTTCCTTTATGCACTGATTCAGAGCTCAACTACCCTGGAGTAAATCATGAGTAACTCTGTTGAAGTTAGTGGTGTTACACTGGTTGAAAATTGATGCAATAGAGAATGGAATCAAATCATGTTTCCAGTCTTTAAGACCTCTTCAGTAGTTGGATTTCCAGTCTGCCCAATCCTGCCATGATCTTTCACTGTTTATTCTTGGGAAATGTGATGCTATCTGTAGACTAACACTTTGAAGTTAAAATAAAATGATAGTATGATTTATCATTTGTATGTAAACTATAGGAAATGGATTAGTGAAAAGGCAATAGCTAATCTAGTGTGGAAAAATTAGTACTGCTCTTCACGTAATGGTACTTTAAATTGCCTCTGTTTCAAAACTCACAACACAATCCTTTGTGTAACAAATTTAACAAATGTTTTCATTTTTTCAAGTTCTGCCCATCTTTTACAGCACACATTCCTTCAGAGGGCAAAGCTGCTAGAGCAGTAGTTCTCAAACTTTTGCACTGGTGACCCCTTTCACATAGGAAGCCTCTGAGTGCGACCCCCCCTTATAAATTACAAACACTTTTTATATATTTAACACCATTATAAATGCTGGAGGCAAAGCGGGGTTTGGGGTGGAGACTGACAGCTTGCAACCCCCCATGTAATACCCTCATGACCCCCCGAAGGTCCCGACCCCCCGTTTGAGAACCCCTGCTCGAGAGCACTTGACAGATGCTGTGGAAAATGGAAACGCACCTTTATCAGACTAAATCTGAGTAAAAATCTAATATGATCTTTTAATTTGGAAGCAGCAAAATGTGCCTCATTATCTATTTAATATATAAATAGTGAGCTGCATATCAGGAAAATAGATTATGAAAACAAGTAAGCCACAGATTTGTCGCTGTAAATCGCTCTCTAGACTAAAGAGGATTATACAGGGGATCTCAGGGCCATTCACGCACCAATCAGAAAGGGCAAACAGTGAGAAGAGAAGCTTATCAATACAGACACAGCACTGTGGGGAAAGGCAGGTGGAAAGGCAGAGAGAGTGACTTCTTTCTTGTTGTATATTCAATGAAGAGGAAAGGAGTAGCCATAGCTCTGTGTGATCTATTTATTGTCCTTATGCAGTGGTGTCACTGTCCAGCACAAAAAGGATGGAATAGCCACTAGGCATCTTAGCCACAGTTGCCTTTGAAATGCAGAAAAGGGTGTCTCCTTTGCAGCACATTTTTCTGTTTCAAATAAGCCAACTTTTCAATGAACTTCTTTTAAAATTTACAACCAAAAATAAAAAGACGAGACATGCAAAAGGTTGCAAGCATATTTCTGAGGACTCGGGAGGGGACTGGAGAGCAAAACAAGGAAAATTTTTAGTTTGGAAGAGGATGAGGTAGGCCACGGGTCTCCTTGCCAGGAAGCTTGGTGGATGCTGGAAAATGTATGAATTTGCCTCTTTGTTTTTGCTGCTGCAGAACATGCTGGTGGAAATAGAACAGAAAGTGGTGGCCTTGTCAGAGCTCTCCGTGCACAATGAGAACCTGCTCATGGAAGGAAAGGCGCACACAAAGGATGAGGCAGAGCTGTTGGCCGTAAAGCTCAGAACTTTAAAGGGAAGCCTTCTGGAGCTGCAGAGAGTGCTGCATGACAAACAAATCAACATTCAAGTAAGCAGCTCTTCGTAATTGGCTTTGGAGGGACCAGTATTTTTCCCCCTAACAATTGAGATGCGGGTTTCAGACAATTGGGAGAGGGAGTTAAGAAATGTTTTACCATTATAATGTAAGTTACACATATTAAAACAACAAATAGCAGGATGCTAAAACATATACAGAATTTCTCTAGCAAGCTGTAGCTTAATATTTGCATGATATAACACAGATAATTGATTTCATAATTAATTAAGCTATTTTATCTCCGTGTCTTTACTAGACAGCAATAACATACTATTTGATTAGTTGGCCTAAATTTACTGAACCCTTGCCCCAAGTCTTTTGTCTGTTGTAGATTGTAAGCTCTCTGGGGCAGAGACTGTACTTACTTTTTTCCATACAATGCATTGTGGGCACTACAAGAAACAGCTCATCAACAAAATAATGGAACATATTATTAAATATTGCAATCAGTAATTAGTATCATCCAACTAGATAAGGTATTCTCTCTCTTGAAGAAATGAGGAACAAAGGTTGACAGATTTAACCTGAATATTGTTTTATGATATTCTTCCCAGCAGTATGGCTGTACCTAATGCAACTAGATAATGTCTTTTGTTTTAACAGTTATCTTATTTATTCTTTAGGCTAAATTAGCATGGGGAGAAGTGAAAGCACACAAGAAAGTTGAACATGTAACATGACAGACTGGCTTTTGGTTTTGAATTTGCTTGCTCTGGGATTTTTTTTCTTCTTCTCTAGCCTTCGGTGTGCAAATCAAATACATGATAAGCTTCAAAAGATGTCTATATGGTAATACAGCTTAATGGAGCACTTAGCTTGAAAAATTACTAGGAACTATTTTTAGTCCTAGTGCCTACGGAAGAGCAAAAAAAAAAAAAAGAACATAACGTTTTTTCAAAAAAGCAGATATCATGCTTTTGCTGTTCAGATTAGGTATTAAATGTGTTGAAAAATTTTTATTCTGAAAAGAAAACATTTCATCCCAAGTACCCCTTCAACATTATTCTTGCATAGTAAACCTCATGATTATGCAAATTAAATAAATGTTACCAGCAGGGTGCTGAGGTATAATATTGTCACATATATGTCATAAAATCACTAGCAAAATGCAAAGATAGTAATAGGGTATCAAAACTTGATTTCTTGCACGATGGATTTTTAAATACGATACAATAAAACTGGGGTTCATTTATCTTAAGCTTATTTACAGAATTTTTGGCTACTTTGCTAATATTACGATAATTTTTGTTATAATTTAAAATTATTACCAGACTTAAATCATCTGCTTACCCCAAAATGTGACATAAATGCAACACTTCCATTTTATTTAAAGACCATGTTCTTGGAAGTTTTTATATCCATGTAAGCAGCTATTCTAGCTTTTAGGACTTCAGTTGCAGGTCATGAACATAAGAAGATAGAGGAAGCTGTGTAACATCTAACTTTTTAGAAGAGTGGTTTAAACTGATTATCAGATCAGTGAAGGATATTTTAGTAAATGACCCATTCTTATAATAATTTCCTAGTCTGAACTTCTCGTTCAAGAAGTTACAAGTTATATTGCATCCTCTCGTCTCTTAAATTCATGATTTTCATCTTATAATGATTTCCTTGATTAGGTGACCAAGCATAGGGCATTTCCTGTGGATTAATGATCAAAGGAGGTGATGACCTGACATATAGTGGAGGGACATTAACCCCAGCTGATCACTGATCCTGAGGAGATGTTATGTGCCAAGGCCATTATTGCTCTCATCAGATGAAAATGCAAAAATAAAATCACAGGCTTATCATTCTCTCCTGAACCTGCATATTCTCTAGGTCACTGCTCTTGGGTACAAGACTGCCGCAGAGAGCAGTAAGAAGAAGGTCTCTCTTCAACCTATACCAGACAATAGAGCAGGATAGCAATGAAGGGAATGGATGTTGTTCTGTCCCAAGTAATATTACAGCAACCACTTTGCCCCTGTTCCTCAAGGAGACCCAGGAAGCATTGTGCCCTTTGAGGTGCTTCACTCTCCCCCCCGCCCCCCACTGCAAATGTGACCCAGTATATAAACTGCTGCAAAACACTCTTGCTCTGTGCCTATCCTAATAGTTTGCTCTCTGATACGCTGGAGAAGTTAAACTACTTTGATGAGCACAAACTATTTTGCAGACAAAATTCTTTCTTTATCTTCCCGCACCCTCCGATTCACCTGGCATCCACCAGTTTCTGCCTTTTATTTAGGTCTTGTGCTGGTCTGATCAGGCTTTTTGAATATCATGTTGATGGATATACTTCTTTCTCTGTTGTTCTGCTTAACGTTTCTCTAGATTGCCCCCTTTTTCTCTTTCCAGGTAATGTCCATATTATCACTTCCCACAGAAGTCATGGTGGTGGCATACTTAAAATGTGTCCTAAATATGGCCATCGCCATCATTATCTTACCATGTTTGATGCTTTAGATTGGTTTACTCTACTTAGACTCTCTGATACTGTAAGAAACTCTTTCCAATGGACTCTGAATATTGTCCATAGGCATGAATGAGTTGATCTTATCAATTTCTGTTGTAGATTTCCATGACTCTGCTCCATAAAGGAGGACTGACATGATGCTAGTGTTAAAAATGTGTAATTTTCTGTCAGTGCCAATCATGCAACTTCTCCAAATCTTTTCCAAGTGTCTGAAAATTGTTTGCTGCTTTTGATTTGTTGCTTGACATCAAGTGTGGTGAGACCATCATTGCACAACTCACTCCCTAGAAAGATTAAAGTACTTATTACTTCTAGTGTTTCTTTGTCCATTCAAATGGTTATTTGGGGGACATTGATAGCCAGATATTTTATCTTCCCCTTATGGCTGAACAAACCAACTTGCTTTGCTGTTTCTGCTAAAAGCTGTGTCTTTCCTTTTATTAAGTAATGTGTTGAACTGAGGCAGGACAATGTGTTCAGCCAAAATGAGGTCATCCAATTGTATTCTATCATCTGTCCATAAAATTCCTCAGTTGCCTTCTGTGGTTATTGTCCTCATGGCAAAGTCAATGACCAGTGCAAACAATAGTGGGGACATAATACACGCTTGCCTTACTCCAGCTAACCAATTTTCCCTGCAACCCATCCTCATTCCGCTGCCCAATTTCTCTACTTCTCCCTGATCCCACTTTCTGGCCCCTTCATCCACTATGGGGAGCCATGTCATCCCCTCTCTCTGCTTTTTCCCCAGTCCCTGAGTCTACGTCCCAGCCTCATTCTGCTCCTTCCCCTCTCACTGAGCAGGAAGCAGGGATTCTATGAGTGCATGGAAGCCAAGGAGTCAGAAAAAGAAGCAGAGAGAAGTTCTTGGATGAGGCTGGGAAAAGGAGGTGTTCAGTGGAAAGGTTTAGAAGGGACTAGACAGGAGAGGCGAGGAAGCCAGAGGCTGGGGGTAGGAAGGAAGCAGAGACTTGTAAACCAGAGACATTCAATTATATGTTTACAGGTCAGGTCCTTTTCCCATCTCCCATCCTAGGCCCAATCCATTCTAGCCCCCCCCCCCCCCCTCCTAAATCATGGGCTTGCAACCAGGAATGACAGGTTTCAGAGTAGAAGCCGTGTTAGTCTGTATCCGCAAAAATAACAGGAGTACTTGTGGCACCTTAGAGACTAACAAATTTATTAGAGCATAAGCTTTCGTGGGCTACAACCCACTTCTTCGGATGCATATAGAGTGAACCATATATATGGTTCACTCTATATGCATCCGAAGAAGTGGGTTGTAGCCCACGAAAGCTTATGCTCTAATAAATTTGTTAGTCTCTAAGGTGCCACAAGTACTCCTGTTATTTCAACCAGGAATGGTGATGCAGAGGGGCAAAGATGAGGAAAATGGTAAAGATAATGGCCATAATTTTCAAAAGTGATGTCTAAATTTAGGCTCCTATGTCCACAAATCAGCATCTAAACAAATGGCCTGATTTTCAGAAAGGCTGAGCACCCACAACTCCCAGTGAAGCACTTATTTTTTCTAATGCAATAAAAGACTGGAAAAACATTTTATTCCTCAGAAAGTTCCCAAATTTGTATAGTTCAGTTAAGGTTAGAAGCCCACTAACCACAATTTCAGTGTAGTTACTAAAGTGTTGTTGGCTAACTTTCATGTAGCTTTTTAAAAATCAAGCAGAGGCCTAAATTTACCATTGAATGCACATATTTGGCTCCCAGTGAAATCAGCGGGAGCTGTCTGTGCCCCTCTGAGGGCAGGATTTGTCCCTAGTTTCCTATAAATTCGGTGACTATTAGATTCTTTCACAGTTGTCTTGTTTGTATTTTTTTTTTCATTTCTTGTAGCTCTGTAAGCAGTGCAATACTTAGTCTTTCAAAGCAAACAATATATTTTGGAGTTTGGGAATCTGTAAAGGAAAAAAAACAGGAGAAAGTCTTCCATGATAGCCTGGTATTTCTATATCCAGTTATTTAAAAGGTGCTAACTTTGAATATACCCAGACAACCACAAAACCCCAAAATTCCAGAACCATATAAGTTCATGTCTGTAAAATGCTGGAGAAGAAAATTTGTGCTTAAATCCCTGCATTTAAATACATTCTTCTGCTATTGCTGGTCAGCACTTCTGAATTTATGATGGATGTGGATTTCATTGAGTATTTTAGGGGTCAAGGATTATGGAAAGGTGGCTGGATCAAAAGAAATATCATTTGTAAAATCTTCAGTACAATTGAGGGCTTTGTTTTCTCTTTGGGGTTTGTTTATACAAAAAACTTGTCGTCTAATTTATTTGAGAAGAAAGGACCTATTATATATAGTAAGGGAGAGTGAATGGGAATCTGTTTTCCTAAAATCGCTGTCTGTCCATCTCTTTATCTCTCTTTGTCTCTCTCTGTCAATCAACACGCTGTCTTTTGTATTTATCTTTTTATCTACCACAGATAAACTGATTCAAATATACTTATTAATTTTAGGGCTTAGTGTGTGGGCCAGAATGACAGCCAGCATTCTCTCATTTGTAAATAATCAGTAAGCTGATGAAAACAATCAACTGATTCCCATCATTGTCAATTGGAACTTTTAAAGCTGGTAGGCATTTTAGGCCAGGGATCAATTAGTGGATGTCTTCACTTTTAAAAAACAAATGTAATGTTTGAGTGAGGTGCTGGATTAGCAGACCTGAAGAAAGTGATCTGCAGTTTATCCGTGGAATAACATTCACAGAATGAATGCACAGGGCAACTGCAACTGGAGCTGGGTGAAATTTTTCAGACTAGTAGTTTCTCCAATGAAAAAATGCAGTTCTGACTGACCCAAAATGATTCATGAATTTGACCCAGTTAGTTTCATCTGGGAAACATTTTTCAGGGCCAGTTTCAGAAAACTATGTTTGTGTCACCTTTAGCCAGTGATTAGGGCACTTAGCTGGGAGATGCAGGTTTAAATCCCCACTTTGGAGCAACACTTGAACTCAGTGCTTCCCTAGCCCAGGTGAGCTGCCTAACCACTGAGCTATACTACTCACAATCTCTTCTGCTGAAGTTGTTCCACTCTATATATTAATTATAATTGGTTCAGAGAGAGAGAGAGAGAGAGAGGCTATAACTTGGTGATTAAGGGATTCACCTGGTGCTAAGAGGAGTGGATTCAAATCTTCTCTCTGTCTGATTCAGAGGAGAGATTTAAATTCACATCTCCTACCTCCCAGGTGAGAGCTTTAATCAGCAGGCTATGGAGTTATTCTCTTGTGTTCTCTGGCCCAATGGATAGTTAAGTAGTTATACAAAGCAGAACAGGAGAGAGTGAGTAGCCTGCCCCAGAATAGCCAATAGCTTGGTGGTTGGGGTACTTACACAGTAGAAGAGGGTGCCTCAGTTTAAGTCTTTGCTTAAATATGTATACAAAGTGGGGTATCTTCAGTAGGTGAGATTGAGAGTAACTCACCCCAGGATAGCCTGGAGGTGAGGCTGCTCAGGGGGGAGATTGGAGTTCAAATCCCTGCTCCAGAGTGGGGATTCACAGCTGGGTCTCCCACATGCCAGGCCAGTTCCCTCATCACTAGCTAAAGGTTAAAAGGAAACACACTCTCTCACTTTTCTGAAGCTGACTGGACTTTTCCAGTTTGCTGACAAATTCTAAACATTTTCTGAATGAAACTGAACCAAATATTGTCCCTAATGTTTTGGTTTGCTGTCTGAACTGAAAGATCAATTATTTGCCCCGTTCTAACTGCAACCCTCTTCATTGCTGTCTTGTTAATGTGCCTTTTCTGTGAACTGAAGGGATCTCCTGTAAGAGGGTGTCTCCAAGTCTATGCCAGTCCTGTTCCTCTGATTCTGCTAGCAAGATGCCAGTTGTGGTGGAGGTGTTTGCTTGGTTTGTTTTATGGAGACCTACCTGATACAGGTCAACAAACTAATAAATTTAGCTCAGCTGTGACTTGAAGTTATGTAAACCAGCAACTTAAGAGTTGAAAGGCACTATACCACATTAATATGGACTGAGCAAGCCAGTGTCTCACATCTCATTGTAACATAAAAGGTCCCTGTTATATAAAATGATTGTTTCTTTTCTTCTTAATCAAAGCAGGGAGCTTTACAAGACAAGGAGGAGTGTGAGTTGGACTTGGTATCCTCACACAGTCCCAGTGTCCAAGAATGGCTGGCACAAGCACGAATAACCCGTTCCCAGCAGCAACAGAGCAGCCTCCAGCAACAGAAAGTTAGTACTTTGTACTTCCCATGCACCAACCAAAGGGTGGATATGGGGCCATGTTTCCTCCACCTCTACTCACAAGCCAGCCAAGCTACCTAGCTACTGAGAGGGAGCCATGTTGAAGGGTTTTCTATAGCACCACAGGATCTAAGGCCCCAGTGCAGCAAATTACTTAAGTATGTGCTTTAATACTTTCTGAATCAAGGCCTAAAAGCTTTGTGCTAGCATGCTGCATTATCCTGCATACCTGGAACACTAAAGAGATTATGCTCACCATCAAAGGTCTGATAGAGCCAGCCAGACCAGATTAAAGATGACCTTGTGGTTATGGCACTGAATGGGGACCCAGGAGGTTTGTGTTCTGTTTCTGGCTCTGCCCATTATTTCCTGTGTACACTTGGGCAAGTCACTTAATCTCACTGTGTCTCAGTTCCCCATCTGTACATTGAGGATAATACTTACCTTACTTCACAGGGGTGTTGTAAGGGTACATTCATTAGGGTTCTGAAGTGCTCCACTGCTGTCTTGATGGGGACAATAGATACACACACCCTTGTGGTGTCATAGTTTGGCATGACTGAGTCATAAGTAGCATGTTGTTTTTTTGAGATTACTAACATTAATAACAATGAGGGGAAGGCTATGGACATCAATATCATTCTGGGAAGGCTGTAGGCATCTATACACATCTCCTGAGCATTTATTTTGATGGCTGTCCAATTCTGATGGTTAAGAGAGGTAAAAACATGCATAGTATACGCATGAATTTACAACCAGAAAAAAAAACAACCTATTAACATAGCTGTCTTTGTTCTCTGTTAGGAGCTGGAACAAGAGCTGGCAGAGCAGAAGAACCTGCTTCGTTTAGTAGCAAGCCGTGGAGAAGAAATCCTAACCCAACACTCTGCTCCAGATGGCCGTCAAGCTAGGTGAGCTTTGATACATTCTTTTTCAGCAGGGATCCCTAAGCCTTCATACTTTGGCTTCCTTGCTTCTGTCTGTTTCTTCCACATCGTGTTCTCTAATTTTTGTTCTGTCTGTGTTTGTACAGAGCCTAGCATAATGGGGCCCTGGTCCATGCCTGGGGCTCCTAATAATACTATCCTAGACCATTGTGATCTGAAAGCATAATCTTATTAACAGTTGAAGTGTCTATAACTTATTTTCTCTGCATTAAGTTAATTAAGACTTTTATCTTTGGCTCCCGGAGTGTTTCTTGAATTTTGAGCCTTAGGGTGAGCTTCTCACCCTCACTCTGGACCATTTATGCCAGTCCTTGGTTCAGGCTGGGGGAGAATTCTCCCTGGCAATAACTGAAGAAGACAGATACAGCCTGCTTGAGGATTCCCACAAGCCTTGGCTTGGGAGCATGCAGGGGTGGGGCTGGGGAAGGTGGAGAGTCCTGGATTTCCATTTGCTGCAAAGCTGGCCATTAACAGCCCTGGGGGTGGGGCAGGTAGGATGCCATAAATTAGAACAGCTCTCAGAGCTGCTTAAATAACCCTGGCTCCTGCAATATGCCAGAATCTGGGAGGCATAAAGGTGGCTCATAGGATTGCGGAGCAAAAGTTTGGTGCTCAATATTAGGGATTTTTACATCAAAACCAGTGTGTGTGAAATGACTCAACATGGGAAGAAGGCCAGTTACTCTCAGCAGTTTGTCTTCCTCATGGGTTAGTGTTTACATCAAGGAAGTATAATAATTTAAAGTAAATTGAAAATCTCCCAAGTTTGGGATTCAACCCAGTCCTGTAATAGTTGTGGAACAGTTGTTTTCCAAATAGCCACATTCACAGCCTTACCCCTGAACTTGGTTATAAAAGAAGGGGGAAAGTTGAACTTAACCTTTTATTCACCACGGTTCAGGTAACATGTCTGACATGAGGAGAAGTAGTGCAGGATACATGTGGGGGAAACAAATATATATACAGAGAGAGAGAGAGAGAGTTGATCCAAATTAATAACTAGTAATTTAAATAACAACAACTTCTCATTCTTTGAAATAAAAGCTGATTTAGATTTTAAATTTGAATGTAATATATTTTTCATCAATTTGGGGGTTGTATGTGTATTTCTATTAGCTTATATGAGTGTTTTCAGCTCCATACAGTTCATAAGAGTTGAACTTGTCTGGTTATATTTGAGTATTTATTTCTGTTCTAAATGTATCCTTCATATTACTGCCTGAAAGCACAAGTAAAAGCTTTTTTTTTTTTTAGAGGCCTTTATTTCAAAATTGAATTATGTGAAAAATCAAAATTGAAAGGGGCAAGAAACACCTTTAATTACAATACTTCCTGTATAGTTTGAGCTTAATTTATATATTTTTTGTCACAGTGAGAAGCCTGATGTGTTATCTCAGGAGTTAGGCTTGGAAGGTGAGACTCCATCAGCTGAAGATCAAATGAAAATGAAATGGGAAAGCTTGCACCAGGAATTCAGCACCAAACAGAGACTGCTGCAGAATGCTTTGGAACAGGAAGAGGCACAGCCGGTAGCTATTTTTAATGTCTATGTGCGCTCTTGTATGAAAAGCATGTAGCTGAGCACACAAAGTACAGTTTATGCACAGAAAATGCCTTATGTAGAATACATATATATAAAAATAGTCAGTTCAAGGAGCATAAAACGTGATTTTTGTAAAATTTTACAAATTAACCAGAATTGGAAGTATTATTAATCCCAGACAAAATACTTTGAACCACATGCTTCCATACATCTGAAAAACCTATAAAACATCTAGGAAATTATGAACCAAGTCCTGCTCTCATTTATTCCAATATAATTCTGTAGTAGCTCAACTCAAATCAATTGTGTTATGCTGGGGTGAATCTAGAGTAAATCAGAGAAGAATTTGGCTCTATGAGTTTAAACTCATTGGGTGGGATCCTGGTCCCATTCAGTTTGTTGACCTCAATGAGGCCAGGATTTCACTTATGAGGTTTTACTGCAAGAGATAAATGGTTCAAGATTTGCGTGGATCGCAGATCACCTTCACTTTAGATGTAAGCAGAACCATTTGTCAACTATCCAAGGATCTGGCTGAGATTAAAACTAATTATTATTATTAGTTTATTTGTATTTTAATAGTGCCCAGAGACCCCACTTAGGATTGGGGCCTTCCTGTGCGAGATGCTGTACATATGGCAAGAGACAGGCTCTGTGTGAAAGAGCTTGCAGCCCAGTTTAAAGTGAAATGCAGCAAGTGTGTGCAACAAACAGAGAATGAGGAAAGAAGAATGAGAACAACAGTGATGAAGGCGCATGTTTATGTAGACTCACTCTGGGCTTGACTCAGCTCGCATAAAACCTACTGAAAACTTTCCCATGGATGTTAATGGAAGCTGGATTAGGCCTTATGTGCAAATGTAGATGGTTTTGTGATTTAAAAATATGGTACAATATAAATATAGTCAGCGATCCTCATTGGCCTCTCATTTGTCCTGATTAATTTTAAAAAGCTGAGCACCCACTATTTTTTTCCATGGGTGTTCCAGCTCTGGGGCACCCACAGAGTCAGTGCCTATGCAAGGTAGAGAAGAATTTGTCTAGCTTCAACTCCCAGCCATTGGATTGTGTTATACTTTTTCTCTTGTTAGCCATTGGCTTAGTGCTCTGTTCCAGAATGGTGTAGTAACTGTAGCTTTCCAACATATAAACAGTATTACTACTTCAGCATCTCTGGGTATACATATCTCATTGCTAAGTCTAGCTCAGCTAAACTGTCCATACATGCTGTGAACCTCCAGTGTGAGCAGCTTTCATGCAATATGAATTTACAACAGCGGTATGTGTGTGACTTATTTAATGGTGTAGGAGCTCCTCAGCCGGTAGTACTATCTATATTTTCGTTTGCGAGATCCAGTGTACATCAGAAATACTCT
The DNA here is from genome assembly GCF_028017835.1 of Emys orbicularis. Lineage (NCBI taxonomy): Eukaryota > Metazoa > Chordata > Testudines > Emydidae > Emys > Emys orbicularis. The sequence goes on along the minus strand of NC_088685.1, from coordinate 117,966,246 downwards.
AACCAATACTTCTCTCCTAACAGCTTTACAACAGACCAAACAGACTGATGTCTGGCCTACCCTTATATAAAGGGGAAGGAAAGGCGCAAGATAAATCATCATTTGAATCTATACTGGTTGGTTTGAACCAGGCCTTTGAAGATGTTTCATCTCAGGTACAGTGGCATTGTTTGTTTTTAAATCTAATTTTATGCAGAGCTGCTATACAGAGTGAACACTCCTCTAGTTCCTACCTGGCAGTGAGCTGGCCTCCCTGAACACTAGAGAACCAGTGGACATTAGTAAGGTATATGAGGCTTCTCTGTATGGAGACAGTATGAACTGACAGACCTTCCTATCACTTTGGCACCTTTCACACAGGCTGGAGGAGCAGAGAAGGAAAGCCTGCACTTAGAACAGAAGCTGTATGATAGCGTCTCAGCCACCTCTTCTTGGCTAGATGGTGTTGAAGAATGCTTGTTTGTTGCTACAGCCCTGCTTCCGGAAGAGACAGAAACTTGCCTGTATAACCAGGAAGTAAGTATTTTTAGTTTTCCAATCAGATTCTGTTTTGCTTTGTATTTTAGTGAGAAGTAAGACTCTAGAATAATAGTTTTGCATAACTGAATGCAACTGGAAAACTCCTTCCAGTTAAAACTCTCCCCTTATAAGAATGAGGGACTTCACAAAAGCAGACGTCAACAAACGTAGAGAATTGGTAGGTAAGATACTATGGGAAGGAAATCTAAGGGAAAAAGGAGTTCAGGAGAGCTGGCAGTTCCTCAGAGACAGTATTACAGGCACAACAGTAATCTATCCAGATGCAGAGGAGAGAGAGGATGACTGTATCAGCAGCTCTTTAATGATCTAAAATCAGAAAGCAATAATACAAAAAGTGGAAAGAAGGACACATTGCTAAGGATGAGTACAAAGAATAACACAAACATATAGGGGTAAAATGAGTTGCACCTAGCAAGGGACATAAAAGGCAATCAGAAGATGTTCTAGAAATACCATACGAGCAAGAGAAAGACAAAGGAGAGTGTAAGTTCAGTACTTAGTGGGAAAGGAGAGTTAATAACGGCTGACACAAAAAAGGCTGAAGTATTTAATGCCTATTATTTTTCAGTCTTCATTGAAATGTTTAACACAATTAATATTATCAACAAGGGGGAAGCAACACAAGCCAGAAGAGAGTAAGAACAGGTTAAAGAACATTTAGGGTATGGCTACACTTGCAGATGTAGAACTCTGTGAGTTAAACCAGCCCTCGGAAAGCGCAGTCGGGAAAGCGCTGCAGTGTGTTCACACTGTCAGATTCAAGCGCACTGGCGTGGCCACATTAGCAGCTCTTGCAACGCCACAGAGAGCAGTGCATTGTGGTAGCTATCCCAGCATGCAAGTAGCTGCAACGTGCTTTTCAAATGGGGGGGTGGGGTGGAGTGTGACAGGGAGTGTGTTGTGTGTATGTGGGGGGAGAGAGAGTGGGTTTTTGGAGGGCTGAGAGCATGTCAGCATGCTGTCTTGTAAGTTCAGACAGTAGCAGACCCCCTCTCCCCCCCCACGCCTCTCTCTCTCACACACACACACACACTCACAGCAAGCAGCATTCCACACTATTGGCTTGCTTTGTCCTGGAGCAGAAAAGCATGCTGGCTGTCAGAAACAGAACTTTGAAAGGGCATATCTGCATTCCTTCAGCCGAGTTCAGAACTATGACAAGAGTGGCCACTTGACATAAGGGGATTATGGGACGTTTCCGGAGGCTGATCACAGTGCAGTAATGCAACACCTTGTTCACACTGACAGTGGGGCGTTTCAGCCAAGGCACAGCAAGCATTATGCTTCTCATGGCGGTGGATTACCAGGAGCGCTCCAGCTGCAGAGTCCAGGCGCTCTAAGTGCCTTGCCAGTGTGGACGGGTCATGAGTTAGGGTGCCTGGGGCTGCTTTAATGCGCTCTAACTTGCAAATGTAGCCAAGCCCTTAGATATGTTAGATGTATTCAAGTTGGTGGAGCCTGATGACATTACCCCTGGGTACTTAAGGAAGAGCCCAAGCAATCTTGGAACCATTGAGAACTCATAGAGGATGGGTGAGGTCTCAGAGGGTTGGAGAAAGGCAAAGAGAGTACATATGTTTAAAAAGGGGGAGAAGGAGGACTTGGGAAATTATAGACAAGTCAGCCTAACTTTAATATCTGGAAAGATACTGGAACAAACTATTAAGCAATCAATTTATAAGCTTCTAGAGGATAATAGGGTGATAAGCAATAACCAACATGGATTTGTCAAGAACAACTCATGCCAAACCAACCTTTTATTGTTACTGAAAAGATTTCCTGGGCTTTTTAACATGGTTTTAAAGTCTATTGTGAATGAAGGGGTGATAGTTACAACAATACAGTAGGTCTACTTGCTAGTGTCTAATTCCAAAAATTGTTCTGTTCTTCTATAAAAACTCCAGTCTCTTGCCAAAGATATCAAAGAGATGTCAGAAGAAATGGATAAGAACAAGAATTTGTTTTCTCAAACATTTCCCGAGAACAGTGATAACAGGGATGTTATAGAGGGCACTTTGGACTGTCTACTGGGGAGACTGACCATGCTGGAGTCAGTAGTAAACCAGAGGTGCCATCAGATGAAAGAGAGACTTCAGCAAATACTCACCTTCCAGGTAGGTTGCCAAGGAATTCTCTAGACCCTCCCCTATGTCACTTTATCTGTTGAAAGTTTTGGGGGTTTATTAGGGAATAGAATAAATGGGGTAAAATTTCCGCATGACAAGTGGAGTTTTAAGACAGGATTTTCAATCATGACTAGAGATGTTAAGTGCCTCCGTTTTTTGGAGTCCGTCTTGTAACACCTTAAATAAACCTGACTTTCAGAAAGTGTCGAGCATGCACACTGTGATGTCCGTCTCAAATTGAGTATCCAAAAATGGAAGCACACAAAATCACTAGTCCCTTTAAAAATTTGGGCCAAAGTTCCAACTCACATTATTGTTAGCAGAATCGTTGTACATATAGTTCCCCGTGTGCTACAGTGAATGTTCATGCAATAATGCATGGCACACATGTTTGGTATTACAATAAACAGCAGTCTTTGACTACTATACTTAAGGGGGGGAAAAGTAACTATAGCTTTCAGATTTCTAAGGTACAAACAGCATAGTGCTTTGTTGATAAGGTGGGATACAGTGCAAAATATATACCAAACATTAGCCTCGTTTTGATATCTGCCTTCTCAACTTTGTTTACACCATCCCATTATCCTTTAACAGCTCCTACCTCAAGTGTCCTACTGTGTGAAAAACTCTGTGTACATAATATCCTCACCCTTTATTCGCCTAGAAACTTTTTCAGGCGTTGGGGTGTTAATGCTATCTTCTCCCCTTTTCCTGCCACATAAAGCTTACACTGCCAGTCACTTTAGTAAGTTTCTTACAGGAATTAGAACTTCCAGCAACTGCTGTAAAATTGGTATATCCAATGCCTTCTGTCTCTGTTTAGATCAGGATCACAAACCGAATGAGTATTTTAAAATGATTTTCATAACATTCAAGAGTGAAGCAAATACAGTATCTGTTTTAGTCACATATGCCTCTGTTGTCTCATCTTGAATGAATATCTTTATTCTACATATATTTGGAACTCCCCTCAACACACAGCCTGTCGTGTTTCTTTGTTTTAAACTCCAAAACCCATAGAGATGGTTTGCTCTGGCACAAATGAAACAAACACTAGCAACAAGTGTTAGGTGTAAAACGCCTAACTGGTAGAGAAAAGAGATCAGAAGTGTATATTGTTGCAATACCATAGGTACTATTGTATAAGAAGTCATCATATGAAAATAAAAATAAATCACCATTATTTTCTGCCTTTGCTGTGTGTCTGAAAATGTAGTGATGTTGCTGATGCTTTCCGGTATTGTGAGCATATCTGGGATAAATATGTGAACAGAGAAGAAAGCACGAAGAATTGATTGAGGGTAGTTCTGAAAAACAACAAACAGATTAAAATGTAGTTCTGCTGTGACAAATGACTGAAAATGGCAATATTGGGTTTCATGTTTGTTGTGTCCCGTTGACTTCCATGTTAGATTTGCTCAGTTTACAGGCAAAAAGATTTTTTTTCATAGAAAAAGAAGAAGAAGCTTGGTAGCTAAAATGAGCGATTAGAAGCATTTGAGCTGTCATTTATTCATTTTTGTTAAATAAGGCATTCTTAGGGGAAGTATGAATTCATGTTGTCGAATTGGAATGGAAAGAGCCCACATAGTTTTGTTTTGTTTTTTTTCTCTGAACGTTACGCTTGCATAATTAGGTCACCTTTTTTTGAAGTTGTTGACAGTGTCACATGTGGTTTTAAAGCACTTTGTACATCTAACATCTAATTGAATACACAATAGATTGTATGCATTTGTGTTCATAATTCCCATTCTGAATACATACAAGTAACATACCATGTTCTGAAAATTTAGTCCATGGTGTCAACAAGTGATATACTCCTGTTTGGGAAGAGACTAATGTTTAATTGCTGTGAGTTATGATTGGCTATAATTTTTTTCTTTTAAAACTTCATTTGAACTTTACTGTCTCTTATAGAATGATCTAAAGCTACTGTTTACATCATTGGCTGATCACAAATACCTAGTTCTGCAGAAACTAGCAGAGGCAGCTGAGCGACCTGAAATGGAACAAATGCAGGTATTCTCAAATATCTATTGTGAACAGGAAGAGCAGTGTGAGTATGGTGAATGCAGAGAGATTTTCTGCTTGAGATTGAAATAGTCTCTGTAGGACAAGAACCAGGTGTTTGGAGGAGGAGGATGTTTATGGTTGTACATTGTATGTGAAAATAAAATGTGTGCATGTCCAAGAATGTACTTCTGAGTTCTGCAAAATGTTAAAAACTTCTAAAATAGAAGGAGCATGGAATACACACACAGAAAACCAAGGCAGCTAAGGAGATTCATATAGACACACAGAGACCATCCAAAAGTATGGTCATTTCAGTACAGACAAATTAGAAGGATAAGTCCTTGACCTAGATCTCTTCAGTATGTTTTGTCTTGCTGGTGACTGATTACAAATAAGTGGCATGTTCTGGTGCTCTGAGGTGTTCATATCCTGACCTCCACATTCTATGTTTTTCAGCCTGAGGAAAATATGCTCTAGCAGGAAATGTGCACTGAATAATTAATCTCAATCTAGATATCTTTTGTCCCATGTTTTTGTTATTCCTGGTATTGAAAACAAACTGGTGAATGCAGTGTGCATCAATGGCCACTTTCTGGCTTTTTTGTGATAGGAAATAGGTGGGAGCAGAGATGAAGTAACAAAGTGATTTGCTAAGGTACTACCGTGATGAGTACCTATATGAGAAACTAAATAAATAAACTGATTCTGGCAGTTACTCTGCCTGTGTTGGAGAAACCTAAACATAATGGTTCGAAGTTCTCCAAAGAGCGGCTTTTAAAAAACTCATTGGGTTCTTGCTCCAGCATCTGTTGCTTGATGCCAGCAGGTTGGGTAGGGGTTAGACATTAGGCATCACACACCCTTACAGTGCAGAGAGTGTTTAGGTCTGTATTCTGACAGGCTCATGCATGGTGTGTTGCGTAGTTCCCGGTACTCCTTCCTCCCTAGCTTACCTACCCAAAAAAGGCAGTCAGAATTTAATTCCCAATATATAGAACACAAGGAGGGAAGCAAGTAGGCAAGGAAACAGACTGAAATAGTATGTTAGCTCAGCTGATAAACCATAGACCTTTTAATCTCAGTGTCATGGATTCAAGTCCTGCACTGGGTAAGTACAGTTTTAGGGCCCAATTATGAAGTCAATAGAACTGCTCACATCCATAAGTGTTTGCAGGATTAGGTCCTAAAACTATACTTGCTCGGTGTTTCTAGAGGTCAAAGGGACTGTGCATGTGAAATATCAATAACTTGTATAAATGGTTTCAGGAGAGGGGCCTTAAAAAAGAAGGCTGGTTTGTGGGTAAGGTACTATACTGGGTCTCAGGAGATCAGCATGCTACTCCTGGCTCTGCCAAAAACTTTCTGTATGATCTTCAGCAGACACCTGAGGTGAGATTTCAAAAGGCATTGGCCTCACTGCTTCCACTGAAGTCATTGGTAAAACTTTCATTGACTTCAATGAGAGAAGAGTTAGGCCATCACTGAGAGTCTTGTAAATCCAACCCTTAGTCACTCAGTTTCCCATCTACAAAACGGGGCTAATTATACATTCTTACCTGACAGCAGTGTTGGGACTCATAATGAGGATAATTGCAAAGCGCTTATGTTCTTCATTGGTGCAACATCAGGGTCATTGCAAAGCTAAATGAATTGTTTGTAAGGTTTCTAATATAAACATTATATATTACTAATCAGTAATACAGAACTAGAATCAGATTCTGTTTTAAACAATTCAAATATAACATTCAATGTATGTGATATAAAAGTGCCATGCTACAATAAACCTTTAATCAAAAAATTAGCTTGAATGACTGTTTCTGCTTCCTGTGCTGTATTTCTTCAGGTAATTCAGTTTCCAAGGTTCTCAGTGAAACACCATGAATACAAAATTCACAATTTAAAAAATGGGGACAGACTAATACTTCATATCTAAAACGGTTCAAGTAGATGGTAATCATGTAGTGCAGGTAAAAGATTGTTCTGAGACCTTCTAGCTAAATGTTGCAATTCCCTGATACAGGCTATACTACAGGCAGAAGATGGTCTGAAGGAATTGGATGCTGGAATCAGCAAATTAAAGAAGCGTGGGGACAAGCTACAGATTGACCAGCCTTCCATGCAAGAGCTATCTAAGCTCCAGGTATAGTTCCCTTCCAAAGAAAGGTACATTATAATAACTACCTACTGATATTGAGGATATTTGTAAACTGCCCTTATCTTTATTGTACATGGGGCAATTTACAAAAATATGTCTCAAAGCACTTCACTGTGTATAAAAGAGATTTATAATTTTCTCCATAACATCCTCCTCCTTCTTGTATTTAACACTTTTGTAGCATCACTGACCTCAATCCTGCAAATCCCTACATGCTTAACTTCCAGCTTATGTGCAGTCCCATTGGCTGCTCAGGTGAACAAAGTTAAGCGTGTGCACGTTTGCTGTATATTGGCCTCTGTCCTTTCCAGAGCTCTGTGACCTCTATTATGTTCCATCTGAATTGAATTATTTCGAAGAGATATGCATCTATTTTCTGTAACCTGTGTGTATCTCTACTGTTTCTACAGTCTTGTCAACTAAAACTTGATGAACTAATGCAGCTTGCAGGACTATATATTAAGTATTCTTCAAAATAGCTATGCAGGGGTAGCACATTCTAGAACTCGATTAGCTCTTCACTTGCAGGATCCTTTTGGGTGGGGAGGTGAGGACAAAGACCTAGACATCAGCAGGACTAACTCAGTGAAGGTGCTTGGGAACAATGAAAGGGTAATATAACTGTCACTTACAATGAGGTGATAGTAAATCTGACGCGCAGGGAAACAGCTAAACTTTAGAGGGGACCTGGAGATTTATTAGCTCAACAAAACAGCCATATAGTCACAAAACAAAAGACAGACTTTAATTGCTCAAGTCCATGTTCACTGAGATCTAGTTAGAGCCTGTGGTTCCTTAGCCTTCAGGAAGGTGAGAAATCAGTCTTTCCTCCAATCATCCTGCCTGGTTACCTATGAATTACCTACTTTGACTTTTCTCTTTTATAGGAGCCTCTCCCAGCATGCATCTCTGCTAGCTCTCCCTTTAACTCTGGAGACCCATCTGCAGCCATAGGGTAGTCATTTTGCCTCTCAGCACTTCAGACTGCAACTCTTTCTTTTCTAGCTCCTCTTATAGTTGTGGAGTAGAAAGGGGTAATTTTAAATTGTTGGACACTAATTTTATTTTTAAAAATACTACAAAATAATTAGTCCAGAGAAACAATAAGCCAGCTTTTATTAGTTGTTTCTCTTATTGCCAACTCATGGAGGTTTTCCTTGCGTTGCTTTCTTACTGAGTCATCTCTGTTGTTCTTAGCTGTCTGTGGTAGTTACATGTAAAGATGGACAGGATGAGCTGTGGAGTGGTTGCTTTTTGTGGCCCTAGGAAGGCAGGGAATAGCCATAGTGCACACACATCTTCTCCGCCAGGCAGCATTTAGTTACAGCCCTTATGCCAGTTCTGCATTGGCCAGGAAGGCGCTCTACGTAGGGAAAATTTTAGGGGTCCTTTTCTGCTGATTGTAAGGGCTTGTCTTCATATACAACGGTGCACCGCTGTAGCGCTTCAGCGAAGACATGCCTTTTCCCGTCAACGTAGATAATCCCACCTCCCTGAAAGGCAGTAGCTATGGCAATGGGAGAAACTCTCCCATCGACCTAGTGCTGTCCACATGGGTTCAGTGGGTATGACTGTTCCTCAGGGGTGTGGATTTTTCACACCCCAAGCGACATAGCTATCCCGATTATAGGTTTGTAGTGTAGACCAGGCCTAAGGCCCCTTTACACTGCTAGAGCAGTGTAAATGGGTCTTGGTATAATTGAGATTGAAGCCTAAGGTGTCTGGGTGTGTCCTTTCTCCAGTTGCTCTGCTACTTAAGCAAGGCCACTTCAGTTAACTTCATTCTTAAAAACAGGGTCTCAAGAGCGGTGCAGTTCTCACCTGTTTTTCTCTTTAAACACTGAGCTGTTAATTTGCCAGTGAGTTAAGTGTGTCTTCAATGTCCATTTACGCCCCCTGCAGGTTCCCAGCTCAGATACTTAGGCCAGGACTACACTCCAGACCTATATCAATATAACTATGTCACTCAAGGGTGTGAAAAATCCACATCCCTGACCGACATAGTTATACTGACCTTCTCTGCTCCCTGTGTAGATAGCGCTATATCAGCAGGAGAGCTTCTCCCGCCAACATAGCTAGCGCCTCTCGGAGAGGTGGATTAACTCTCCAATAGGCGTAGTAGCATCTTCACTGTGCCGCTGTAGTGCTTCAGTGAAGACCAGCTCTAATTATCGTAACATTGTTTGAATATAGTGAGCACATTTTCAGTGTGTTGGCTTATAAGTAATGTGTTCAGTAAAAGTATGCATGAAATGAGGAACGCTGTTGTTGCTTGTGTCTCCCAAGGACATGTATGATGAACTGATGATGATCACTGGATCCAGACGCAGTGGTCTGAACCAAAATCTGGCCCTCAAGGGTCAGTATGAACGAGCTTTGCAGGACCTGGCTGACCTAATAGAAACTGGCCAAGAAAAGATGGCAGGTGACCAGAAAATTATTGTTGCTTCCAAGGAGGAAGTCCAAATGCTACTAGACAAACACAAGGTAAAAACAACCTATGCATTTTTAAAAAAACTGTTTATTTGAAGGCTAAGTAAAACTCTTGTCTTGCACTCCACTAACTTCTGACCATTCTATAGCCAGCCTTCACACCTGGAGAGGCATCAGGGATTTTGATGGTGATTTACTGCTGGTTTAGGATACATTGCAGTATTTTTTAACTAAATGGTGTTGAGTGCACCATCAGTGACTAGCTTGGATTTTTTGGCAAGTACTCTTGCAGTAAGTAAATTCCATATATTATGGTAGCCACTTTCTCGCTCATCCTAGTTTATTCTGACTTTGAATAACAAGTCTGATGCTTTTGTGCTGCCTAGCAAAGATGGAGAACTTGGGAATCTCTCTGGAATGCATCATTGTACTCAGTATTCTCTTATTGCTTGAAAGCAACCTATTGAACATGTTAAAGCTATTGTCAGGAATACACTGCAAACTTTAGAAAGAGAAAAGTTGCTTGATTTATACACTAGTTAATGCTATTTTCTTTAGATAAGGTTTTGGTTTGCTACTAGCTTCCACAAACACAGGAAGATGTGGCTGCTTTGTACACCAAAACTTCTTACGTTATTAGACCCAAATTCTTCTCTGATATACATCATTGAAACCAGCTATGTTGCACAGGGTGTAAGGGCAAAATGTGTAGTTTAAAGATTAACTCTTTTTCTCCAGTGTTAATGAGATTTTGTGTGGCGATTGGTGGGGAGTGAAACTTAGTTCATTGTATGTCTCCAGATACTTATATGGCCTCCATCACAATAGTGTCGGAGCACCTTTGAGTTTGGCAATTTTTTTAGGGTGACTTAAGTCTTAACTGGTACACTCTGATCTTTTGTTTTCTGGAATCCTTTCAGGAATATTTCCAGGGTCTGGAATCTCACATGATCCTGACAGAAACGCTGTTTAGAAAGATAAGCAGTTTTGCCCTCCTGAGCGAAACCCAGTCACATACGAAACAGATGGCACAAGCCTCCGCTGTGTTAAAACAAGCTCATAAGCGGGGTGTTGAGCTGGAATACATTCTAGAGGTGAGGGGTTTCTCTGTTTTCTCCTTCCTCTGTAATGATACACTATTAGGGGTGCATCCGATCTGTACCTGCAGAGGGAGGGCAGTGTTGGTGAACCTTGGTCCCTCTTGTCATATTCCCCTATGTCGGAGTGGAGAATTATGCGCGATCTTTGATGCTCATGTATTGTGAAGCAATGCGAGCATCAGGTTCAGAAGCCAAACCATACTGTTAGTAGTATAGCATTTTCAAAGTTAAATGGACTTGACCCGTCAAGGAGGAGAAAATGTCATCCTCCAAGCAGAAGCCAAGTCTGTGATTTGGATCACATGACTAAAGGCTGATCCTGAGTGTCTATGACAGAGGTAACTTTATATTATATATACACTGTGCATTTCCTTTAGAGCTGGAAAAATGCATTTGGAGAAATTTACATAAAGGATGTAGATAATATTCTTAAATTTAGTTGGAAATAAAAACCTAGAAGTCAAAGCAAGTATTCGCCATACGCATGTATAAATTATTCTTGTAGACCTGGACACACCTGGACGAGGACTATCAGGAACTGACCAGACAGCTGGAGGCTGTTGAAAGTAGCATTCCTAGTGTTGGTTTGGTAGAGGAGACAGAGGAAAGGCTTACAGACCGGATCACGCTTTATCAGGTCAGTGGCAGCATGGGATTTTCAAACATGATGTACTTTTTGATCATTCATCATAAATCTCTTAAGCATGGTAAAAGCTAGTAGTTTACATCTGGGATTTCTACTAAATCCTGCATTCTTGGTCTCATTTTATGGAAAGGTCTTCTGCTTTATTCTCTCTGTCTTGACAGATGTGCCTATCTTTGTTTTTCCTGATTATCTTCTAACTGGCAAGATTGTCCAACCCAGAGGAAGAGCCAGTCGCAACTAGGTTTCTGATGCTGTCACTGCTGAGTTTTAGTGGATATTTTGGATTATTCTTTCTAGACTACGTTACTGTTCACCAGCTGGAACATTAGATGCTTCCTTGTAGTTTGAAAGCTTTGGAGCTATCTTGATGCTCTTCCACAGTGGTGATTTTCATATTCTGATCTTTCCCTCTGCATTTTCTGCTCAAGAGATTTTCCCCCATACTGTGTGGTTATTCTGATGTTGTGTTTTACCTCTTAACCCTTAGAACACTGCCATATGCTCTGGACTACCTTAGAGGATGCTTGTATATGTGTCTCTAAAGTCTCCACAGCCTGAATAATGAAACCACGTTTTCTTAATGTCTCTGAAAAATGCAAATTATGCTACCAGTCAGGGTCAAAAGACACCCCCCCCCCATCTTTAATCAAAAAATTCAGATTTAGCTTCCCATTCTGCACAATTTAAGACTCTCACTTGCCCATGCTCTTTTCCTTTCACCCACTTAACTGTCCATCCTAAATTTTACTGTACTTTGCATATGACCAAGATGTTCCTCCCCCACAGTTACACAGTTTATGGCTGATAGCCCTACCTCCTTACTCCCAGTTGTGGTGCTTGTCCCTCTTAATTCCACACCCCCTAGATTCTGAGTATAACACTGTTGATGACAATGAGTACAGCTAGGTGGAAAATAGCTTTCCTATCCTGGGAAAATATTTGAGATTACCAAAAATTATCCTATTCTGAATCTGGACAAAAAGTTAAAATTTTGAAAATTTTCACAAATCTTCAAACCTTAAAAAATTGAAAAGTCATTTTGAATTAGAAAACAGTTTTTTTTCTTCATTTAGAAAATGTATGAATTGAGTGTTTCAGCAATTTTGAATCTTTTTTTCAACATTTTGTAAGTCGAGAAGTTTGTAAAAACTGACCCTTTCCCGCGAACAGCGTGTTTCTACAAATTGATATTTTTTTAATGGGAAAACATCTCAGAAAATTCCCAACCATCTCAGCCAATGAGCTGTTCAGTCTTCTATTCTTTCCTGCAGCTCCATTATTTTTCCAGTCCTAACCTGCCAAGTTTATTGTGTTTCCCAAACAGTACAGGCTATTGGCTTTTGTACAGGTTAATAGGAAATCTTGAGCAATATCTTGTTTGTTATTTTTCTGATGCTGGGCTCAGTTTGTGTGTGTTAATAGACCAGCCACTAATTTATTTTGTTGTCTTCTGTTTCCCTGACTTCTTTCATAGTTTAGAGTAAAATAATCCAGATTACCCAGTGTGACATACCATCATACAAACCAGAATAATATGCAGCTGTGTCACCCTTGCCCTGCAACCTTGGATACCTTACAATGCCTTGCTGAAGTAGCTCCCACCTGGGCCGCTCACAAACAGCCTTCCAGCATGCAAGCCACATATTAAGTATCTGTGCCACACTTGGGTTACACTTTGGCTCTCCCCAGCCTTGGCTATACTGCAGGATGACCCCAACATACATACATACAATATACACAACATTTAAGTCCATTATTCCTTAAAGGGAATAATATGCCATTTTACTGTCTCAAATAGTTATTCAGACACTTCAATTTAAACACACTGGGGTAAATAAAAAAGAAAAACAAGTTTATTAACTACAGGGAGAGATTTTAATTGAGTACAAGTAATGAGGCATAAAACTGAGAAATAGCTACAAGTAAAATAAAGTTCAGACATTTACTAATACCTAACTTGACAAACTATATCAGGTTCAAGCAAAGTATCTCACCACATGGTTTCAGCCATTTTACTGACCAAACCCTGTAGGTCACAACCCCTCCCCCAGAGTCCAACAAATGCTTCTCTTGTCGTTTCAGGTGCAGTGAATACAATGGGCAGGGGGAAAGAGAGAGGGGTCTCTTGGGGTGTTTCCCTCCTTTTTATAGTTTCAGTCCCTCTCTTGAAAAACAGTTGCAGCTGGGCACTAGGACACAAAGAGTCTGTGTGGAAGAATGTTCCCTGCTGGCTTTTTCTCACCTCTTTGAGCTTTCTTCATTTCCTTTCCTGCCTGATGACTCTGTTTACTGCTTAAATGCAAATTAGGCAAAGCACACATTCCTTTATTTAGGGCAGACCTGTTTGCCAACCTCAGTTTGGGAAGAGCTGTGGGGTTTGGAACATGTGTTGTTAACATCATGTAGGGAAATCTCATAACTCTACAAACAATGTTGCCACACACATTTTATCAGGACAATACCGACCAGCAAATTATGAGTTTTCAAATGATACCTTACAAGGCATACCATGTACAAAAATGATTACAGTTGTATGTAAGGTGAACACGGGGGTATATTCTGTCATACCCAGGCTCTCCTGTGGGCAATTTTTTTTTTTTTTAATGACCACATTCTCAGATTTCCCATCTCATGCTATTTAACTTTGAAGTTTGCTATGAAAACTGCATTGGAATTTTTCAAGTTGCTCCCTGAGAAATAAATGCTTTTGCAGGGACTGAGTGAAAATGGGAATTTTTTTTTTTAATCCTTCACTTTTCAGAGTAAATCCTTAAGATATCACTACCAGCTTTTCAAAGAACAGATGATTTAAATGGCTCAATTTTCCATGTTTTCTTTTGACATGTCCAGGGTAGTATTGATAGGCACTCTAGCACCTGTTCATGTTAGAATTTGTCAGCATGGAAGAGAAAATAGAAGTAGTCATGGAAATTAACTCACTGCAGGTGCCATTAATAAGTATCAAACACCCCATGTCATGTTTGGTTACAGCATAATTTTTAAATGAGAAGGCATGTGCATTTGATGCTTGAATTTATGCAGATGTATGAACATTTATGCAAACTTGCAATTCCAGTATTTTGTTAGCTGTTTGTTGGCAGGTAAATTAATCGCTTTCCTTCTCTCATATATCTATTATCAATCTTTAATTTCTGTATCTGAACCCATGTGCACAATTCTGTGCCCTCCGCCATTCTATCCCTGTTGGACCTCAGGCACGTGAATGAACATACAGTCTTAGCTTCCTGTTGTAACACCATGACCTATGGGGGTCCCATCCTCTCTTCTTTAACCTTTGCACGGCAGTATTCTTTCTCTTCCCCCCCACCCCGTTTGACAAGGCAACAGTTAGATCCAGGATTCTGGGGCCTGGACAGGTTAGTGACTTTTATTTTGTGCACCTGCACAGCTGAAAGTCACAGCGATGATGGAAGGAGGAGACACATAGAAGACCTGGTGGCTGAGGAGAATCACTACAGGAGATACGAGGCTTGGCAGTTGGTGTCTGAGGGTCCAATCCTGCAACACTCTGAGCACTTTTAACTTCCATTGAAGTCAAGGATGCTTAGCAGTCAGAGGATTGGGCTCTGAGTTTGATTCTGCTTTCCTCTCAGTAGTAATGTTGGCTTCTGCAGGCTTCCCTGAAATTTCAGGGATGCAAACACCACACACACCATGTTGCAAGTGTCATTTTCAGCAGAGCAACTTTATGGCATGGTAAATGATGAACAGGAGGTCCAGCTGGTGTTTGCTTGCCTGGTCTTTTTGAGCTCTAGAGTTTGAATTAAAAGAGAGTCCTTGAAACAGGGAGGGAGTTTGATAAACCAAACAAAACAGCAAAAGGAAAATGGGGCACTGAGAAGCTACCGATCAACTGTCTTTCCTGTCCTCTGTCATTACAGCGCCTGAAATCTAGCCTGACTGAATACCAGCCCAAGCTTTACCAGGTGTTGGATGATGGGAAAAGACTACTTTTTTCTATCAGCTGTTCAGCTCTAGAAAGTCAACTGAACCAGTTAGGAGAGCACTGGTTAAACAACACCAGCAAAGTGACCAAGGAACTGCACAGACTGGAGACTATACTAAAGCACTGGACAAGGTAGTGCTAATGAAACTGAGGGATTAAGTGTCTGATCCTGTGCCATTAAAATCAAGGAGAGTTATGTTTTCAAAAACTCGTAGAGTTTATTTTTTAAAAATCCCAGGAAATTAATATTAAAGTTGCACTTCCCAAACTACCTTACCTCTTCCCCCATAGAGTGCAGGCTGACGCTCTTCTTTGCATAAAAACTCTCCAATTGTTTTATGGTACACATTTTTTATTATAATTTAATATGTACCAATACATGTTTCTGATACTAAATGGGCTGATTTGTCACTATACTAATCTTTGCTTTTTCTGAGAGCACTAACTCCATTATCTGTATGTACAGTGTTGTATATGGAGGTACTCAAGCTCTGTGTCTAATGACCCTGGGTTAATTGGCTGGCTAATCATCTTTCTCATCACAAACCACCATATCTCTTGGCATAATTGGCAATCTCTTAAAGAGAGACCATGATGGAAATATAGGACCCTGCCATTAAGATGATGTTCATCTAACGGAGACATTTTGTGCCATTCACATTTGGTAGAATCAGCCCAGTGAAGAGTAGGGAAAGCTTGCCTCATTATGTAGTTTGTCAAACCAGGAAAATATTAATAACTTTTGTAATTTGACTTTTATTCACTAATTATTGATCCTGGTTACCAGATCTCTGCAAGGGGAATCTGACAAAATAGGTTTCATCTGTCATCTTGCTTCTGGATTGAGGGTGGGGATTGCTCGAAAGTGGGGGAAAGTACATTTCTGTAGCTGTCTTTAACAGTTCTAATTTTAGGACATCACAATTAACCAAAACAAATTTGAGCTTGGCCCCAGTTCTCTCCTACCAACTTTCAAGACCGTATGATGTTTTTGTGGATTTTAGGAGGGGAAGGTGGTGTTCTTTGTAAAATCAGGCTTCCAGTGTAGAACCTCATTTGTTGAGAGACTACACTAGAGACAAGGTTTGGCAATGACTGTGTTTTTATCATTAACATCCCCACAGATATCAGAGTGAATCAGTTGAGCTGATTCATTGGTTACAATCGGCAATGGACCGGCTGGAGTTCTGGACTCAGCAGTCAGTGACAGTCCCTCAAGAACTTGAAATGGTGCGAGATCATCTGAATGCTTTTCTGGTAAGTCAGTTTAGGAATCTTAGGCACCTTTTCATCTCTTATTGCAAACAAATGGTCCCACTCTCATAAGGTTTAGGCATATGTCATCAGCAAAATGTTGCACGTGAAAAAATGTTCTCCTTGTCTGTGTGTGTGTGGCCGGGCTGTACACAATGCTTGCTTTTTAAAACCCCCCTCAAATGTCTGAATGTTAAACAGCACTGTTAAATACAGAATGTCTGAGCAAAGTTACTAGAAAGTGCCCTTCGTACTTTGTAACACCTATTGTATGTAGGCCTTGATGGTTTTTGTTCTTGTACAAAGATTTTGTACTTTTAATTAAAACACAAAAGGAGAAATTTTAAAACATTTATATTTTCACCTAGACTAAAATGTAAGAGGCTACCAAATCCAATACATATTTTAAAAGATGTTGTTTCTTTTTGAGTAGAGGAATAAAGTTAGTTTTAGTTGGTTAATATCACGTATTTATCTCTGTGAAATTATGATCCTTTTACAGGAGTTTTCAAAAGAGGTTGATGCCAAATCATCCCAGAAATCTTCTGTTTTAAGCACTGGGAACCAGCTCCTTCGGCTAAAGAAAGTGGATACAGCAGCATTGCGTGCAGGACTGTCTCAGATCGACAGCCAGTGGATAGAGTTACTTACACAAATTCCAGTAGTACAAGAAAAACTGCATCAGGTAGGGGAGAAGTTTACTGCTACTACAGCCTTTGATGTTCAGAGAAATATAGTCACTGAATTAAAAGCTTTTGCATTTGAAATACACCTCTACCTCGATATAACGCTGTCCTCGGGAGCCAAAAAATCTTACCGCATTATAGGTGAAACTGCGTTATATTGAACTTGCTTTCATCCACCGGAGTGCGCAGCCCCGCCCCCCGGAGCATTGCTTTACCGCGTTATATCCAAATTTGTGTTATATCAGGTCGCGTTATATCGAGGTAAAGGTGTATTTAAAGTGCAGTTGGGTGGCTCAATGGATCAATAACATTGCCTTTCACTTAAGTTTCAAATTGTGACCAATTCAAATTAAAATGTATTCTCCTTGTTGTCTTTCTCATCACAAACCACCGTATCTCTTGGCATAATTGGCAATCTAAAGAGAGAGCATGATTCCCCTCCAACCTCCTACACTTGGGCTGGGATAGAAGTCTTTACTAATGTGCAGTGGCAGAGTTCTGTGGGAAAGCTTACACAATGTGTACCCCACCCTGTGTCTGACTCTAGTCAGTGCTAGGAGTCCTTTGCTTTCACAAACGCTAAGTGCAGCTGTAGTATTACATTTTATCTTACAAACTGAAGCAAAAAGCCTGAAGTGTTTTTAAACATATATATTTTTATATTTTATTAGAACTTTATTATATGCATTTGCAAGAAACGGGGGGAGTCACTTTTACATTTTTCAGTCTAGCCTTTTAGTAGCCCGTGGTCAGAAATGTCAGGTTAGGAGGGGTTTGTTTGTTAAGGGCTGTTGCTTTTATTTATTTGTTTGTTTGTTTATTTATTTATTTATTTATTTATTTATATAAAATTAATTAATTAATTATTTAATTAATTATGCCAAAATTGCATGGGCAGAGTTCAACTCTGGGAAAGACAAAAACAAGTATAGAAAAAGCAAATGCAGGCCTCATAGGGGGAAACTGGATGTTTGAAATAGGAAATTTTACTTTAATACTTTTCCTTTGTTAACTTCAGTACTATTGCACATGGTATAATGGTCTCAGTGAAGAAGTTTTCTTCTATTCTTTTCATTAGTAGGTAAGGTATTATGGGTTCATGCAGGTATAATTTTCGCTATATAATGAGGAATACTGCTAGACCTGGTAATAGTGTACACACTGGAAAAAAAGGCAAAAAAGTTTTAATTGCACTCACTGCATTAGATGGCTTGTCATACATGCAAAATAGTACCATATTGTAGCCTTCTGAAACTTCTCCTAATGCAGGTGATATACTTTTCTTTTTCTTAAGAAACAGAGAAGCAATCTGATAGAGAGATATAAGCTGCCATCAGGGAGAATAATTTTCTTGTCCTTTTAAAAGAAATGAAGAACTAAATTTAAGTTAAAAATGCTGCACCAAAAGCTGAAAATGACTTGTTTTTTAAAGAATCCAGTCTCCAAAATCCATTGAGAAATCAACTGCAATAGGAGGAGGGCACAGAAGTAGGAAATCATTGCAGCAGACTTGCTCATCAGCCATTAACAAATAAGGAAGAGGGTATAAGATATTGTCCAGGGACCCATGTATATCTAGTACAGTGTGTAATTAGTGTAGTTAGAGCTGATAATTGACAGGTTATTAAAATTCAGTAGTGGAAACTTCATAGGCTCATCCACATGCCTACCTAAAGTGACAGTGACAATGGAAGTAAATCCAAAACTGCTTATGGTTTACTACCAGTGACGGTTTAAAAATATTACTTAAAATATGGTTCTTTGCTTATATAGACACATTATATATTAATATGTACAATTATATATGTAATATAATATACTTCCAAAAAGAACTTATACTTTACAGTTTATAAACATCCAGAAAACCAGACCAAATGATCTGTTAAGTATGCAGAATAATGAAGACAGAGAAAGATAGAGTATGCTGAATTAGCAGAGCAAAGTGCTTTTATCCATTCTCTTGACAGTATGTCATTAATTGAAATCCTTTGCCTTTACAGCTTCAGATGGACAAGCTTCCTTCTCGTCATGCCATCACTGAACTAATGAGTTGGATTTCACTGATGGAAAATATCATTCAGGAGGATGAGGAGAATATAAAAAATGTAGTAGGA
The DNA here is from genome assembly GCF_028017835.1 of Emys orbicularis. Classification (NCBI taxonomy): domain Eukaryota; kingdom Metazoa; phylum Chordata; order Testudines; family Emydidae; genus Emys; species Emys orbicularis. The sequence continues at coordinate 117,947,212 of NC_088685.1, read as the reverse complement.
CATAAAGCCATTCAGGATTATCTACAGAAGTATAAGGTAATTAAGTGGGGATGGTTGGCAAATACATGAGATTTATTTTATCAGATTCAGCGTATGAACTAAAACTCTGTATTGTGTAACTTCAGTACGAAGGCAAGGTGACATGAAAATAATTGAATTTTATTATGATTGAATTTTGTCCAAAGACCACAAAACATTTGGCAAATGTTGAATATTGATTTATGAATTCTTTACATAGAAAGCTCACCTACCTCTTAGATAGGAAGGTAACTCTTGTTTTCTAGCACCAAACAATTCTAGACAATGGTTTAGGCCAAATAGGAAAAATTCCTTATCCAAATGCAATTTGAAAGACAAATTTTTAGAATGTAAATTCTTAACTCCAGTTCCTTTCAAATTGGTAACATTCTTACTCTGATAAATACATCTGCACATAAGCATTTTATTTTCAATGTCAGATTTTTTTTTCTCTAAAAGAGCATCAATAACAAGAACAAATCACTGCAGACATGTATTCCCTCAGGTGTATTTGCACAAAGCATACCAGAGCCGGAGACTTTTTTTCCCTCACAATAGTACCCATTGGAGAGTGACTATAGCTTTGGATAGTCAAGCTGAACTGGTATAGGAAAATACCCATGAGTTATTGGTCATCCTCCAGGCAACAATTCCAGGAAGAGTAGCCATCTTGATTAACAAAGCTGTCTTGCAGCCAGTGAAAGCCTTATGCTTACTCCAGAGTGTCTAACCCCAACAGCTAAATTAACAGACAAGAGATACAACATCCCATCCCAGGGATTTGAGTGTTTTTATTCTCACCCAGCACCAAACTCCCTAATTGTCATGGCCACTAATGAGAGTTGCGTCAGGGAACTTTAAGTCGATTCCAAAGGAAAAAGAGCCTGAAAGACTGGACTCGTTAGAAAGATTTATTCCAATGCCTTGCTCCAGATGTGAATAGTGAACCAATGAGCTCTATTAGCAAAATATGACTTTTTCAACTGGGAGGCAATGTCTAAATGCTCAGATAAATTGCCAGACTACTCAAAAGAGGAGTTTGGGGCTTTCATAGCAGAGGGTTGGTTGGTTGCAAAGACCTCGCCCCAGTCACAGATGCTCCCTCCAGGGTGATAGCTTCTGTAATTATAATAAAAAGGGCATCATAATTATATAAATCTGGTATAGCGCCAGATATTGAACAATCTTTTGAGAATCTACTCTTTGATGGGCAATCTTTGTTTTCAGGCAAGACTGACCAGGTGTTGACTCTTTTAAAGATTTGTGTGCTTCTCTCCGCTCCCTAGGAGTTTATAGTCCAGCCATCAAGAGATGCCAATATAAGCCTCCACAGCAATATTCTCACCAGTACCATTCAGCCCTTCTGTTCTCGGAGGCAACAGACATCTTGAGGAGGAAACATAAGCCTCAGAAGAGAGGGTCATCTTTCTCCAGTTTTAACCAATCTTCTCCCCTTCAACAAGCTGTCAGGAAAGCAATACAGCCAGCAGCGATCTTCCCATTCCTCCCCCCTCCTGCTGCTTTTGGGGAAAAATTATCTCACTTCTTCAGTGCTTAGTAGGGAATAACCTCAGATAAGTAGGTCCTGAGTGCTGGGACTGGTATATTCAATCCAGTGTCTTTCCATCCCTCCTCCACAACCTCCTTCTCTGCCCCTTTTGAGGGATCCATCTCATGAGTCTATATTCTTACAAGAAGTTCAGACTCTGCTTACTCTGAGGGCTATAGAGAAAGTTCCCCTGCAGTTTCAGGGGTGGGGTTTCTACTCCTGCTATTTCCTGATCCTCAAGTCCAAAGGACACCTGAGACCCATATTGGACCTTCGGGCTCTCAACAAGTTTATCAAGCAAGTCAGATTCTGCATGGTTACCCTAGCATCAATCATTCCCTCCCTAGTCTGTAACAATTGGTTCACTGCCCTCGATCTTCAAGAAACGCAATGTTGCCCAGTCCCAGGAAATTCCTTAGATTATGTGACGGGGGGCCACCATTGTTGGTATACAGTATTTCCCTTTGGCATATCATCAGTGCCTCTTGTGTTCACCAAATGCATGGTGGTGCTCACAGCCTACTTAAGAAAGAACAGAATCCATGTCTTCCCTCACCTCAATCATTGGCTGATTCGAGGGCCATCCCAGGACCAGATTCGTGGCTTCGTCAGGTTTACCATCAGTCTTTTCAGTCATCTGGAACTCACCCAGAACAGGGAAACATCAACACTTATTCCTACTCAAGACTCAAGTTCATTGAGACCCTGCATGAATCAACAATTTTAACTGCTTTTCATTCTCCAATAGAGATTTCAAATGATTCACAACGTATACATGTCCCTCAGGTCTCATCCATCCACCATGGCTTGGACTAGGTAACAAAATGGCAGATGAAATTCAATGTTGATAAATGCAAAGTAATGCACATTGGAAAACATAATCCCAACTATACATATAAAATGATGGGGTCTATATTAGCTGTTACAACGCAAGTAAGAGATCTTGGAGTCATTGTGGATAGTTCTCTGAAAACATCCACTCAATGTGCAGCGGCAGTCAAAAAAGTGAACAGAATGTTGGGAATCATTAAGAAAGGGATAGATAATAAGACAGAAAATATCATATTGCCTCTATATAAACCTATGGTACGCCCACATCTTGAATACTGTGTGCAGATCTGGTTGCCCCATCTCAAAAAATATATATGGGAATTGGAAAGGGTTCAGAAAAGAGCAACAACAATGATTAGGGGTATGGAACAGCTTCCTTATGAGGAGAGAGTAATAAGATTGGGACTTTTCATCTTGGAGAAGAGACGACTAAGGTGGGGATATGATAGAGGGTCTATAAAATCGTGAGTGATGTGGAGTAAGTAAATAAGGAAGTGTTATTTACTCCTTCTCATAACACAAAAACTGGGGGTTACCAAATGAAATTAATAGGCAACAGGTTAAAACAAACAAAAGGAAGTATTACTTCACACAACACACAATAATCTGTGGAAATCTTTGCCAGAGAATGTTGTGAAGGCCAAGACTATAACAGGCTTCAAAAAAGAGCTAGATGGGTCCATCAGTGGCTATTAGCCAAGATGGGCAGGGATGCAAAACCATGAAGTGTCCCTAGCTTCTGTTTGCCAGAAGCTGGGAATGGACGACAAGGGATGGATCACTTGATGATTACCTGTTCTGTTCATTCCCTGCGAAGCACCTGCCATTGGCCACTGCCAGAAGGCAGGATACTGGGCTAGATGGACCATTAGTCTGGCCCAGTTTGGCCATTCTTATATTCTTATGGACTCATTTGAGGTTGCTAGCCCACGTGGCCTCTTGTACCTATGCAACCAAGTGTGTAAGACTGTATCTTCATATGCTTCAGGCGTGGCTGAAATTGGTCTATTATCAAGTAAGCACCATTTTGACAAGTTGGTCCAGCTCCCACCTGCAATGTTGCATGCCCTATGGCAGTGGATAAACCAGGACAACATATGTACAAGCATTCCCTTTTCTCACACCCCCCACCCCCACCCCAGCTGCAACAGTTGTAACAGATGCCTCTTTGATAGGTTGGGGAGCTCACCTAGAAGGATCATGGACACAAGCACTCTGGATGGAGCACTAGTCTGGTCTTTATCAATGTCCTCAAGCTCTGGGCAAGTCACAGAGTTTACTGAGCTTTCCTTCCCTGCATTAAGGGCTTGTTGTTCCAAATTTTGGCCAACAGCACAACGGCAATGTACTATTTAAACAAGCAGGGAGGGGCTCACATTAGCCAGCTTTGCTAAGAGGCAATGAGCTTTTGGGAGTTTTGCATCACAGAGGATATCACTCCTGTGTCTACATACCTACTGGGCACCCAGAACCAGTTGGCCAACTTCCTCAGCAGTAGATTTTCCCACAACCATGAGTGGTGTCTCAAAACCAGGATGCTGAGGTCCATCCTTTGGGCATTGGACATTCCTTCAGTCAACCTACAAAAGACAACAAGAAGTATCAGCAATTTTGCTTTGGGGCAAGTCAAAGTCTGGGCTTACTAAACGATGCTTTGATATTGGACTGGAGACCGGGGCTAATGTATGCATTTCCCCCAATCCCTCTGATGCCACATGTCATTCACAAACTGAAACAAGATTACATCGTGTTAATACTCACAGCACTGGCCTGGCCAAGGCAGTGCTTGTTCTCAGACCTTCACGGTCTCTCAGTTCAATCTCTTCACCATCTGCCTCACCTCCCAGGCAGACTGTCACAGCATCACAGTCAAATGCTACAAATGCAGCCTCCATCTCATGGCATGGCTTGTGAGTGGCTAGGCCAGTATAGGGCATGCGATTCAAGAGATTTTACTCAACAGTAGGAAGCAATCAACAAGTTCAACTTACCTGGTTAAGTGGAAAAAAATTTCCATCTGGTCCACTAATCGTGGAATACAGCCTTCAAAAGTGAGGATCCAAGACATTGCAGAGTATCTTCTGCATTTGAGATCCTATTTCTATGAGTTCTGAGGGTACACCTTGTAGCTATCTCTGCTATTAACCTTCCTGTCCAAGGAGCCTTGCTATTCTCCAACCCCATGATTATTGAATTTCGAAGATGGACCTCAGCACACTGGTTGGAGAGACCATTCGTGGTAATGGGAAAATCTTCTGCTGAGTAAGTCATCTGAAGATGTGGCACATCTTTTCCCACCTATTTAAGGACATGGTACTTCCTTGGGACCTCAACCTTAGCAGCTTCTTATGGGCTTTGAGCCCTTGACAATCTTCTCTTCACCTCACTTAAGCCAAAAGATCGCTTTCCCATAACTGTTATGTTGGCCAGGAGAGCATCTGAACTAGAAGCTTTGACGACGGCCCCTCCTTATACCGTATTTTTCAAAGACAAGGTAGCCCTGCAGCCCAAAGTTGTTAATTAAAGTAGTGTCAGCTTTTCATTTAAATCAGACAACGTATCTCCTGGTTTTCCTCCTGAAACCACATTCTGATCTATGTACCTTAGATGTCTGGAGGGCACTGGCCTTCTGTCTGGACAGGACCAAGCCTTTCAGTCTCTTCATCTTTTTGTCTCCAGTGCTGATTGCATGAAAAGTCAAACAGTGTTAGCGCAGATGATCTCTACATGGATTACCTCCTGCATTACAACAGCCTACAGGGTAGCCAGTACTCCTGTGCAAAGATTCTCTGCCTTTCAACAAGGGTCCAGGCTACATCTGTCACCTTCCTGAAGATGTTTCTATACTGGACATTTGTAGGGCCGCCACTTGGACCTCAGTATGTACGTTCATTCATTATGCCATCACCACTTCATCCAAATTTGATGTGAACTTCACAAATATGTGTTGCAATCATTATTTAAATAGATTCAGTAGCCCCCCACTTACGGTACTGCTTGTGAGTTGCCTCAGTAGAATACACATTTGCAACCTCTGGAAGAAGAAAAATGGTTACTTACCAGTTCTGTAATTGTTCTTGGAGATGTGGGTGCAGACATGTATTCCACAACCCATCCTCTGCCCTTCTCCATCAGAATCTTATGGCATCTTCCCCGGTGCAAAGGAACTGAAGGGTGGGGGAGGGACCGCCCTTATATACTCTCAGGAGGGTCCAGGAGGTGGTATAGGGCACATGCACAAAATCTCCAGTTCTGGTACTCCTGGCACAAACACACCTTAGTGGAATGCACATTTGCACCCATATCTTGAAGAACAACACTTACAGAACAGGTAAATAATCATTTTTTGAAAATATACTTTCCAGAAGTTAGTACATACAGTTTTAAGGACTGATATTTTTACATTCATTTTTTGGTAGTTTATTGTCTGGATATTTTACATCTTGGTTTATTGCTAGATCATAAACCAGAAATGCTATTTTCCATGCTAACTCTCCAGGAATAAGCATGAAAAGTGATGATGGATCCTCCTCTTCTCCCCTCTCTTTTTTTGCCAGGGATTTAAAATTGATGTAAATTGCAAACAGTTGACAGTAGACTTTGTGAACCAGTCCGTACTACAGATTAGCAGCCAGGATGTGGAAAGTAAACGCAGTGACAAGACTGATTTTGCAGAACAGCTTGGAGCAATGAACAGACGTTGGCAGATCCTCCAGAGCCTGATAACAGAAAAGGTAAGAAAAAGGCCAACTGCTTTTAAGTGTGTATTTAAAAATAGATGCAACTCATTCAGGAGTAGACATACTAAAAGTAATTTAGCATGTCCTGAGTAATATGAACACCACCTTTGGCTAAACCAAACATCTAGTGTCAACATAATTGCTTCAGTGTTCTCAGAGACTTGTCATCTTCTTTCCGATAGTAGTTTTACATTTATCTTAATGCATTTCCTAATTATTTCAAATGCTCCTGCACACTTATGACCATGGTGTTCAGATTGAAACAAAGAGTGAATGAATGCTTTCTGTTTCTCCAATGTTTATTAGTTAAAGTGCTCAGAAGATTGATGCTGTCTTAATCTGTCACTTGTGGCAGGTTGAGCTTAAAATTGGGCATTAGCAGACTTTTCGTGCTTGTGAAGTCAAACAACTAGCAAATTCTGCTAATCTGTCAAAGAACACACGTATAGTTATATTTTTGTTTGTTTGTTTTTTATAATAGAATAGCACAGAAGGTCCCAATAAAGACCAGGAATCCATTGTGCCAGGCACTCTACAAACATAAAATAGAAAAGTGAATAACCTACAGTCTTATTTCAAGTAAAATATAAATGTGCATAATGAGTGGCGGATCTCACTAACCACAAATGCATAGCAGTAAATTACATTGAAATAATTTTGGCCTGGAATTCTTCTTCACTGTAAATGATCTTTCACTCCATCACCATTCACCTGAAGAGCATTCCACTCCATGTAAACTTATATGTGGAAAGCTCCTTCCATCTTGTCACAGATTTGGGGTATCATGAGCTAGATCACTAGAGAAACTCCTCAGTGAAATACTTCTTTGAGTTGTTTCTTTGCTGTTTAATCCTTAATAAATCGAGAATGAATAAAATCGAGTTTGACTGTATACTCTGTTCTAAATTTTGAATGCAGGAATACACTGAATTCTGAGGAAAGCACAAATCAGCATTCATCTGCACTGAATTATTTAATTTTCTTGACAGAGAAGCTGTTTCATTTAGGATAAATACATATATATTTCTTTACAGATCCAGCTGTTGGAAAGCCTGCTGGAATCCTGGACAGAATATGAAAACAATGTGCAGTGCCTGAAAACTTGGTTTGATACCCAAGAGAAGAGATTGAAGAAACAACAGAGAATTGGAGATCAGGCTTCAGTCCAGAATACCATGAAAGACTGTCAGGTAACATTTTCTTGAAAACCGCGGGTTCTCTTTCCTGCATGTAGAAACAGCACCTAACAAACATGGGGTGAAATCTTGGCTTCATTGAAATCAATGATGAAACTCCCCTGGAGTTCAGTGGGGTGAAGATTTCACCACTAAAGTGCAACGTGTAAAGGAGTAATAGTGTGCTGAACGTACCTAAATGCATACACTTATGTGAATACTAACTTAATAATTGTAATAGTAATAATGAAGCAGGGCCATGCCCAGGTATGCTGAATTTCTATGAGTTAAAGGGATACATTCTGTTTTCTGGGCAGCCACTTTTCTGGATTTCACTGCTATGAACATTGCGCTTGACTGCTTAAAAAGTTTACTTCCCCTCCTTCAGATGCCCTCCCTTCCTTGGACATGCTGGGGAAAATGTGCTTTAAAACAAATTTGGCCTATATACTCCTTCCCTATGGAAAATGCACAAAGAAACCAAATTAATTCAGATTTTCCGGACCACTAAGGCCATTTTGTGTCACATAAGCAACTCAAAGGGCCTTAAATCAGCCAGAGACAGCTAGTGGAAAACTCCCCCTGTGCCGGGGAACTCTCTGCTGATGGACAGCTGGTGAAGATGGCTCCGCCTGAATCATCTGCCCCCCACCCTTGCCCCTCCTGTAAGAGGGAGGAGGAGACGAGGCATGGCATGGATGGAACCTTCCACTGGCCTTAAGTCACTGAGCCTGTGCAGCCCTAACATGCTCCAGGGCCTGGTGGCCCTGAATCAGGGAACCACAATCAGCTCTCTAGTCCAGTAGGGACAGCATGATATTGGGAATTTTAAAAGTGAAGGAATGTCTTGCTTCTTTTCAGATCAGGGAAAATAGAGTAGGAGCCTCTAGAGAAATCAGCTTGGATATGGACTTCCAAGCCAGAGCATCAGTATGGTATCAGGGCTCAGATCCCTCCAGACTGATTTAATCTACTAGACAACAAACAGGAATTACCTATTTGAAATGGTGAAAAATTCAAAGCTCTAGGCCAGCTATATCCCCATGAGCATGGAGAGTCTGTAATGCTCAATGTTATGGTCCTGTTAAGAGGAATAGGGGAATTTTCACCTATTGGTGCTATTCATTTCTTTCTTCCCAAGCTTTCCATCAACACGGTATTATGACGCTATATTAGTTAAATCACCAGGTAAATCGTCATAATCAGAAGGGCTTGAAATTTTTTTTCATATGAAAACTGAGATCCTAGAAAGTACAATAAACTATTGCCAGGATTCACAAATTTAGTAACTCCATCTGTGTTTCTGTAAATGCAGAGGGCTGGTATGTTTGGCAGTGTCAGAAGTTACCATTTTAAAGTTCTCTCCCGTGAACTTCAAATTGAATCCAACTTGTGGCTTCGGTACAAATGACTTTATTATTTCAGTACAATAAAGCAAATAACCCATACAATGAAGCCACCATGCATAATTAGCACAACTTGACATAGTTGGCAGATTCTGCTTGGCAGAGGTCCAAAGCTTGATCCGATTTATTACACTTGTGGTTCCTTTGGGTCAGGGATGTCAACAAATTCACAGCTGTGTGAATGGCAAGACTTTGATCATTAGAAAAACAAATTGTTTAAAAAATAACTTCACTAGGGTGTCAAACATTGTCAGGTATTCAGTTAAACTAACACAAAAGCTACAGTTTATGTATTAACAGGTACTGAGACTGATCCAGTATCACTTAAATAGTTAAGGGCAGCCTTTATTTTTTTCATCATAGATCAGAAACATAAATGACTCTTTAACTGAGTTATCAGATTGAAAGGATAGACATCTCAGTTTCCTCTGTAAATATTTCTGGCTCCCTGTGTATTTCTGGCGTTTGATGCTTTGCCAGTTTAAATCACATCCACCTTTTTTTTTTTTTTTTTTTTTGGAACAACCACATACAGACTTAAATAATACATTTTAACATTAAAATCAATTAGATTGGTTAAAAATGTCAGATTTAATTGGCACAGCTAAAAAGTGAACAATTGGCTGTTTTGGTGTCAGATGTTATGAAAATGATGCAAGTATTATTCCAAGCTTATGCTCTGGAGATGGACCAAGGAGTCCAGGTTTTTATTTTCTGAAACCTCATTGATTCCAAAACGCAAACTTGGTTTGGAAACAAGCTCCATTTTATTTAAACCACCAAAACTAAGAAGTGGTGAGAGTACAATAAATGTTCTGGTTTGGGTACTTCCCAATTTATATGCCATTGTCCATGAGAATGAGGGGGAAATATGTAGAAATACTGAAATTCAATAAAGAAAAATATGCCAAATGCTTTGAGTATCAACTAGTTTCTACATTTTAGTTGCTAAAACAGATACCATGAGCTCAGAAAATAAAGAGCATAAGAGAAACGGAAAGGATTATAACAAAGTTAAAAATAATAGAAACATGGAACAGAATACATGAAATGGATAAGAATAAACAATAGACTGAAATTCATCATACTTGTAAAACTTAGAATGTGCTTATGTCTGTGTATGCTATAGATTGAGGCCCAAATTCTGCCCATGCAATCCTACTGATATTATGGCTTTTCAAGGGTGTAACTTGGGTAGGGTTTGGTCCTTAATACTCACTTGCTACCTGATGAATATTAATGAGTATCTACAGTTTTTGTCTGATTCATCTCTCAGAAAGGAGTAGCTTTCGGGGTATAGAGGAGGTGGGGAGTGCAGACTCAGATACCTCAGGATCAATGTGCAACCCAGAGGGCAGACCTACAGATCCCAGGCCATGACCTGGCAGCGTGGATCCCTTTACACTACCTCCAAACAGGATAGGCATAGATGAGTAATTACTGCTCCAGCAAGCTGTTAGGGATTTCCACTTAGAAGTGCCCCAGTTATCCAAGGGAGCACGCCATGGAGCGCATTTGTTTTCTCCATCCAAGTTTGTCACTCCAAAACTGCTGGAGCCTTGGAGAAGGTGAGAAGTGTGGGGTCTCTGCAGGCAGAGCAGCTCATGCAGCAGAGCTGCTGTGCTCCATTTCTTAATACTGGGTCCATGTTGAGATTACTAAATCCAGATGCCAATGACCAATTAAAAGGGATGTGAAATGAATGAACTAAGAAACAAGGAAATGCTTCTCTTTTGATAATGAATAGAGCAGTTTTCTGTAGGTCCATGTATCTCCTAACTATTGTTTTTAATTATTTTGGACCCGTATATGAGAGCAAGACATTCTGCATTGTAGTAATGTAAATAGAATCATGCACACTCAGCATTAACATTGTTTTTTTTCTTTAAAGTAAATATGGGAAATAGAAAATATGCCATAGAAATTGTTGATGGATTTTTATTGTTAAGGGAATAATAAGCATACCACTGTGCTCTTCCCATTCTTATAATTGCAGAAGTTGAGGGTTTGCAGAGAGTTTTTGTATCTGGAAGCATTATCGATCTAAACCCAATACATGAATGCTTGTTTCTTTCAGGAGTTGGAAGAGTTGATTAAAGCAAAGGAAAAAGAAGTCGAGAAAATAGAACAGAGTGGCCTTTCCTTGGTCCGGAATAAGAAGGAAGAAGTCTCTACCATTGTCATGAGTACCCTGCAAGAACTTAACCATTCCTGGGCCAATTTGGACCATATGGTGAGAGAACGTGGTTCTGTTAATCAAGAGGCAAACTGTGCCTGGTATCCCTATGAGTGGCCCGTACCAGAAAGCAACAGGTGGATTTCTTCTGAGTGGGAGGGAGGGGAGTAGATAGTCCAGGAGACTGGGCAGTGAGTCTGTACCTACCTTCATGTGATTACACATGTAAAATGGGTATAAAAATTCCTATTTCACAGGGGTATTGAATTCTTATTTATTAAAGTTTTCACAGTGCTTTCAGATTTCACATGAAATGCACTGTATTAATTACAAGGACAGCCTTTTAAAGTACACACATTACAAGTACAGTGTATGCAGTACTGCCCCTAAGCCTATAAATAAACCTACAGCCACAGGTTGAATTAGGGGGGAAATGGCAGGGGTGCTGGAACTAGGGGTGCTGGGGTTGCAGCAGCACCCCCTGGCTTGAAGTGGCTTCCATCACATACAGGGTTTGGAACTTGGTTCAATGGCTCTCAGCATCTCTGCTTCCAAGCTCCACCCACGAAAGTAATCTCCACCCATAGGAGTTTCCAAAATCAGACGCTGCTCCCATTAGATTGTGGAGAGGATCAAAATAAAAAAATGCTGCTCTCGGAGCTCCACTGAGCTCCTTTAATTTGACTCCCCCTGCATGGGGCATGACTCTGCTGTTGGTTCTGCTACTTGGGCTAGGCTGCTTCTTGATTGGTGGGGGAGGAGGGTGGCAGAACTTTACAACGCAACTCACTTTTGGCACCAAATGAGACACCATTTACAGTAACTCATGCAGGTCGGTCCCTTTTCTTTAATGAAGAATAAAATCATTCAAATGTCAGCATTACTATCTATCATCAGTAGGCTTCTGAGTTACAGCCTCACTAGGATTCAGGGGGCAGTTCACAAGTCTCAGATATACTGTTCCAGGCTTTCTGCAGACAACGCTGCAACGGTTACACTCAGTTCGTGTATCTGAGATTTTTTTTCTCACCCATAAGTACTAGAAACTTGCCTTTTTAAAAAAATGAAAGCTGAGATTCTAGAGAACAAGGCAGGAGCTTCAAAGACGTTCTAGTACCTCACCCTGCTGTGAACTGGCCCATGAAAAAGCCTGATCAACAGCTGTGAAAAATAGTTTTTCTCATAGTCACTATGTGTGCTATCAATAATGACAAACCATGTGATTTAAGGGCTAAATACTGAACATCAGACCCCCTTTAAGGTGTCATATGTTGTGCAGCCAAAGATTGAGACACCCAAAGTCACTAATCACATCTGAAAATCTTGGCCAGAATTGTTATGTGACCAAGCACATTTCTTGTTAAGCATGACTGTAGAACAAATACCACTGAGCCTGGAGCGCTTAACCTTTTTTTTAAATTCAAGATCAAATGAAGGGAATTAATTTAAGCAAATAACAAATGCGTCTCACACATTCCATATTGATTGATTGTTTTTTTTCTCCCAGGTCGGCCAGCTGAAGATATTGTTGCAGTCTGTGCTTGATCAGTGGAGCATTCACAAAGTGGCTTATGAAGAACTGAATAGTTACCTGATGGAAGCTAGATATTCTTTGTCTCGCTTTCATCTCCTCACAGGTTCCTTGGAAGCAGTGAGAGTCCAAGTCGATAACCTTCAGGTGACTAATGAGTACTGAACCTCCTGACTTCTTAAGAAAAGATTTAAAGATAAATTCTGCCCTCAGTACTGCACAGATGTAGCTGACTGCAGAATCTGGCCCTTAAAATATGGAATCTTAGATACGCTGCCAAGCCACAACATTTGATGTTAACAAATGTCCTTATACACGTTTCTAGAAGAGCTGGTCCTGAAATTTTTTTAAAAAGTAATTTTTTGTGAAATTGCTTTTTTAATCAAAATATTTTTTCACTAAATTTTCTAACCATCTCTAGTTGTTAGAAATATATGAAGATTAATAGAATTTTTAAAATCCAATTTACTTGTCTTTATTCATGCACTGATAACTTTTGCATTTCTCCATCCCTGAACAATTAAAGTCAGTTTCACTTGTTTATCATAAGTTCTTCAAGTGTTTGCACGTGTCCATTTCACTGTTAGGGAGTGTGGGCCTTGTGCTCAGTTGTCGGAGAGCTCTTTCCCTTAGCAGTACCCCTCAGGGGGGCTCGAGCGACTCTGTCTCCATAGGCCACTGCATGCTAGTATAAGAGGGTAGAGCCGCCCCCAACCCTCCTCAGTCCCTTCTTACCCCCAGTGGTGGTTGTCGGAACAATCTCAGACTTGTTGTCATAAGCCTCCTCCCTCTTTTGTATCTCTACTTCGTTATTGTTAGGAAGTAGTTAGTTAGTTAAGTTTTAGTGATAGATTTTTTGTCTTAGGTCTTTTTGGACTAGTTTTCATCTGCCGGTACCGAGATCAGTACCAAAATGGTGCTGCACTCACCAGGTTTTAAATCCTGCCGCGCTTGTGCTAAATCTATGCTGGTCATAACCCACCCCCGGCCTGTTTGAAATATTCAGGAGAATCCCACATAAGTGACAATTGTCACGTTTCTAAGGAATTTAAGCCCCACTTAAAGAAAGCTAAAGTGGCAAGGCTCAAATATTTGCTCATGGAGGCAGCACTTCATCCCCCATCAGACTCTTCTCACTCGAAGAGCGCCCCAAGTACATTGGCCTAGGTTTGGAGCAGACCAGAGGTGTCAGCAGCTCCTCAGTCTCATTCACGATACCAAAGAAAAGGCCTAGACCCTCCTCAGGCTCAGTACCTTGCTCAGGCATGTTGGTGCCGAAGCCTAACAGAGGAAGAGACTCTAAGAGACATTCAGGGAAGAGTCTCTCACTGGAGCACTCTACAGCTAAAAAAAACGGATCGCCACCTCCAGAGCCTGTGCCAGGTCCATCAAGGGCATCCCTGAAAGATCTCTTTGGCAGAGCCATCACTCATTGCTGCTCCCAACCACCCCAAAGACATATGCAGCCACAGGGGCCTGCTTAGCTTCTCAGTACCGGTATCTCCAGCAGTGCAAGAAAGTTTGCTGTTAGTACCGATGCCTGCAGCACCTACCTCTCTGTGTCAGGAACTCGCCGTACCACTACTTCCCAAGCTTCCCCAAAGGGCAGTGCCATCGAAGGGCAAGCTTCCAATGATATCCCCGGTACCACCATCCCTGGGCTCAGGCTTCCTATTCCCAGTCCCAACTTGTTCTTCTCCCCCTAGGTTGGATGTTTGATTCTTCCTCTTTAGACTCAGAGGTACATTTGTCTGTGTCGCATCAGAGACAGAGGGCATACCCTCCATCAGAGATTTGGGGACTAGGGGTCACGCAACAGTCACAGCACTGGCCTCCTCCTTAGGAGCAAAAACCCAGCCAAGGCCCATATCAGTGACCATTGTAGACATCCTGGGGCATTCCTCCTTCTACTAGGACCTCCCTGCCACTGTCTTGTTCTTTGTCATTGAGACTGTTCTGGGAGCATCGGCACCAAGAGCATTATTCTCTGGTACCGAGCAGCCAGAAGTCACTTGGGTGGCTTCCCCACCACAAGTCATGGAGCAGCCACTACCTCAGAATTCTGTGGTGTCCTCTTCGTCATCACCAGATGATGCTGTTGGCGGCAAGATATTCAACACCGCAAGAGGACCACAGGTCTCATCACGATCTATTGAGAAGGATGGCCTCTGTTCTTAACATTCAAGCAGAGGAGGTCTGTGAAAGCTCCCTCAAGTTGGTGGACATTCTGGTATTGGCAGCCTCTACCAGGGTGGCCTTGCCAATTAATGAAGCCAATTAATGGAATCTGTCAGGGCGCTGTGGCAAACAACATCCTCCTTACTCCCCACAGCAAAGCGAGCTGAGAGGAGGTCTTGCATCCCCTCTAAGAGGTATGAGGTTGCCTAGAGCATAGGCAACTTTGTCAGCTTTTTTGGCACAAGTGTTGATTATAGAAATTTGTAAAGCAGTGACTTGGTCATCAACCCACACTTTTGGTTCTCATTATGCTGTTTCAGTCTAAGTTGTCATACAGTCACAGTTTAGGTAGACTCAGCCCACCTCCACGTTTGTCCGCTTGTGAGTCACCTACAGTGGAATGGACATATGCAAGCACTTGAAGACAAAAAGAAGGTTACGTACCTTTCTGTAACTGTTCTTCTTCGAGATGTGGTGTACATGTCCATTCCACGACCTGCCCTCCTTCCCCTCTCTGTAGGAGGTAAAAAGGAACTGAGAGAGGTTGGGGCAGCTCCACCCTCTTACACCAGCATGTGACAACTGAGGGTGCTTGAGCTGCCCCAATAGGTACTGCTGAGGGAAAAAGTTTTCTGACAACTGTGCACGAGGCACGTACACACCTACAGTGGAATTGACATGTGCAACACATCTCAAAGAACAAGTTACAGAAAGGCAAGTAATTGTTTTTTTTCTCTTTCAGGTTTCAGTGTTGCAGTGTATGGGTTTCAAACACAGTATTGCCAACCCCAAACTTTCAAAATCATGCGACTAGCTTAAAAATCATGAGGGTTTAAAAAAAAATAGAGCCCTTTTTATCTGCCTTCAGGTTTCTGAGTCTTTAGGGAACACTCAGGTCACATTTTCAAGTTTTCCTTTTTAATCATGAGGGCTAGAAACTTACACTTTTTAAAAAACGAAAGCTGAGATTCTCACATATTCAAATGACTCCAGGAGCAGGGGATTTATGAAAAACATCAAGTAGCACGAGCTCATAATAAAAACATGATAATTGAAAATACTGCCAGCACAGAAGTGTGTTTGTTTTAAAACAGTTGTTTTTGGAATTAAAAATAATTGTGGATACATTTCTTATGTCTTAGGACTTGTTTTATTAATAGTTAATTGGGGGCAAATTTAAGTTGACAGTGTTGCAATGATTGGCAGTCTAGGTAGATGTATATACATGTCAGTGGAGTTGCAAAGATACAAGTGAAGGTGAAAATGGCATATGTGTAAATTTGCAATTCCCAAATTGAGGTCCACAGAGCACTCGCTGACAAATGGTGCTGCCTCTTTTCCTTGTTCCCAGATATTACATTTAATAAAAGGCAGCAAGTATAAGTCCGACCAGTACTCTGGGTACATACTCAGGTGGCTACCCAGTGCCACTGCCTGTGTTGCCACAGCTTCACTGCTGTTTTTAGCAAGCTAGCTAGATCAAAGTTAGCTCAATTATGCCTACACGTGCTGCAGTCATATCTGCTATTGCAGTGTAGACATACCCTTAGGACTTGTCAATGCGAACGTTTAGTTTGCAGCAAGCTGGGGTGTGAATCTACCCTTCACTAGCCTGTTGCAGACTAACTCTCCATGTGGACCCTGCAGCCATGCACTAACAGTTCCTTAGTGCACTTTCATCTACTCCCATTTCAAAGCAGGGTAGATCAAAGCACATTAATGGACTGTTAGTGTGTGTCAGCAGGGTCCACATGGAGAGTTAGTCTGTGGAAGACTGGTGTGGGATAGACTTACACACCAGATTGCTCTGAACTAAATGTTCCTGTAGATCTCCCCTTAGTCACAAGTATCAGAGGGGTAGCCGTGTTAGTCTGAATCTGTAAAAAGCAACAGGGGGTCCTGTGGCACCTTTAAGACTAACAGAAGTATTGGGAGCATAAGCTTTCGTGAGTAAGAACCTCACTTCTTCAGATGCAAGTCACAAGTTCCTTTCCAGGCTTAGTCACAAGTTCCTTTCCAGGCTTCACTATCCCTTGCTGAGGGTAGATTGTTAACTTATGATCTAGCCTTAAGCAATTATTGTAGCTGTTCATGAGTCCAAGGATGGGTTGGGAGGTCTCTTAACAAAGAGAGCATCTCATGATCACATTGTTTAAAAAGTTTGAGATCCCATAATGGCGATGATTTGAATTCCACACTTGTTTAAACTTCTGCTCAATGTAAATAAATAGGTTAACAATATTTTTGTAAACATACTTCTTTGTGTTGCTAAGAACATCCTAAATTAATAAGCGAAAGAATTTTAAAAATAAGGTTTATTTTTCACTACTTGTGCTGTTAGTTTACTTTTGTGCATTTCTCTCACTTGGACTGTGGGGAAAATAGACTAGTCAATTTTAATATTGTTTCTTCAGTAGTTAACCTCCAGTCAGTTTTGCTTTTTATTCCTGATAGACTAGCATATAGTGCAGTCTTTTGGTTGCAAGCACTGCATGTGAATATTTGTTTAAAACCAACTTGTTTCATTGAAAGGTTTTTACATTTAGGTAAATGGATTTGGTAAAAATGTAATTTTTATAAAATCTAGATTTTGAGCCAAATTTAACCCGACAATGTTTCTTTAAACATATATGTAAGTATGATTTGAATTAGTATAGGGATAAAAATAAGAAATGTAACTTGATTTCATGAAATCATATGACTCATGCACTTTTATGGTGAGATTAAAATCTTTTTTATTCTACAGGAGTGGAATAGATCTCAATGGTTTATTTTCTTTTTTTCTCTCTGTACAGAGGCTGCAGGATGAGTTGGAAAAGCAAGAGAACAGCTTACGGAAGTTTGGTTCAGTGACAAACCAGTTATTGAAAGAGTGTCACCCACCAGTCACTGAAACACTTTCTGACACTCTGAAAGAAGTCAATATGAGGTACAAAGCCTGCTTTTGTGTTGAACTTTGTTAAATTGAAAGTTATGGTTGAAAGCTACCAACTCTCAAAACCTAATTTAAATATATTTGGATCATCTGATTTCCTCATTTTATTTTATTTTGTTCATTGATTTTGTATGAAATATTTTAGAGCTTTAAATATACTTTAAAATGTTGTAAATTGTTCAAAAATATTTAGGTTACTCGAGTCCGGAGAGGACTGAAGAAACAGAAGGGCATAACCAAGTAATTTGCCTACATAATGGCAAATAAAATTAAATGTTGATAAATGCAAAGTAATGCAAAATGGAAGGAAAAACTTAAAGGTTCATATATAAATGCACCTTACAGTGTTTAGATGTATTCTAAATTAAATGTATCAACTCTGGAAGGGGACCTGGGCTTCACATAAACAGCTCAATGAAAGCCTCTGTTCAAGGTATAGCTGCAGTCAAAAAAGCAAACAAGATGTTAGGATGCACAGGGAACAGGATGGAAAATAATACCAGAGACATCTTTATGCCATTATATAAATCAATGGCTTGCCCTCATCCTGAATACTGTTTGTAGTACTGATCATCCCATCTCAAAGAGGATACTGCAGAATTAGAAGGCTCCACAGATGAATGAGGAGAATGATTAAGGGTATGGAAAATTATCATAAGAGGAGAGATTGAAAAGTTTGGGATTTTTACTTTACAGAGGAATAAGACGGGACTTGACAAAAGTATTAAAAATAATATACAATATTGAGAAGGTAAACTGGGAATTTCTGTTTTCAGTGTCTCATAGTTCTGGAAAAGTGAGTGAACTGAAGGGCGGCAAATTTCAAAACTGATAAAGGAAATGCTTTTTCACACAACACGTGATTAGACTGTAAAACTCTTTGCCACAAGATGTCATTGCAGCCAAGAATTCAGCAAGATTTAAAGAGGGATTGAATGTTTGTATGGATAACAAGAATATCCAAAATTGTTATAGTTAATACTTTTTTTTAAAAGGGTTTTTTTAAGAAGGGATGTAAACCCTCAGACTTCAGAGCTTTAACCAATTTGTGACTATTAGTGGCTAGTAGGAAACTGTATCGCCCCTCTTCTGCCTGCTGTGGGGTTTTTCTTGCCCCTTTTTTGCAAGCATCTAGTGCTGGCTATTATCCGAGACAAATATGATGCAGTATGGCAGTTCATGTGAACATACATTCCTGTGTTTAAGTGCTCAGAGAATATTGTACTACTGATTTTTTTAAAAGTATGATTTAAAACAGCATCAGTTTATATAATAACCATGATCTAATCTAATTTAAGAGTCATAAGAGTTACTCACTTGTTTTCTAAACCACTACTTGTTAAAGCAAACAGATGTGTAATTCTTTACATATCTATGAACAGTATATAATTGCTACTTTAGGCCTTCTTCTGTATAGCTCTGTTAACTCACGTGCTTTGACATATCCATTTGATATATCTGCCAGGTGGAATAACCTTCTGGAAGAGATTGCAGAACAGCTACATTCCAGTAAGGCCCTGCTTCAGCTCTGGCAGAAGTACAAAGACTGTTACAGCCAGTGCTCCTCCTCAGTCCAGCAGCATGAGGACCAAACCAATGAGCTGTTGAAGACAGCCACTAACAAGGACATAGCTGATGATGAAGTCACTACTTGGATTCAGGATTGCAATGTACGTTCAGTAAGCTTTCTGCTTTAGCACAATTGCATGGGCTAATATCACAACAGGGTTTCCTATACTAAACTGTTTATCCGGGCTAATCAAAATAGTTTGAGATTTGTATGTAGGGGAGATATTTTCTCTTCACTAAAGAATCCTTCAGGCATTAACCGTGGGCTTTGCCTTTCCTACCCAGATCCTACCATGGGACAAGGCCAAAGGGGCCCTCACCTTCCTGAATCAGGGATTCAGGGTACTGAGTTCTCCTGGGTTCCTCGGATTTTCTCACACAAACTTCATTCCTCGTCCTAAATGTTAGTTCAGACACTTCTGTGTATTGGTCTAGGCCCATGCTAGAGGCAGATGAATTGAATTATTGTGTGCACCTATCTTTGGGCCCAATCCTTTGGTCTTTCCTTATCCAAGTCACAGTTACTTGGTCAAATATTCCCATTGATTTTAGTGGGAGTGCTCACATGAGACAGGATTGCAAGGTCTGCTGCTATGATTTAGCCTACATACTCTAGACTAGAAAATACGTCAGGCAGAGCAGAAGAGATCAGTTTAAAATCTTTTCCCGCCTCTCTTTCATTGTGAAAGGACATGATGCACTCTGTTGAAATCTCAAGATTCTGCCCCTTCACCAGTTTACCCACATCTCATGTCAAAGGTACAATTTATCTCCTAAACTTGGACAAATTTCTTCATTTAGGAGTTACGATAGCCCATTATACCTCTGTCTTTGATAGGCAGATTGTCATAGAGGTTGCCTGGAGCACCCTCCAGCGTTAGGCCACGGCACAACAGGCACGTCAGCCTCAGTTCACTCTTTCTGAGTCCTCAGTTACTCCACTCCAGGCTCTCCTGCTTTAATAATATCCCTTCTTAGAGCTGGTTATTACCAAAAATATAGCTCATTGCATCTGCAACAGAAGTCCCAAACATAGTCCATCTCCCACATCTGGTGGATATAGTCTTTAAAGCCCTGCTCCTCCCAGCAGGCACCCCTCTCCCGCCCTCTCTGTGAGTAGTCCTTCCTTACCACACTCTGGTGCCATCTGCCACATGTAGGCTCCAATGTCCCTCTGCTAGAACAGCCACCCCAGCCCTATCAGCTAGAGTGCAACCCCGCTCTTCCCAGCAGGAAACCACACAGCTGCTCTGCTGGGAGATCATCCTCACCAGGGGAGTATCCTTCCCTGGACCCACCTCTCTAGTGTGGAGTCGTCAGCAAGTAAGCCCCTCCACTGGTCTCCTGCCATCAGCTCTCTGGCTTGGGGATGCCATCCAGCAAACCCCTCTTCTGCTATCCTGCCTTCAGCTTTCCCCAGGAACCTTCCAGAGCTTCCTTCTGGGACCTTCCACCATCCACCTGGTATCTGGCAGCTCTCACCTGCCCTTTTCCTGAATGACTCAGACTGTGCTCTAAGACAACCCTCACTCACTCACTGAGAGAACGTCTCCAATTCTTTATAGCCCCAGGTGCTGACTGGCCCTCTTAATTGGCCAAACTGGTAGCTTTAGATTTTCAGAAAGCTTTTGACAAGGTCCCTCACCAAAGGCTATTAAGCAAAGTAAGCTGTCATGGGATAAGAGGGAAGGTCCTCTCATGGATTGGTAACTGGTTAAAAGATAGGAAACAAAGGGTAGGAATAAATGGTCAGTTTTCAGAATGGAAAGAGGTAAATAGTGGTGTCCCCCAGGGGTCTGTATTGGGACCAGTCCTATTCAACATATTCATAAATAATCTGGAAAAAGGGGTAAACATTGAGATAGCAAAATTTGCAGATGATACAAAACTACCCAAGATAGTTAAGTCCCAGGCAGAAGAGCTACAAAAGGATCTCTCAAAACTCGCTGACTGGGCAACAAAATGGCAGATGAAATTCAGTGTTGATAAATGCAAAGTAATGCACATTGGAAAACATAATCCCAACTATCCATATAAAATGATGGGGTCTATATTAGCTGTTACCACTCAAAAAAGAGATCTTGGAGTCATTGTGGATAGTTCTCTGAAAACATCCACTCAATGTGCAGCAGCAGTCAAAAAAGCAAACAGAATGTTAGGAATCATTAAAAAAGGGATAGATAATAAGACCAATAATATCATATTGCCTCTGTATAAATCCATGGTACGCCCACATTTGAATACTGCATGAAGATGTGGTCGCCCCATCTCAAAAAGGATATATTGGAAAAGGTTCAGAAAAGGGCAACAAAAATGATTAGGGATATGGAATGGCCTCCGTATGAGGAGAGATTAATAAGACTGGGACTTTTCAGCTTGAAAAGAAACTACTAAGGGGGGATATGATTGAGGTCTATAAAATCATGACTGGTGTGGAGAAAGTAAATAAGGAAGTGTTATTTACTCCCTCTCATAATACAAGAACTAGGGGTCACCAAATGAAATTAATAGGCAACAGGTTTAAAACAAACAAAAGGAAGTATTTCTTCACACAACACACAGTCAACCTGTGGAACTCTTTGCCAGAGGATATGAAGGCCAAGACTATAACAGGATTCAAAAAAGAACTAGATAAATTCATGGAGGATAGGTCCATCAATGGCTATTTGCTAGGATGGGCAGGGACGGTGTCCCTAGCCTCTGTTTGCCAGAAGCTGAGAATGAGCGATGGGGAAAGGATCACTTGATGATTACCTGTTCTGTTCATTCCCTCTGGGGCACCTGGCATTGGCTACTGTCAGAAGACAGGATACTGGGCTTGATGGACCTTTGATCTGACCCACTATGGCCGTTCTTATGTTCACCTATTCTCGCACAGAGAGCTGGACCTGCTTCATTTACCGGGGCCAGCCACCCTGTGACACAGGTCCTCGCCATTTTCATTCAATTTAGTGTAAGCTATCAAAATATACAGATAAAAAATTGCTACCTAAAATTGCATTCATGGGTTTTGCAGGCACTTGGGTTCACAACCAGAAATGCCAAAGTAGGATTGTTTCCTCCTGTGCTCATTTGGCATGCTTTTGCCATGAAGACTAAGCAAACAAAAAAAAATATGGATTTAAAAAATCTTCCAACTAGATTAGTTAAGTTAAAGAGAGGGTGTTTCCAGTCAAAGTTGAACTTACTGATCCAAAGTGAGGTATTTTCGCTTCTAGAAAAATGACATCATATCAACTGATCCCCATGGATGCTTTCCACATGTGTTTCTAATCAGTGCTCAAAATTTGCATGTAAATAGCTGATCAGTCACTCCTTTTCCAATCCTTTGAACATATGTATTAAAACATGTTCTTTTCCATACTACAGAGATCAATCAAGAGTTACTAAAGGCTTTTCCAGTGGAATGTAGTAGTATTTATGTTTAAATGTAATCAGTTTTTTTTCATGAGTTACATGACAAATTTTGAGAACCTCAAGAGCTCAGCTGAGATTGTTTTGAAGCAGAGTGATTTTTAAGCTTTTGTTCACTACAGGATCTATTGAAATGCCTGGGGACAGTGCAGGATTCCCTGTTTGTTCTCCATGAACTTGGAGAGCAGCTTAAGCAACAAGTGGAGACTTCTGCAGCAGCAGCTATTCAGTCTGATCAACTCTCCCTGAGCCAAAACTTGTCAGCCTTAGAGCATGCTCTCATCAGGCAAAAGGCTATACTTCAGGTATGAAAAGCTTCCTTGTATTCATTGCTCCTGATCATTCCATTCTGCCTGAAAAAGTGTGCACTAATCTAGCCAAAGTTGCACAGAAAATTACACTCAAAGAAAGGTGCATTATCTGCACAGGTGTATTCCCTAGAGATCCATGTAGTATGTGTAGTACAGCTAAAGGTGGGAGAATCCAACTAGCATGCCCAAACCTATAGTAGGAAATTAGGAAGACGAATCCCAGTGCTGAAAAAAGGACAACAAACCTTGCAAGAGGGGCAGAAATTTACCATAGGAAGCTAGAAACCCCGTAGTAATTGTGGACATGACAGTCAGTCAGACAGTGTATAGAGCTAACCTCCAGATCCACAGGAGCTACTTAGCTATAAGGGGCTAGGAAATATCAAGGAGTCCCTCACTGTCAATAAACATGTAGAGAAACCAGGGTTGGATTTTTAAAAGCATTCATCATTAATCTAGCTCTTCGCCTATTGAAGTTAGTGAGAGTGCTACCATTTACTTCAACGGGAAAAGGCCACTGCTTTTGAAAATTCCACGTTAAATATGTACAGGAGTCAGTAAAGAAACTGGTTTCAGAGTAGCAGCCGTGTTAGTCTGTATCCGCAAAAAGAACAGTACTTGTGGCACCTTAGAGACTAACAAATAGTTAAGGTGTTTGTAGCCCACGAAAGCTTATGCTCAAATAAATTTGTTAGTCTCTAAGGGTACGTCTATACTTACCTCCGGGTTCGGCGGTAAGCAATCGATCTTCTGGGATCGATTTATCGTGTCTTGTCTAGACGCGATAAATCGATCCCGGAAGCGCTCGCCGTCGACGCCGGTACTCCTGCTCCGCGAGAGGAGTACGCGGAGTCGACGGGAGAGCCTGCCTGCCACTTGTGGACCCGCGGTAAGTACCTTGTAGTTCGAACTAAGGTACTTCGACTTCAGCTACATTATTCACGTAGCTGAAGTTGCGTATCTTAGTTCGAACTGGGGGGTTAGTGTGGACCAGCCCTAAGGTGCCACAAGTACTCCTGTTCTTTTTGAGTAAAGAAACTGTGCTCATAGATCAGTTGCCAATGGCATGGGAAATGTCCAGTTCCGCTGATTAAAGCACAACAATGGAGGCACAGCACAAGTCCTTCAGCAAAAGTACACATGCATGAAAAAAGTACAGGGAAGTAACTTATATCCAGATGGCTGTGTGCTGTAGAAAGTGCTCATAAGACTGCCGGTTCGGTTTGTTAAACCTATAAAATAACAAACATGCATGCCATTTTATAAAGAGTGTAAAAGAAGCAATCTAGAATTTAACTGTGACTACTATTTATTTTTATTAACAGTATTACTTAAGCCGACAATTTGGTTTTATAAAGGGAAAAGTTTAATTATCTCAAGACACCTTAACTATTTTTAAAATAACATTACAGTTTTAGCATTCAGTCCTGAAACCTTAAAATTAAGATAAAGCTAAGAATTTTGGGGGTTAAATTTTCTCTTTTTAAATTAATTTGTGTGTGTGATTTTATTTGGAATTACATTTATGCAGAGTTTCAAGTGTTACAACAAAGCTATTTTTATGGTAAAGGACCTCCAAATCAGCCCTAATTTTTTTGAAAAGTGCCATTGTTAATTCCTTTGAACTCCTAACAGAACTGATTTACTCGCAACTTTCTTGAAAAGTAAAGGTTTACTGTTGCCCTCTGTTCATCAAAGCACTTAAGCTGTATATTCAGATCAGGCCACCCCCCCACACACACACACAAAAAAGAGGCTCCACTGACCTAGCAAGAGATTGCCAGTTACAATCAGTAGGAGCAGTTCGATGAAGTACTACACCCAAGCAGAGCTAAGGGGCAGGGGCAGAGCACACACCTGACTGACAACAGGTTCATACCACCTCAAAATATTTGTCTCTAAATATGTGCTTAAGTCCCATTGACTTCAGTGTGCATGTGCTTAAAGTTAAGCATGTGCTAAGTACTTTGCTGAATTGGTGCTTTAAAGACTAAATGGTGTAAGTTTTTTGTTACAATCAACTCTTGTTTTCATGCCTAGCAAAAGGATTATAACCTCACTTTCAAAACAAATACAGCCTTTACTATGGAGGCAGTATCACTGCCTCTGTAATCAAAAAATATTGGTTCTACTGTGGAGAAACAATCAGCAGTCACATTGCTACCAGTGAGAATTGCTATTATAGGAGTTGGAGTATCAGAATGACTGAAAGGGCAGTGAGGAGCATAGCAAGAACATGAATATTATGTGACCTTATGTTAAGCTTTTAAATTGTGGACTTTCTTTTGTGCCTAAGGCTGGAGTTCTAGACTATGAGACATTTGCTAAGAGCCTAGAAGGCCTGGAGGCCTGGATAACAGAAGCTGAAGAAATGTTGAAAGGACAAGATCCCAGTCATTCATCTGACCTCTCTACAATCCAGAATAGGATGGAAGAACTCAAAGTGAGTGGCAAATATAGACAGTGTGACATTAAATTAAGGTCAGCATGATCCATGTAAAGATGCTCACCGACTTACGCATGCATTCCGTTCCGGAACGCCTTGCGTAAGTCGAATTTTGTGTAAGTCGGGAACGTATCTCCAACAATTACGCGCAAAAAAAAAAAAAGCTTACAGAACTTGCGGAACTTTGTCAGTAAGTGCGGATTTCCGTAAATCGGGGTTGTGTAATCCGGAGAGTGTCTGTATAGTATAGCATATGCACAAAATCACCATATGCGTTCACTTATCATCAAAGGCCTCACATACACACACTAAAGATAGAAAACCAAAAGTTAATTCTGGCAGTCTATCCTTAACTGCCTTCCTTGTGCCTCAGTGTAAGAAGGATCTGGATGGGCAAACTGGTTGGAATAAAATAAGTACCAAAACATCCAAACTTGAATTGAACAGTTTTAGAAGTTTAGAAAAGTTTGTGTGTTTTCTTTTATCTCTGTTCTCTTCATATTTCTGAATCTCTGCAATTCATGAGCCTGGCACAGAAAGTAGAAAAGGTAAAGTACCACAAAAGAAGCTCTTTTATTTCTGCCGACATGGAAGCAGGAAGACTGTTCACATAAGCTTTGCAGATACAAGAGGTTCACATAAGAATGATTTGGACATCCAGACCTTTGGGTGCTTACCTAAACTGAACCTTCAAACATTTGGACAACTAACTGGATATTATGTGCTGTATCTCATTTCCTCTCATATCTGGATACTGTCAGGAAAGAAAATAAATACCCCAATGTGACATTTCAACAGAGATGCAAGATGCATCTGTGACGTTGTGCAGTCTACATGGTTTTATAAAAACATGATCATAAGTGAATATAATGTAACTGGGATAGTTTTATAAAAAATTTGATAATAAGTGACTATAATGCAAAAGGTCTCTTGTAAGGTATCATTACAAAGCTCATAAGCTACCGAGTGTGATCATCCTATTTGTAGAAATGTACCACTCTTGTATCTAAAACTAGAAATATAAAATGTAACTCTGAGGGCCTATTGTAATTATGTAAAGTGTGGGCCATTAATGATGGTTTGGAATCTTGATGACTCCCATTGTCTGCAGATGGCTGTTTACCTGTGAGTCTCCCTGTATATGTGTGTGCTGGCAAGTGAGTAATGAAGTCTTGCAGTGACATGTGATCATGTCACCTGAACTGGAATCCATCTTTAACCTGGTGCTTTTCCAGTGAGGGGACAAAGGGTTCCCGCCTTATGCAAAAGATATATAAAGGGGTGGAAGAGAACTGAGAGGGAGAGAGGAGCCATCATGGAGAATCCCCTAGATAACACCTAAGCTGGAACAAAAGCTGTACCAGGGGAAAGAATTGTGCCCAGGCCTGGAAGGTGTCCAGTCTGAGAAAAACTTACTGAAGCATCTCTGAGGGTGAGATTATCTGTATTTAGTTTGATTAGGCATAGATTTGCGCATTTTATTTTATTTTGCTTGTGACTTACTTTGTTCTGTCTGTTACTACTTTGAACCACTTAAATCCTACTGTCTGTATTTAATAAAATCACTTTTTATTTAGTAATTTACTCAGAGTGTGTATTAATACCTGAGGGAGCAAACAACTGTGCATATCTCTCTATCAGTGTTATAGAGGGCGAACAATTTATGAGTTTGCCCTGCATAAGCTTTATGCAGGGTAAAACGGATTTATCTGGGTTTAGACCCCATTGGGAGTTGGGCATCTGAGTGCTAAAGACAAGCACACTCCTGTGAGCTGGGTTTCTGGTAAACTTGCAGCTTTGGGACTAGTGATTCAGACCCTGAGTCTTTGTTAGAGCAGACTGGAGTGTCTGGCTCAGCAAGACAGGGTGCTGGAATCCTGAGCTGGCAGGGAAAACAGAAGCAGGGGTAGTCTTTGCACATTGGGTGGCAGCTCCCAAGGGGGTTTCTGTGATCCAACCCGTCACAGCATCAATGATCCCTGAATATGATGCAGAGTTTAATAGTCTGATCCCATGAGTATGACCACACTTTGAAATTTAATATATAATCTGCTTACTATACAGGGGATTCCCAGAATACTCTATTGGAAATTCAGGACCAGACCCAAACTTCCCCGAGTTTGGGAGTGTGCACATCCACATTTTTGGTCTGTTACTAACTCTAGAAAGTATTACACATTTTAAAATGTATCTTAACATCTGCACAAGTGGCAAGTTAAGTCAAATGAACTTTATGGAGTGATATTTTCTACACCCTAAATTAAGTAATTTATTTTTACTCTCATATACTCATTTTTAATATCTTAATAATTAAAGTGAATGTGTATGTGTATCATACTTACTCTCTCTCTCTCTCTCTCTGTGTGTGTGTGTGTGTGTGTGTGTGTGTATATATATATATATATATATATATATATATATATATATGACATGCGTCTGATGAAGTGGGTATTCACCCACAAAAGCTTATGCTCCAATACATCTGTTAGTCTATAAGGTGCCACAGGACACTCTGTTGCTTTATATATATATATATATATATATATATATATATATATATATATATATATATATATATATATATATATATAGGACAAATCCCTGACAGAAAGTTGATGACACTCCTCCTCCCCCACAAACCCAGTATTTCCTCCATTTTAGCCCTGCTGTTATCCTTCCACCAGAAATAGCTACAGAACTTCTCTCCACTATGTCTTAATTGATGAGTGTACTGATCAGCACAAGACATTTCTTCTCACAGGCTAAGTGCACTATCTTTGAAGAGATGCCTCCTTTTGCAAGAATCTAGGATCATGAAAAAGTCTCTTGCCTGGCAATGGAGAGCACTTACCACAAGGTGGCAATCCAAGCCATCCCAAATTTGTCAACTGGGAGCTTTTCCATAATTTTCAGATTTCAATAAGATAATTACTGATTTTTTCTGTCTATAGCTACATATGTTCTTTGTCACTTGTTCCAGAGCCAGATGTTAAAGTTCAGTAGCATGGCACCGGACTTGGACCGTCTGAACGAGCTGGGTTACAGGCTACCCCTGAATGATAAAGAAATCAAAAGGATGCAGAATCTGAACAGGCGGTGGTCCATGATCTCATCTCAGACGACAGAAAGATTCAGGTTGGGTCAGCTAAAAGGACATGTATTACTCTCTGTTAGTCATTCTGAGCTGGAAAAGGCAGTTTAATGCATGGCATGTGAAACTTTGGCTTTGCCTGCACGATGTGAATTTTGCTGGTATAGCAAAACCAGTAAGAACATAAGAATGGCCATACTGGATCAGACCAAAGGTCCGTCTAGCCCAGTATCCTCTCTTCAAACAGTGGCCAGTGCCAGGTGCCCAAGAGGGAATGAACAGAACAGATGATCACCAAGTGATCCATCCCCTGTCACCCATTCCCAGCTTCTGGCAAACAGAGGCTAGGGACACCATCCCTGCCCATCCTGGCTAATAGCCATTGATAGATCTATCCTCCATGAATTTATCTAGTTCTTTTTTGAATCCTGTTATAATCTTGGCCTTCACAACATCCTTCGGCAAGGAATTCCACAGATTGACTGTGTGTTGGGTAAAAAAATACTTCCTTTTGTTTGTTTCTAAATCTGCTGCCTATTAGTTTCATTTGGTGACCCTAGTTCTTGTGTTATGAGAAGGAATAAATAACACTTCCCTATTTACTTTCTCCACACCAATCATGATTTTATAGACCAGTATCATATCCCCCTTTTTTCCCAAGCTGAAAAGTCCCAGTCTTATTAATCTCTCCTCATATGGCAGATGCTCAATACCCCTAATAATTTTTGTTGCTCTTTTTTGAGATGGGTGACCATGTCTGTACGCAGTATTCAAGATGTGGGCATACTATCCATTTATATAGAGGCAATATGATATTTTTGGTCTTATTATCTAACCCTTTCTTAATGATTCCCAACGTTCTGTTTGCTTTGACTGCTGCTGCACATTGACTAGATGTTTTCAGAGAACTATCCACAATGACTCCAAGATCTCTTTTTTGAGTGGTAACAGCTAATTTAGACACCATCATTTTATATCTATAGTTGGGATTATGTTTTCCAATGTGCATTACTTTGCATTTATCAACATTGAATTTCTGCCATTTTGTTGCCCAGTCACCCAGTTTTGAGAGATCCTTTTGTAGCTCTTTGCAGTCTGCTTGGGACTTAACTATCTTGAGTAGTTTTGTAGTCATTTAAGGTGTCAAGAAACTTCATCTCTGCATCCCATCCTGAGGTGACATGTACCCAGTCAATATGGGGATAGTTGAAATCCCCCATTATTATTGAGGTTTTTTTTATTTTAATAGCTTCTCTAATCTCCCTGAGCATTTCACAGTCACTATCACCATCCTGGTCAGGTGGTCGGTAGTATATCCCTACTGCTATATTATTATTTGAGCATGAAATTACTATACATAGAGATTCTATGGTACAGTTTGGTTCATTTAAGATTTTTACTTCATTTGATTCTACAATTTCTTTCACATGTAGTGCCACTCCCCCACCAGCTCGACTTGTTCTGTCTTTCCGATATACTTTGTACCCTGGTATTAATGTGTCCCATTGGTTATCCTCATTCCACCAAGTTTCTGTGATGCCTATTATATCAATATCCTCATTTAATACAAGGCACTCTAGTTCACCCATCTTATTATTTAGACTTATAGAATTTATATATAAGCACTTTAAAAACGTGTCACTTTTTAGCTGTCTGCCATTACATGATGTAATTGAATGGGACTTTTTTTCATCCTTCCTGTATAGGCTCCCCCTTTCCCAAAAGTTTCTCCAGTTCCTAATAAATCTAAACCCCCCACACACACACACACCATCGTCTCATCCACGCTTTGAGACCCTGCAGTTCTGCCTGTGTAACTGGTCCTGCACATAGAACTGGAAGCATTTCAGAGAATGCTACAGTGGAGGTCCTGGACTTCAATCTCTTACCTAGCAGCCTAAATTTGGCCTCTCTCCTATCCCTCCCTATGTCATTCGTACCTACATGTATCACGACCACTGGCTCCTTCCCAGCACTACACATAAGTCTATCTAGATGTCTCAAGTCATCGCAAACCCAGCTATCTATGTTTCTAATGATCGAATCGCCCATTACTAATACCTGTTTCTTCCTAATAACTGGAGTTCCCCCTGGAGAGGTATCCTTGGTGCGAGAGGATACCACAACATCATCTGGAAGGAGGGTCCCAACTATGGATGTTCTCCTTCCCTGAGACTTTCATCCTCCTCAACAGCACAGAGGCTGTTAGACAGTGGTGGGACCATTCTACTGTGTCCCAGAAAGTCTCATCTATGTATCTCTGTCTCCCTTAGCTCCTCCAGCTGAGCCACCCTGGTCTCCAAAGCCCATACATGGTCTGAGGACCAGGAGCTCCTTGCACCAAATGCACACATATGCCACCTGCCCAGAGGGCAGGTAATCAGACGTGCTGCATCGGGTGCAATAAACTGGATAGCCCCCACTCTGTTGCTGGACTTCTGCCTGCCTATCTTTTTACTCCTGAAGTTAGTTCCTTTGTTAAGGTTTTGTTTTTTTCAGGCGGGTTTTTGTGGCTTAAGTTTAAAGAATGTTGCATGTATCTTAAACTCCCTCGCAAAACTCCCCTGTTAGCTAGCTTCACTGGTCATTTAGGAGCGGGCTTTTTAAAGCCCATGTCTTCCTCAGTATAGCTACATTGGCAAAAGCCTCTTGTGTGGATGTAGTTATATCAGTATAAAAGTTCTTATACTTTTCTCTGAAACCAGCATAGACTATGCTGATATAGTTGTTCCAGCATCACTGCATGTATTTGCCCAGTATATTTATGTTGGTTAAAAAAAAAAAAATCACATCCCCAACCAATGTGGCTGTGCCAGTAAAACTTAAATGTGGATCAGGCCTTTTTATGTTACCAATATTGCATTAACTGATACTACTTTTCTTTGGGATCACAACTAGGGTTTCCGTCTACACTCAAAAGTTTTGTCAGCACAATTATGTAGATTAGGAGTGTGAAAAATCACCCCCCTAAACAACATAGGTTTGTTGGCAAAAGCCCTAGTGTAAACCCAATTCTCCTGGCAAAAAAAACAGTTAGTATAGATGCAGATATCCTATTTTGGTATTCCATTCGGGGTCTTGGTTTAAGTTATATCATCAGAAGAACTTTTTCTTACCAGTGTGAGCTATGTCTCCACTAGGGAGGTATAGCTCTGCTGGTAGATCTCTACTGGCAAACCCTTTTAAGTGCAGACATGACCTCAGGCATTGTTATAAAGTAATAATGAGCTTGTTCCTCTATATATTGAGCTAAGAGGCAAAGGGAATTCTACCAAAAGAAAAGTTATGGTGATTGTCTGTTTATGAACACAAGTTAACATTTTAAATGATACTATTTTTGTTTACATGTAGACTAAACAAATGGGCTAAAAGGGTGAGAGAACAAGGGGGTTCCACATCAAACAGTCTCCTAGGTTAAGGCAGCATGTGGGTTTGTGATGGAAAAGCTGCATCAGCCAGAATTGTAATGGCTCCATGGAAAACCACTGTCATTTTATTTTGTGTGAGCTGGAGGCATTAATGAATCGACCTTTCATCATTTTAGTAAGCTGCAGTCTTTCTTGCTGCAACACCAGACCTTTTTGGAGAAATGTGAGAGTTGGATGGAATTTCTGGTTCAGACTGAGCAGAAACTGGCTGCAGAGATTTCAGGAAACTACCAGAGTTTGTTGGAGCAACAGAGGGCACACGAGGCAAGTTCAAACAAATGGACTTTATGGAGCGACATTTTACTGTACCCTGAAATAAGCTACCTCTGTTATATCCTCACTGAGAATATTGTATCTTAATAATTTAAGCATGTGGATATATAAAAATATAGACCATTAGTGTGCAATCTGTGGCTCATATATATATATTCTTTATATAAAAATCATCAAGTTTTCAAGCATCTTGTAATTTCACAGGGTTGTTTCTTCCATTTGACATCCCATTGTCCTCATCTGCAGTGTTTGCTGCATCAATTCCCAGTCTTTTAATCTCCCAACATGCTCTTAGCTCCCATTGCTTCCCTGCTCCATCCTCATCTCCCTGTCCTACCCAATTAGCTTCCTGGACTGAGACTGAGATGATGGGAACTTCTGTAAATGTATTAACGACTAGCTTCTTAGCTGCCTTTCTGAAATTCTCAGGCCCACAACCCTGTTTTGGCAATAGCGAGATGATTAGGTGATAAACTCCTTTCTGTCCCACATACCTACCTGTAACAAAATTGATACTAGTTTTTTACATGGATTAAACATACAAATGATGTGTGTGTGTGCGTATGTGTAGATTCCTACATATCCCAAAAAATATGGTCAGAAAAATTCTGCAAGGATATCAGAAAGCACCATTCTTCTGTACTGAAAAGTTATGAGATATATTGGGTAAAAAAATTCAAAAGGATCTAAGGTCCAGATTTTTGAAGATATTTAGGCACCTAACTCCCATGAGAAGTAGGCACTGAAATACATTTTAAAATCTGGAAGTAAGTGACTTAGGAGCCTAAACAAATTTTCAATAGTAATTTAGGTATTTAGGGGCCCAAATCCTATTGACTTTGATTAAGACTCAGGGCTTGTAAGTGCCTAAGTCACTTTTGAAAATGGGATTTTGGCTCCCAAGTCACTTGGGCACTTCTGAAAATATTACCTTGTCTTTTTTTCTCCTTGAGTCCTTCTGAAAAATATATTTTTAAATAATCACACAATGGACCATATGCTCAGCTGATGTAAATCAGCACAACTCCATTGACTTAAACAGAGTTATAGTGATTCACTCCAGCTGAAGATCTGGCCCAGTATTTCTACTAAAAACTTTTTAAAAATCCAAAATTTTGATTTGATTAGTGTAAAAATAAAAAAGTAGCTAATACATTTTCAGTGTTACCGTGCAACTGTGCGCCTGTCAAAGAGGGTTTATCAACAATGTAAAATTGTCTTACAACGTTGTTAAGTTTGTACCAGGTTTTGGTTCAAAAATTCTGCATGCAGATATCTGACTTCAAAAAGCAAAGAACTATAACATATTTATATTTAAAAACATTTCAGAAAATGAGAAGTGCACAAATACTCTTGAACCACAAGATTCTAAATTCCTCATACAGCTTGTGTTTAAAACATGCTGTCAATCACAGTATTATCGCCAAAGGATGCCTAGAGCCCAGGTTCTGTTGAACTTGTTTAGCTTTTATGTACAGTAAAAAATATTCCATTCCTTGGAAGAATAATTACTCCTCTCTCCTCTTCCCCAAGACTGAGGGTTTAATCCCATTCTCACTGAAGTTGATACCAAAACTCCCATTGAGCTCACCTGGAACAGGATTAAGCCTTGAGTGAATTAAATGAGAAGTGAAATTTTTGCCAGTGATAGCAAAAACCTTTGAGGTGAAAACCTTTGAGACCTTTGCTTTGAAACCACTTCTGTCTCTTTTGTAATAGCTGTTCCAGGCAGAGATGTTCAGTCGCCAGCAGATTTTACATTCAATCATCACTGATGGGCAGCACCTACTAGAGCAAGGACAGGTGGATGACAGGTAGACACTCGTGTGTGTGTGTGTGTGTGTGTGTGTGTGTGTGTGTTAGTTATTTATTTATGTGTGGTAACACATGCTGTGTGCTAGATAATTTCCAAACAGAAAAGAAGGAATATGTTGCTGACATTGAGGAGAACACCATATAAAGCCAAACAGGCAGAGGGTAGGTGGAAGTCGCAGAAGATGTAAGTAAAGCAGCTAAGGTACTGATTGGCCATGTCTTGGTAATACAATGCTGTGTCAGCACAATACTAGTTTTTTTAATGTAAATTATTCTCATTTACTCCTCCAACTTGTCATTTTTGGGAACAGAGCAGCTCCCAGGCTGTTTCTGCAGGCTAGAATGCACATAGTCCCTGTCACCTTCCACAATGACGTGCCTCCAAAATGCCCCCTACACCAAGGGGGCGAGCAATGGGTGGTGTACAGCCAGCTACACCTGCTTTATGTCATTTGGGAATTACACTATCCCAGGAGAACCGCCACTGACTCTTCATATTAGTTTTCTACCCACTTTGCACCACAAATGGGATGGAGTGAGAACCAGCATGTGGCTAGGAGAATTAAATATTAATGATGAAACAAGTAAAAATCAACACACACCACTAATGTATATGGAATGCTTTTGCTGTAGAGATGCCAGCCTTATCCAAACTGTACTATATATCAGGACTCGCCATAAATCCCTCCCCCAGTACAAATGTTAATGTTTGTTTCCTACTTTGAGATCAGTGATAGGTGTCTTTCATGCCTAGATTTGTCTGAGAGAGGGTTGTGAACTTTCATTGGGTTTGCCAATAATTTTTACAAAGATTTCAGTTTGGATTAAGATGTTTTCCTTGAGAAGAGAATTACAGCCTTTTGTTTCTGGCTATTGTCCTGAAATGTGGTAGTTTTAGATCCCAGTTGAATGTTAGCTGCCGTGTGAAAGAGTAGTGCATCCCTTTCTACTAGGACTTTATAGATAGCTGTCAGAAAACATACATTTTTCAGCTTTTCATTTATTAAAGAAATGGATCAAAGATACAGTTCTTACCCCAGGTTTGTATTGTTTGTTTGTTCTCTAATAGGGATGAGTTTAATCTGAAACTGACGCTGCTCAGTAATCAATGGCAAGGAGTGATTCGCAGGGCACAACAGAGGAGGGGAATCATTGACAGCCAGATCCGCCAATGGCAGCGTTACAGAGAGATGGCAGAGAAACTACGCAAATGGCTGGTGGAAGTGTCCTATCAGCCAGTGAGTGGACTGGGTGGTGTTCCTATTCCACTGCAGCAAGCCAGAGCCCTGCTGGATGAAGCGCAAGTATGTCCAAGACGTTAAAATACTTGTATAGTCCTTTTCCCGTATGCTTTAATGTTTAGTTGAAAGAGGTTTTGTTTATCTTAAAAGTGTGCTAGAATCGAATTAACTACAATAGTCATGGATCAGTGAGGTCCAGCCACAGAAATATTGGACATAGTTGTTTTTCACAGTAGAGAATAGATTTAGTAGCATACCTCAGAAAGAATGAAAGCTCGATTTATAGATCTAAAGAAATCCCAGTGACATAGTGTTTAACAAAGACTATGCAAGCAACAGTTGAGGATTTCCTTTCACCAGTTACCTATTTCCTTGATTCACAACTGACCTCCCAGTGAAGTCTGTATGTGCTCCTATATGTTTCTTTTAATTAGTCTTTGGTCTTAAAGACATACCAGAGCTAAGATAATGTTTAGAAGGCCTTGATCTCTCATGCTGTCCATCTTTGTGCAAAGTCAGACAAATCCACTTATTAGCTTGGAATTGGCAGAGCTGAAAATAGCAGTGCTGATGCACATACGTGTCTGCTGTGCTCTTCACAGCAGAAGTCAGAAGAGAGGAGCTTCTCCCTTGCAGAGTTTCTGAACTACTCAAGTGGAGGAGGAGGGGGGAAAAGTCAGTTTTCTCATCCCCACCACCCTCAAAATCTCTGTGTGCATTGGGGATGAAGAGAGGAAACCTTCTGTCTAGTGACCTACTGGTTGAACTGTAAAATGATAGCTTTATGCATTTGGGTAGCAACCCACTGTATCTAAGCTAAGATCTCTCATGTAGCAATGAAAAATGTATTTTACCAATCCTGGCTTTAGGGTCACTTACACGTAATAACTCACTGGAATTAAAAACAAGATGCTAACAAATCATTGGCTCTTTGCAGCTTAGAGAGAAAGTTCTCCTAAGGCAACAAGGGAGTTACATTTTAACTGTGGAAGCTGGGAAGCAGCTGCTGCTCTCTGCTGATAGTGGAGCTGAAGCAGCCCTGCAGACAGAACTCACGGAAATTCAGGAGCACTGGAAATTAGCCACCATTCGTCTTGAGGAACAGAAGAAACAGCTCACCTTCCTACTGAAAGTAAGTGCACGTGCTGAATGAGTAGGCACAAAACCACACACAATAACTATTATGGCATAGTGAAGAAGTGTAATCAAGAGGAATGATCACAGGCCTTGGCATCAGGAATTCCTGTGTATTAAATCTTGCTTTGCCACTCGCTCACTGTATAAACATGGGCAAGTCATTTAACTACACTGCCTCATTTTCCCCATCTATAAAATAGGAGTAATAATACTTCCCTCTCTTATGTGACTATTGTGAATATTTACTAGTTAGTGTTTGCACAGCACTGATGTGTAAAGGTCTATATATGTATTAAGTATTATACTGATATTTTAGTGAACATTGCAGAAAGCATGTGCATTTTATTTTGCAACATTATGATTAGTCATTCCACATATACATTGTATTACAAATATTGCAAATCTCCCCCTTCAACTCAAATGCCAGTATATGGACTTACCTAGCCACCAAGTAATCTAGTTTTCTCTCCAGCGTCTTGACTACTCATTGTTTAAGACAAATTTCTTAGAGCTTGGAGGAGAGACCGTTAAAACATGTTTTAATTTAAGCAGTCTCGAAAATGCAT
Source organism: Emys orbicularis (assembly GCF_028017835.1). Classification (NCBI taxonomy): domain Eukaryota; kingdom Metazoa; phylum Chordata; order Testudines; family Emydidae; genus Emys; species Emys orbicularis. Next base: position 117,910,382 of record NC_088685.1, on the reverse strand, counting down.
GCTAAACCCAATGTAAGCACTCAACATGCTAGACTGGAATTTAGCCACATCTCTTTCATCTATTTCATGAATGAAAATGGGGCATGTCATTAAATTCCCATGATGAAATATTTTTGCAACTGCAGCACATTGTTGACTCTCATTCAGTTTGTGATCCACTATAACCCCCAGATCTTTTTTCAGCAGTACTACCACCTACTCAGTTATTCCCCATTTTGTAGTTGTGCATGTGATTTTTCCTTCCTAAGTGAAATACTTTGCGCTTGTCTTTCTTGAAATTCATTTTGTTGCATTCAGACCAGTTCTCTAGTTTGTCACGGTCATTTTGAAATCTGAATCTGTCCTCCAAAGTGTTTGCATCCCCTCCTAGCTTGGTGTCATCCCCAAATTTTATAAGCATACTCTCCACTCCATTAAAGAAAATACTGAGTAGTGCTAGACCCAAGATTGACCCCTGTGGGACCCCACTAGGTACACCCTCCCAGTTTGACAGTGAACCATTGATAACTACTCTTTGAGTATGGTCTTTCAACCAGTTGTGCATCCAACTTATAGTAAATTCATCTAGACTGCATTTTCTTAGTTTGTTTATTTGAATGTGATGTGGGACTGTCAAAAGTCTTACTAAAATCAAAATGTATCCCTTCTAATGCTTCCCCCATGGATTTAGGCCAGTATCCCTGTCATCTTCTAGCATCCCCCACACCTGACAATACAATAATTTCAGATGCCTTCCTGTTTGGCTGGGGAGCTCACATGGATGATCAGACAGTAGAGGGCATTTGTACACCTCAGGAGACCAGAGCATACACACATCTTCTGGAACACAGGGCAGTCCGAGAATCTTACAAATCATTTCTACCACTCATCCGTGTTCTCAGATCCTCATAATGTTGGACAGTTTAACAACTGTATTCTCCATAAACAAGCAGGGAAGAGTGAGATCAATCCCCCTGTGTATAGAAGCGGTCACCTTATAGAACTGGTGTATCAAGGACCATATCACCCTATTGGCTGCATACCTTCCAAGAGCCCAGAATTTGTTGGCAGACAGCCTAAGCAGGCATTTTGCCATTGATCACGAGTGGGAATTATGTGATTCAGTGGTGAACAGCATTTTGGGCAAACAGGAAGTACAACAAATACTGCTGCATGGGAGCTCAAGGTCAGTACTCCAGAGGTGATGCTATACTACTGCCTTGGATAGATCACTTCAGCTGTTCCTTCCTTCTCATCCCACTACTACCTCAGGTTCTATGGAAGATTCGACTGGATAGGGCACTCTCATCGTCCTCAAATGGCCCAGGCAATTCTAGTTTTCAAGTCTTCCAAAAATGTCATCCCATCCACTTAAAAGCATTTGGCCTTTCTTGGATCTCTGAGCTTAAGGAGAATAGCAGATTCAGACATCCCAACCCGTTTCCATCTCATGCATCAAGCCTAGTATGTTCCTGCTCTGAAGCTATGCAACTCATTCTTAATAGCAGAAAGGCTTCCACCAGAAAATGTTACCTGCCAAGTGGAAACATTTCTCTCTCTGGGCCAAACAAAACCAAATATCCCCAGAGACCACGATATTCCCTCTTTTTTAGACTATCTTACTCTTGTGACAGCAGGCCTTTCTCTTAACTCACTACAGGTTCACTGGTGGCAGTCAGTGTATGTCATCCAACATCGGGTGTTGTTTGATTTTTTCCCTCACTTTTGAAAGGTCTGTCAGAACCTTTCCTCCAGTAAAGAAACCAGCCTCTCACTGGAATCTTAACTTAGTGCTTTTAGCACTCATTAAGCTACCCTTTGAACCACTAGCTAAGTGTTCCATGTCTCAACTGTCGATAAAGGTTGCCTTCCTCATTGCCAGAAGGGTAAGTGAACTTGGGGCCCTGACGGCCAATCCATCATACACAATATTCCATAAAGACAAAAGTTTCTCTCTGACCACAACAAAATTCACTCCTAAAATAGTTTCAGAATTTCACATAAACCAGTTGTTTCACTTACCCATGTTTTTCCTGAAGCCTCGTGCCTCTAACCAGGAAAGGAGACTTCATCCCATTGACATGTGACAAACACTGGCATTTTACCTGAAGAGAACAAAATCGTTCAGAAGGTCACCTGGCCTGTTGGTTGCCATAGCAGAATGAGTACAAGGAAAAGAATCTCCAAGTGGATCTCTGGCTATATCGTATTCTGTTACCAGTTGGCGCAGTTTCCTCCCTCACCCGGGGCAAGGGCTCTCTACAAGGGCAGAAGCAGCCTCAGTAGCATCACTTCACATCGTTGCCCTCCAAATATTAAGCAGGAGCACCTCTTGGAGTTCCATCTTCATGTTACACCTTGGCTGAGGCATTCTTTGGGACAGTGATTTTGGAAGCAGTAATACCGCCTGCATCGTTGCTCCCTCCTTCTCTTTGAGTACTGTTCGTCAGTCACCCACAGTGGAATCTCTTCAAAGAAGGGAAAGTGACACTTTATTGTGTAACTGGAGTTCTTCAAGATGTGTGGTCCGGGTCTGCATTCCACTTCCCACTCTCCTTCCCCTCTGTTTTGGTTTTTGGCAAGATTCATGGTAGGAAAGAAACTGGAGAAATGGTCAGTCTGCCCCACCCCTGACATCCTCAGTGAGGAACATGAGGAGAGGGCACAGGCACAGGCCAACGGACACTGCTAGCAAGAATTCCCCCATCTCATGTTCATGGAGCACAAATGAACCCAGAGTGGTGTACAGATAGGGACCACGCATCTTGAAGAACTCCGTTACAGAAAGGTGAGTAAGTTCTCTATCCACTGGGCCCTGGCTTCAGTCTCCTTTCTCAGCTATGCTGGAGTTTTCTCCACCAGCTCCCATACTGAGCACTGGCCCCTCGACTGAGCCTTCCTGAGGTCTGTTCTCCTACAGACTCTGGCTTAGGACCCTTCTCCGGATTCCCAGTGGTTCCTCCCCTCAGACTGAATTCTCTCTTTTATGAGGCCCAGGTTCCATAAAGTCATCACCTGATGCCTCTTAGTCCCACCCGTCTCGCTGAGAAGCAACTAATTAATTACAACTTGGGTTCAATAGATGTAACTAGTTGGCTCTTAACCATTTTTCATAATCTCTCTAGTTTTGTTATAAGTAGGAGGAAGCAAAATAGTTCAAGAAAAAAGGGCCAAACCATGTATGTTTTGTAAAAGCTCAAATAAATAATTCTCTCTTTCCAGCCTCCTTCCTCCATACCCAACTTCCACAAACTTTGCTGCTATGTCATCAAATCCCTTACCAGGTCTGGAAGTGTCATGCACTTGAAGTCTTCCTGGTAGTTAGGGAAGTCTAATGGATTCTGAAATCCCTGTGATCAAGCAAAAATATGTAACATGACATTCACACGTGGAGAAGGGGAAGAAACTTAGAATGACAGTTGTACAAACAGTCTAGTGCCAGCTCACATTAATTTCAGGTACCTGGGTCCCTTGTTGCACCCCAGGGGAAAAGACAGTACCACAAATTGGAAGGTCTGCTATAACTATATACATTTATTTAAGTAATCATATAATGTCATATTTTCAGATTCTTATTAATTGTACATTTTAGTATGTAAGAAAATACTGAATGATATATTGCTTATTTACTAGATAATTAACTTTTGCTCATGATTTGTGTCAATCTGCATTAAGACGGTAACTGGGATTTAATTATACATACAAAACAATTTTTTTATTTAAATGTTTTAAGAGATTATGATAAGTTTAGGCCTTAACGTATTTTGTATTAAATTCAGATTTCATTTTAAACCGGTTCATTTTTTAAAAGAAAAACTTATTATGATTTAAATAAAAAATTAATCTGAATACAAAAATCATTGATGTTTATCCACCATAGTTATGACCTCATTAAGACAACAGAAATGTCAGCAGTGGCAATGGAAGTTCTTATTGAAGATGAGTGGTGCCTTACATTTCAAAACTTGAATCTTTAGGTAGTTAAAAGTGTGCATCAAAAACTCCAGTAAAAATACATGCATGATGATGACTTATGCCACTTATGAGAAATTTTGGCTAAACAGCTATAAACAAGTGACACTGCAAGTAAAATCCATCCATATAAACTCACAAGGCATTCTTTTTCATGCATTTCACTGTTGAAACCAGCAAGGTCTAATGCATTCAACAACTTGCACATGCAACTTTACAGAGCATGTATCTAGTTTATTCATTATGTGATATTTAGAAATAGCCCTGACACTGAAATGTTAACTGGGTCTGTGCTTTTTGATGGAATGATGCATTTGCCTTCCTCTTGCTTACTACATCATCTGAAGATGGTCGAAAATCTTTAATCAGAAGGAAACTTGTAGTCTATGACTGCAAAGTCTTTTTGTTTTATTTTTGAAAGCTAATGTGACAGCAAAACTCTTTCTTATGCTGAAACTCGCACCCAAAAAAATTGTACAGAAATAGAATCTTACCACTTCAAGGGAGAAATCAGATGGGGTGTTCCCTGTATTCTTAACTGTTCCCCACCCCCCCACCCCACACACACACACACACACTTTTATCTTCTATCATAAAAAGGAATTTGTGAAGCTAAGTCCTGGCCTCTCTAGTATCATACAACTGACATTCTGCAAAAGAAACGTATAGTTGTACTCCTCTGAGTTCTTTAGTCTGGTCAATTCCTGCAGTATTTATGTATGTCAGCTGTTGTCTACTAGGATTTTAGTAGACTGAATGGGATTACTTCTTCAAAGTACAATGGGTTGCCTAATGAAGTCATTCCTAAGGGGACGCATGGAACCCTTTTTGGCAGAGAGAAGCAACATTGCAAGGTCAAAATCAGACCTTGAGAACTCTGTGGCAATAGAAGAGGTTTAGTTTTTCCTGCTGCTAGCACTGGAGTACAGCACAATAGACAATATGCTCTACTGGTGCATGCCATCCAGACTCTGAGACTTGAATATTATATTAAAAGGGCTTATGGGGACATCCTATTATGCAAATATCCTCACTGCTTGTTGATATTGGTGCCATGAGTGCAGGGGACTGGACTAGATGACCTCTCGAGGTGGCTTCCAGTCCTATGATTCCATGATTATTTAGTCAGCTTGAATGATTCAGGATGATGAGCCTCTTTCCACTCTCTCCCCTCCCCCCCCCCTTCATCTGGAATAAAGTCTAATAATAATTGTTCTGCTTTCAGGACTGGGAAAAATGTGAAAAGGGCATAGCAGACTCCCTGGAGAAACTAAGATCCTTCAAGAAAAAGCTTTCTCAGCCATTGCCCGATCACCACGATGAGCTGCATACAGAGCAGATTCGTTGCAAGGTAAAGCACTCTGTTGAGCACCATCTGATCTGCAATTTGCTTGTCTTGGAACATCTTTAGCCATTATAAGCCTTGGTATTACTGACTATATACACCAGCAGCCCGTAATTACTGCCTGTGCAATTTCCTGCCTGTGTCGGCATGCACATTTTGTGTGTGCATCTGTTCGTTAGATAGTGTTTGCACAGCACTGATTAATGTTTGTACAGCAGTAGGAAGATATAGGGCCTGTCTTTAATCTCACATTGGTGTAAATTAGGTTACATCAATGTAAAACCAAAGTAAATTGGATCAGAATTAGGCCCATAAAGAGCTATAAAAGTGCTAAGTATTGGTGGCTCTTTTTAGTTTAGAAGTTCTTACTGCATGATTCTTTTAGATGAGATAAGTAAAAGTTCACAGATTTAAAACCGTGTAATTTCAATGCTCTTTACGCCTACTCAGGATAATTGTAGGTCACAAACTTTTATCCTGCATTAGCTGCAATTTAGAAACAAACTGGGAATCCCAGTCTCGTTCTTTCTTTCTTAAAATCAGAGGGTAAACATGGTGCAGACTGCAAAGGGATGGGCCCAAACCAAAATCTTGAGTCCTGATAGCCCTGAACTTTGGAGAAGTTAGACTCTGGGATTTTAGTTTAGACCCATTTCAACTTGTTTAAGGGCTGATGTATCTTGCTGTATCAGTTTTACTATCAATGGGACCTCCCTTCTAACTCTGAAAAAAAGAAAGACCACGTGTAAGACAGCAATTATAAATAATACTATTAAATATAGTTGTAACTCTCCATCTAAACATTGGCTCTGTTAACAGACTTGGTTTACTAGATACAATAGGACTTCAATGCTAGGGCCTATGGTTAACAAGTAAACACAACTTTGTATAATACAACTATTGCCAAACCTCTAGTAGCATAAAGAGCTTGATTTTTTCCCCCCATGCATTTTTTTTAAACCAGGAGCTAGAAAATGCTGTTGAAGGGTGGACGGATGACCTTGCGCATCTGACACTGCTGAAGGAGACTCTAGCTCCCTACATCAGTGCTGATGATATCTCAATCCTCAACGAGCGCATTGAGCTGCTGCACAGGCAGTGGGAGGAGCTGTGCCACCAGGTAAATGTGACACTGAACTTGGATGTGATGATGCACATGAAAGGGGCACAGGGACAGCTGAATGTGGTTAGCAACTGTTAGAACAGACAGGTACCAGCTGGATGACAAACTGGCATTTGAATTTGAACTGAGACTCATCCATTTGTAAGGTATAATCTCATCAGTCTCCTAATGCAGAGGTAGAGCTAAGGAAGTAGAATTTGGCATGTCAAATGCACCTCTGTTTATCCAGAGGAACAACACACACTTTTGACGGTGGGGCAAGGTGGGAAATATTTTCAGCCATACTGATTTACAGATATTTAAAACAAAAGAGTGGAGAAAATACCCACTAAAATTCAGGAGTTAGCAGATGTAACCTTAAAGTGATCACTCACTTAATAGCAAACTTAGAGTGGAATAACCAAAAGTCTGCCCATGAAATGGAACAATAACCAAGAAGATTGCTGGAAGGAAATTGTGACTAACCTAATAGTTAAAGGATGTGTACAGTATGTGTCTGCAATCTCTAAAAGGGTTCATCCTTACATTCCTGGAGACCAACTTTTCTGGTGAAATGTCCATTGAAAGCAATGGCCATGCCAAGACCAACAAAAGAAAGAAAGCAGGATTATGTATTTTATTATAACAGCAGAATATTTCCTCTTAAAAACTTTGCTTCTCTGTGGAGCTAAGATTAATAACAGTCCAGTGTATCTTCAAGTATTTGCTTTAGTTACCACTAATATTTCAAGACTTCCTGTAAATGATCACTTCACTGAGCCAGGGTATAAACAAACTCCGAAAAAACTATATTAAAGATAACGTTAAACTTATGGCATAATTGGCCCACAGGAATACAGAAGAAACAGAACAGCATCATTGGCTTGAGGGAGGTGGGGACAAGATAGTCTGATGTGAGAAAAAATCCACTGTACCTTGTACTCTGTTGATACACTTTTCCTTGTGTTTAAAAAAAAGACTACACATTTCTCATTCTCTTTGGCTTGGCTGCCCGCTTAATTCCTTGGCACCATGTGGGAGATAAATACACAGTGCTCCCAGGGCATTTTATAGTTGCTGCTTATGCTTAGAAATCCTGGCTCCAGATTTAAAGTTGCCACCTATCCCAAATTTTCCGGATTGCCCTGATTTTACTTGTGTACTCCAAAATGTATCGAGCAGTGAAGAACCATTTCACTGTCAAAAAACAAACAAACAAACATTGTAGGTCAGCAAAACATAGTTACATTGTGCCAGTGACGTGATATCCTTTCTCATTATGGTATGGTGCAAACAAATCTGTCCTGCAGGATAAACATTAAAAGGTATCAAAGGAATAGACTTAGTTTTGGAAACCTGTAGAATTCCAGTTGGGCACTCAGACTGGAGGATGCTTTTCCTGTCTTGTGAATGAAGTTGACAGGGTCATGAGAAAGAGAGACAATTAAGCAGCATTCATGGGTGAAAAGCTTTCATGCATCATAAACTCTCATGAAACAAAGCAGAAGCTGAACTGGCTGCATGTTGGTGAATGGACTACAAGACCTTTTCCATATAGACTCTGATTGGTTTTCCCAGATTCCTGCTACACACCTTTCATGCTAAAGGGGAGAGCTGATTAAAGATTGGATGTCTTAGTCCAGGGGTAGGCAACCTATGGCACGCGTGCCGAAGGCGGCACGCGAGCTGACTTTCAGTGGCACTCACACTGCCCGGGTCCTGGCCACCGGTCCGGGGGGCTCTGCATTTTAATTTAATTTTAAATGAAGCTTCTTAAACATTTTAAAAACCTTATTTACTTTACATACAACAATAGTTTAGTTATATATTCTAGACTTATAGAAAGAGACCTTCTTAAAAACATTAAATTGTATTACTGGCACACGAAACCTTAAATTAAAGTGAATAAATGAAGACTCGGAACACCACTTCTGAAAGGTTGCTGACCCCTGTCTTAATCTGTTATGTATCAGAGGGGTAGCCATGTTAGTCTGGATCTGTAAAAAGCAACAGAGAGTCCTGTGGCACCTTTAAGACTAACAGATGTATTGGAGCATAAGCTTTCGTGGGTGAATGCCCACTTCTTCGGATGCATCCGAAGAAGTGGGCATTCACCCACGAAAGCTTATGCTCCAATACATCTGTTAGTCTTAAAGGTGCCACAGGACTCTCTGTTGCTTTTTAGTCTGTTATTTACATATTTAACCTTCCAGGATGTAACCAAATGAATGAGGCTTTTTTTTTCTTGTTCAGTAGTTGGGTGTTACCACAAAAGGAAATGTGCTGTCATTTGTATCTGACTTTAAAAATCAAAAGCTTCAGTTAGAAGAGCAGTAAGTTATATATGAAAGAGCAGGTGCTATGCTCATATGATCAGTGGTGCTGATGTAGAGTCAGAAGCAACTCATATTTCAGATGAGGAGGAAGAAGCTGTAGTAAGTAGGATGCCATTACATTGTAGCCATGCGATTATCAGAAATTTTGACAGGAGAGATTAGTTTACTGTGAATACTGTGTTTAATATTCTTTCAAGTCCTCTTCATATTTGCCCAAATGTCTTGTAATTCACAGTTTGAGATCGAAATATCGTTCTTCTAATTTCTTAAATATACAGCAGTCGCTTACTTTTCAAGTGACGTGTGACAAGCCTCCATTTCCTGTGTATGCTGTTGCTTTGTTCTCTGTTTCAGTCTGCACTTATCGCCTGTTCATTTCTGTCATAGCATTCTTTAGCCCTTGGGACTCTCTGGTCACGGAGTACCAATGTTGCAAAATTAGAGGCACTCACAAAATATGTGCATGTGGACACAAGCATGGAATTGCACATGCATTTGCAATTGCTTGGTTTATGAGTGCTGCCTATCTCATCCGTGCACACATTTTGCAGATACAATTTACATACCAATTGTTTATAGTTTGCCCATACCATGTATGCATCCTCCTGGACATCCATTTGGTTTGCGGTCTTAAAAATGTCATTGTTCTAAGGGTCAAGCATCTATTTTGTGCTAAACAATCTGTCTCTGTTGGAGTTTGTACTTCCAAATAAAGAAACAAAAGTATCAATGTACATTGTAATTCTTAATAAATGAAAATATTGACTCTAAAGACAAGGTAAGGGCTATTTTTTAACTGTGCTATGGAAACCTGAATTAAAGACCACAGGTTTGTATCTTATCATGAAGCAAATTATATTTAGAGTATACTCTTCCCCGTGTGCAACAGGGTCTGGCTACCGGCATCCTGAGATTAATGATGACCTTGAACTTATAATGAGTCATGCAAGATTTTTGTAGCACAACTCCCATTTACCTTAATGGCAGCCAGGTAGCTAAAACTCTTTGCAGGGCTGAGAATTTACCTCTGAGAATTAGTGTGTTCTCATCTACTAACTGTACTCTCTTTTATTGACTCCCTCTGTAAACATTACAAGATCTCCTTGCGTCGGCAGCAGGTGAATGAGAGACTGAATGAGTGGGCAGTCTTCAGTGAGAAGAACAAGGAGCTCTGTGAGTGGCTGACACAAATGGAGAGTAAGGTGTCTCAAAATGGAGACATCCTCATTGAAGAGATGATAGAGAAACTCAAGAAGGTAAAGTTCTTTTGGTTTTATATGTTTAAATACTGTTATGTGCACCTTTTCCTCTTCTCTTTCTGGGTTATCAGAACTTGAATAATCTGGTACTAGCCTGTGTTATAGACAGAACACTGTATTAAATGGGCCACTGGTCTAATCCAATATATGGCAGTTTGTATGTTCCAATGAGAATTTTTGTCAATGTTTTTCTCTAATTATGTGCCTTTTCCCTGTGCTTCTTGAAGTGGATTTCTCAAAATACAAAGAAATACCCCAAATGAATACACCACCAAGAAAGGTGAATGCTTACTAAATGCCTGATCACAAGTGTCCATAAACCACTTATGAATTATTGTACATGCATTTGCAAAATATTTTTCTTTCTTTTGATTATTTATGTTTATATGGTGGTGGTGTTTACAAGGATTTGTTCATTCACCAAACTATTTCCAACTTAGTATTAGACACTGCTTATGTTTATTCTAGTTCTTCCAGCAGCGCTGAGCTGAATGTGTTCTGAATAAGCTGCTTGATCTCTGTGATTCCTCTTTGCCATCTAGGATTATCAAGATGAAATTGCCATGGCCCAAGAGAATAAAATCCAGCTCCAGCAAATGGGAGAGCGTCTTGCCAAAGCCAGTCATGAGAGCAAAGCATCAGAAATCGAATATAAACTTGGCAAGGTCAATGACAGATGGCAACACCTTCTGGATCTGATTGCAGCCAGGTAAAAACAGCTGCTTTGTTTTTAAACATTTCATGGAATAGAATCCTCTATTGGAATTCATAAGGCAGCTGAGTTCCTAGCTCAAGGAAGGACTCAGAACTTTTTCTTACTCCGTCCACTTAACTGTGATCTGTAATTGCTCTCAGCCTACATGCTTGGTTGAACTTATCCTTCCTGATCCACTGTATCTGCTTCAGGAAGTTCAAAACCAGTATCTATTAGGATGACCAAGACTGCTGCAGTCAGAAGTGTAGTGTCTTCTGGTCAAGGGTGGTCATTTAGGTTGAAAGGGGGTGCCTAAAGCAAGATGTAAATCTTTAGTTTTCTTTAAAGGGCAGCACAAAGGGTGCTAAGTGAATCACTTTTAAAAATCTTACCCAAAGGACAGTTTATGGCAGGTGGTTTCGTTTTTCTATCTGTTTTTAGATTAGTGAAGAGGGAGAGAGAGAAAATAATGTAGACATTAGGCCTAGTAGCTTGCAAAAAAAAAAAAAAAAGTTGTTTGCAGTAGGTTATCTACAGAAGCATATACTGTGCACATGTGATTCTTGGTTAGTACATGAAGAATATTCGTTTAAATTTCTAATGTCCATTCTGAGCTGTCGTGCAACTACTCTCCAGCTAATAGACAATCATTTTTCCATAGCTTTGGCTATTGTGTCTGTACTCTGCAGTATAAAGGATGTTCAACATGTTGCTTGAGTTTCCGTAACTCGAAAGATATTTCTATCTGTACCAATTCCCAGTGTCCTATTTGCAGCAATTCCTTTTACATTTCTTTCTTTATCCAGTAGGTTCTGTAAATATGTTTGGTCACTTCCCCGACCCCGGTACTACAGTATTCCTCCTCGGAATTCTGTGAGTGTGGGGAGTCAGTGAATTTCACAGTGGCAAAGCCATTAAGGGGTACAGATCTTTTAAGATGAAGGTGGCTGTGTTTTGTTTTAATGTAATATTATTCAGGAAGTGACATTTCTTACAGACTAAAAGTCTGTTGGTTTCAGAGGATGTGGTGTCTCACCGGGTCTTAAGCAAAACAGTTACTTACCTTAATTCTATACTTTTCTCTTGAAGGCATTTCTAATGTTTAAACATAACTATGCCCAGGCCAAGCTTTAAGAGGTTTCCAGCGAGAAGCAATGGTATATGCAGATGGCAAAGTGTACTTCTAGATATCTGTCTGTTACGGATTAGTGTTATGCCTTGGGAGGGTGATCAGGGTCTCAGGATTCTATTTCTCAGTGGTCTTTTCAGCTGAGCTTTAAAACTGAATTGTTATACACTTGTTGAACTTCCCATGCCATTTTCCTCAAGTACAGAGTGATAGTCCTCGCCATAGATTAATTTGTGTGATTACAGATTTGCCTCTATTTCCCAGTCAACTTCCGTTGGATACTTTCTTACCTAATAAATTTAGTGTTGCCCCTTATCACCACAGAGCTGGCTGCATTTGAATTGTGAGTGAAGGGATCCCTATGTGAAGTTTGTATATCATGTGACTAAACTTGGAGTAGTGAATGGCTCAAAAGATTGCTGAAGGGATAGAGAGCTTTTGCCAATTCGTCTCTGGCCCAAGTGGGTTGTGACTTATCTAATGTCTGTTGGTTAACCTGTTTGAAATGAGCTTGTGATCTAAGACCAGTTCCTAGGGAAAGATGCCCACATCTCAAAAACCAGTTTGTAAAATACTTTGGATGAAATTTGGTATATCAGAGTATGTTACTATTTTCATACGTTCAGCTGGAAAATGCAGCTTATTTTTGGCACTGCTGACATTATAGTGCAAATTCTGCATTCTGGATCCTTGACAATATTAATATTAACTCTGTGCATACATTCTCCATGTTTCTGCTCTCTCTGTCAAGCCAAGGCCATCTTTTGCTCGAATGTGCTTATTGGTTTGTTTTCAGCAGCCATCCACCAATGGGAAATACCTATTTACAGGAAAATAGAATACAGAGTCGTAGTGTGATGGTCCACAATATTAGAGAAACAAGGTGGGTGAGGAAATCTCTTTTATTGAACCAACTTCAATTGGTGAAATAGCAAAGCTTTCAAACTACACAGAGCTCACCCACTTTGTCTCTCTTAGGAACGCAGACTCATAGTATGTTTGTTTCAGAAGATGAATAAGAATATAATATATTTTGGCTACATAACATTTTATTTGTGTTTTTAAATGACATCTCTTGTATTAAAGACTCTTGACTTTAACCTCTGAATAGGCTAAAATGTTATGTTCTGTTGTTTACAGCAAGTTGTTCTTCCTGGAGAAAATATTTCAGTCAGAAAATTAATTTTTCATGCCATTTGGGGTAATCATTTTAAATATTCTTTCTGGCTTATTTTCTTTTTCAGCAGCATATTTCCTTTTCACTTTTTCTTCACCACCCTCTGACTCCTTCTGTGGAAGGGAGGGGAGGAGAAGGGAGAACTCCCCAGAAAGACAGCTGCCTCTCTACTACAGTGATTTCCCATTTCTGGCCTCTCATGGTTGGAAAGTTTTCTCCCTACGAATTGTCCATTATGATAAATAGGCCAGCTGCATATGTGCACAGTAAAGGAGTAGTGTGTGGCTGCATGCTTTATACAGGACTTTTCTTGGGCAGTTAAGTTTACAACTGAAGGTTGTTGGTTCCCCCCTCCCCCCTTCCTGACACTCATGGCCTACATTCCAGGAGATCAAGCCTGGCGCATGTTGATGAATGTAAGTTTTATTTAGAAACATGACCACTTGTCACCGCTTAGTCTCATGTTAGCAGGCCGGGTCTACTAACATTTGTTTGGAATGTGAGCATTTTTATACGGTACTCGCAAAGGCAAGCTTGCCTGCAGCACAGTCTGCTGGGCTACAAGCTTTTGGACTGCAAGTTCTTGGTTTTAGTACTGGCAAGTTTCATGGTGGTAGGAGAGGATTTATGTGCTGTGAGGATGGCAGAGGACTGCAGTGTGGATTCAGACCTCCCAGACTGCAATTGCGATGTCACAAGGCAGGCAGCTATTTACTTTTCTTATGCATTTCTTTGGAATTTGTTATAGCTTGCTGAGGAACTAGTTGTCATAATATTAATCCATAGGCATGCTGCCTTACCGAAAAACTTTTGTTTTTCTGCCCAGAATTTTAGTGTTGTTGATGAGTGTTAGGAAATCATGATGTGCTTTGTTGTATTGCTGTAATTCTGGGATCCTCAAATGTTTGTCTTAACTGAAAACAGCCTGACAACTACTAGTAGGTGGTTAAATTAGGCTGAATGAAACCATAGACCTGATTTTACTACTGTTTTTAATACAAGATCATGTAAACATGTGAGAGGATCCAGAGGGTTGTAATTTACTACCTGCTGTTTGTGTAATCAAGGGGGCCTGGCTACATCCAAAAGTCAAAAATACGGAGAGGCTCTGTAAAAGTACTTCCAGCAGTAATGTGTGCTAAGCTCATCCTTCATGTACATATTATTAAAATGTCTGTAGCCAGATGGATCTTTGTAGCTTAGTTTTGAACAATGTATATAGTTGGATTGAAAGATTTTTATTTTTTGTCAAATATTCTCCCTGGATTTTTTTTCCATCTTGTATTTTTTCACAATATTTTTAGTGTAAGCTAATTTGTGAGTTGTAAAATTATTTTTCAGTAAAGATAAAAGTATAGAATCTGAAGAGTAAATGTGGCATTTTCAACTACTCATTAGTTACTGAACTTTGCAAGCTAATTTTTTTTTTTTGCATTTCTCTATTTAATTTATTTTAGATGATGAAAGAATTTTACAATATGTTCAGGTGCATGCATAACATTTCCCATGGTACTATTCCCCAAACAGAAGCATTCAAGTATGAATGAAATAGTGCACTTGCATTATGTTCTTGCAGTATATTTGCCTGGAATTTGAGAATTCAAGTATCTCCAAATGGGTGGAGTAATTGTTTCTCATTGTTTTCTCCCTCTTGAGTTGGAATTCCAGTGTTTTGCCACTCTAGTTTGTTTGAGCTTAGATATTACTATAGACATTGTGTGCGAATGATTAACAGCTAATTAAGACTATAAGCTGGTGATAGATTCAGCTGATGTCACATTTTTGTGCATATTTTTTGTGGTTGGTTTTTAAGTTAATGTTAGTAACCAGCTGTCTAATGACTAATACTGAAGTTATGAATTCTGTACGATATACTGTTGTGTGTTTATGGGGTAGTATATGTTTAGACTTAAGCAGAATTTAAGCATATCTAGCTTAACTCTAGCTAACTGTTTGAGTTTTAAAAGACCTTCCATATTGTTTTCAGCTCCAAAATATTTTCTGAGTATTTTTCTTGGTTTGAAATTGGCTTTTAAAAAAGAATCATGTTGTTTTCCTTTAAATATTAAATTATACCAGCAAGTGTAATGAGCTAATTTAAACTTTCAAATGTTTTCTCATTAGCAATAAACTGCAAAACTGAGCAATTGGATTACATAGTATTTTCCTTCCTGAGCGAGGACAAATGCCTGAGATTTATATGGGCTACGAGAAAAGTACAGCAAGCTTCAGGGACTTCCTGTACTTATATGTCAGGCTTGCTAAATTTATACAACCCTGCTTAAACCTGCCATGTGATAGTTCCAAGCATCTAATTTGAATTAGGAATCCTTGTTAGCAAGCAGGGGAACTCAGCCAAAGCCTCTTACAGTAACACGTTTAGTGGGATTTTCCCAGAAGAATTTGCTTTTTTTCATATAATGCTGTTGCAAATGAAACCCCAAAAGGGCACAGCTGCATTTTGCTCAGGGGGCTGCAGACCCCCCCATGTGTAGACTCTATGCAGCCTGCTCCCTGCCTGCCTGCTGGCAGAACTCCATGAGTCCCACCATCTTTCAGGCCCTGTAGGGGCAGGATTTTAGACTCTTGAAGAATGTAGAAATAAGTTTCTTCAAAAAAAAAAATTGCCTCTGCTACATGCACAAAATATGTAGTTGTGCACGTGCAATTAATTTCAATGGGTGGCACAAAAGAGCTTAAAACTTCTTATATGCTCAAACTAGAGGGGGGGGAATAATTAGGTGCGCATGTAAGCATGTTCCACTGCATAAGCATGCAGATATGTTTTCAGTGTAATTAAAGGCACATATTGAAGTTATTTGAGAGATTTACACATTTGATGAATAATTAAAAAGCCTCTTAGAGCCCTACACATGGATCAAAATCCCATTGTGCCAGGCACAAACACAGAACAGAATGACAGCTCTGTAATGATTTGCTTTTAACCTCCTAAAGACTAGAGAGATGGACGTAAGCCACAAAGTTTGCATTCAAACTTGCTCAAATTTCAAAGATACTATGATCTGATTTTTTTGGAGGAATCATATAAGCTGAAGTCCTGAAAATAGCTCTGTGTGGTGCACGCTTATTACATGCTGTGCTGTGAGTGGTGGAATCGCAGTTCCCCAGAAGCCCCTGCTTGGAGGCATTGTGTCTGAAGCAGGCCCTATAATTCCAGGAGAATACATAGCAGCAGTTACTGCTGAGCCCGCTAAACCAGTGGTTTTCAACCTTTGTTCATTTGCAGACTCCTAAGAAATTTCAAATGGAGGTGCCAGACCCCTTTGGAAATCCTACACAGTTTGCAGACCCCCAGGAGTCCACAGACCACAGGTTGAAAACCACTGCTCTAAACAGAGTGAAGCATATACTGTCCTTATGCCAGTTCCACTCCACAAAGTAGTACACTGGTAGGGATAGGACTATGACTCTGCCTCTCACACACTCTCTTTGGGATTTTTAACACTAACAGCACAACCCTGATATTTGTGGAGACCAAAAGGACTATCCATAAATTCCAAGGCCAAAATGGACCATTGTGATCATTTAGTCTGACCTCCTGTATAGCACAGGCCATAGAACTTTGCCAAAACAATTCCTAGAGCAGATCTTTTAGAAAAACCTGTAACCTTGCTTTTAAAATTCTCAGTGATGGAGAATCCACCATGAGCTTTGGTAAATTGTTCTAATGGTTAACATCTAACCATAAATACTTATGGAATGTGGTTAGGTCTCTCTCATTCTCCTATCTAATGTTCTCTTGAAAAGAAAGCTGATTGGTGTCCTTGGCGATTATGCTCCCAATACTTCTGTTAGTCTTAAAGGTGCCACAGGACCCTCTGTTGCTTTTTACAGATTCAGACTAACACGGCTACCCCTCTGATACTTGGTGATTATTGTTGCATAGCAAGGTTACCAGTCCTGTTACAACCAAGAAATCATTGTGGGGGCAGATTCTGCTCTCAGTTACATACCAGTGTAAATCTGAAGTAACTATTAAAATCCAGGGCAAGTTAGAGTAGCCCTTAAGATTGGGGAAGGTAGAAGAGTGGGTTAGTGCAGTGGCTCTCAACCTTTCCAGACTACTGTACCCCTTTCAGGAGTCTGATTTATCTTGTATACCCCAAGTTTCACCTCACTTAAAAACTACTTGTTTACAAAATCAGACATAAAAATACAAAAGTGTCACAGCACACTAATACTGAGTAATTGCTTACTTTCTCATTTTTACCATATAGTTATAAAATACATCGATTGGAATATAAATATTGTACTTACATTTCAGTGTATAGTATATAGAGCAGTATAAATCAGTCATTGTATGAAATTTTAGTTTGCACTGACTTCACTAGTGCTTTTTATATAGTCTGTTGTAAAACTAGTTGAGATGATGTACCACCTGGAAGACCTCTGTGTACCCCCAGGAGGTCTGGGTTAGTGTACTGAGCTCTGCTCCAGCTAAGGACCGAGCTCACTATCTCTAAGGGCGAGAGAGTTCAGTCTTTAGAACTTATAGGTGAATGTCTTATTAGATGCATGTAGTTCAACACCAATGCAGGTCAATTTCCTTTTGTTAATTGCCATAGCTATTTACTTGTAATCTGACCAGGTGTCTACATTAGTGAAACAAAAGGCACAACTAATTTAGATGGATTTTTTTTACACTGACCATATTAAAATACGGTTTCTTTCCCCAAAGCAAGCTTTGATTCCACCGGCAGAGATACAGAAGCCTATAAAATTTCTGTGTGTGGCCTCTGAAAATCCTGAATTTCTGTTAATTAGAAATACTGGGTTTGGACACTATTTATATGCTTGTAGTGCTGTAAGTAGTAAGGGGAAGCCCTAGATTAGCAATTCTGTTGTTTGAGTGTGAAGTTAAGTTGAATTTCTTTCCCAGTGAAAATTATACAGCAGTGATGTCTTATAAAGGCTGTTTAATGATGTGCACGTGCTCTTGTTTCTCTTTTTGGCAGGGTGAAGAAGTTGAAGGAGACCCTGGTTGCTGTGCAGCAGCTGGATAAGAACATGAACAGCTTGAGATCCTGGCTCGCTCACATTGAGTCAGAGCTGTCCAAACCCATTGTCTACGAAACCTGTGATTCCGAAGAGATACAAAGGAAACTGAATGAGCAGCAGGTAAAATACAAAATGAGGTAGAAGAGTAAAAAACCTGACACAGTCACCACACTGGCAGTTGCACTATGGTGTGGGGAGACCCAAGTAAAGTATACCCTTGGGCTGCCGGTATCCAGCTCAGTGTTGAAAGAAGGCACTGATGCAGAGAAGATGCCCTTAGATTTCAAGGCAGATAGTGCTTATTGCATCACTCTGGTAGAGTCTTCTGCTGGCTTTGACACTGAATCTACAAGGAGCTGTTTGATCCTGCCAGACAGAGGTAAGGTACCATGATGTTATGTCCAGAATGTGGGTTACTGTTGTGGTTGAGGTTTTTTCTTTGTTTTTTTAGTATATAATGAACTACCGTCCATTTCCAGAATTAAAATGAAACCATACTGTAGTGTTCGCTTGCAAGTTTTATAAGTGCTTGACATTGTCCATTATTGGAAATGCCTTCCGATTTTGTTTTGTTTTGCAGTTCATAAACATGTTTGAGTCCCTTTGCATGCTGAGTTGCATGAGTGATACAAAACTGATGTTTAACTTTAAACTGATTTGCACTGTGCAAAGCCTGCACACAGTGCTGGAATGAAGCAGTTCATGCTGCAAATGGGAAAAGTGGGATGAAGCAGATAATTTTTGTTTGTTTGTTTGGTTGGTTGGTTTTTGGTTTTTTTTGGTAGTAGTAGTTTTTTACATTGTACTACACTGTTAGTATACTTCCTTTCCCCTTTCCTGCTAAACTATGCACCTCCATCACAACTTAGGAAAGAGTAACATCAGTTTTGCAAAGTAAAGAAATACATGTTTCTGTACATATTTTTGTTACTCTATGCCAGTTCTGTTTGACACACTGGGCAGAAATTCTGTTGCCTGTCACATAGCAGATTGCTTTCTCGTCAGTTATTTCTTGGCAGATTGGTCGCTGACTGATGTCAGTGCAGTTTGTGATGAGTGTGTGAAAAGCAAAATAACACCTCTCCTTAACACACAATAAAGTAGAGAAGTTTAATTTTTTGTGTGGAGAAAAGTACTGCAACATTTTGCAGACAATTGATTTATAAAGCATGTAGAATGACAATGTGGTGCAGTGAATAGTGTGAAAGTCCAAAAACTAAGAATCTCCTCAATTTTAATCCTAGCTCCTCAACTGACATACTGTGTGGCTATGGGAAAAAGCTTTTTAACCTCTTTGTACATTTCACTATCTGTAACATGGGGTGAATAATACAAACAGGACAGATATGAAGAGTAGCTAATACTGTGCGGAGCTTTGAAGATGTAAAGTGCTGTACAGTGCTAAGTATTAATGTTAAAGCAAATGTTTAGAGATTTTCTGGGAGTGTACCTACATGGGCATCCCAAGGTTTGTTATGACTCCTTTACTACTGCATTCATTCTGGGTACAGACATCAGTTGAACTCTTTATTCTCTGCAGTTCTGCGTTGTTGTTTATGTGCAATGCTAGATGGTGGCAATGTTCATTTTGAAGTACCAGTGGTTCCATTGGAACTCTAAAGGGGACAAACACTGGAAGTGTATTTTGCCTTGTAAGCATAGTACGTTTGGCAGCTCCCTGCCAATTAATTTGTTATAACACTAACAGCAAAGAAAACATGAACTTTTAACATAAAGAAGAAAGCATTTTTATTATAGCTGTTACTAGTTCATTTGGTTTTCACAACACAGGTTACCTCAGCTACCTTTCCAGCCAGCTATGTCAGCACTAGTTTTTCTTTCTGTTTGATCTGTATATTTTTCCACATTTGTTTTCTCTTAGGGACATGTTATCTCTCCGCCCACACTGTCGCAAACTATCACTCAACTACACATCTCAAATTTAATTAAAAATGTAGCATTGCCTGCCAGAAAGTAGGGCTGGATCCCAGTTCTAGGGCTCCCACACTCTACTTCTACTGGCTCATCAGCCAAGTCTGAGTCGGAGGGGAACACACATAATAACTTTGCAGTTGCTCTTCTGGGGCAGTTAAAGCAGTACGACCTGAAGGAGAGTGAGTGTAACCTCACTGCAATCTGCCAACCCTGGAAAACTAGTCAGATTTCAAAGACCTTTTTTCCTTTTTTGTTAATCAGGCCACAACAAGTGTGAAACATGGCAAGGTGTTGCAGAAACCTCCCTCCTGTTTCCTTGCAGGTAGTATTACTCTCCATCTTTAACCAGCCATTTGAATCATGAGGTTCAATCCAAATGTAGTCCGCAATTAGGCAGGAATTTTTCTTATATCCAGGAATAATAGCAGATCATTTTCAAAGTCTGTCTCACAAACACTAGTAATGTGCTGAAGACAAATATGTTGAAATGACAATTCAAGATGGAACATCAGTTCCAGTGGAAAAAGGTCATGAAAACCAAGAAGCGGAGATTAGTAATAAAGAGGATCACACCTGAGCAATGTAATCCTTGAGGATGCTGCAGATGGCGTTCATAGTTGTCCTGTACCATGCATGTCCTTGGGAGTACTCCCAAGAGTTAAAACACTGTTAGGAAATATATGAGCTGCAATAGTGTGGATTGCTGGTGCTAGGGGCAGATTAGCAACTAACCTTTGTGAAAGTAAAAGCAATAGAAGTAAAAACAAATGTACAGTAAATCATTTATGGATGCAGACTGGACTTTAAAAACACTGAAGTGTTCATTTGTGGATTGATTTTTCAGCAAAAGCATTCACTAAATTCATGGCAACAACTGACTCATGTTTGAGTTCCATTTCAGAAAGGTGATTCTGAGGTTATGCTATGTGCAGATGAATAATGCAGCTGAGGAAGTCACAAGGAAGGAGGCAAGATCTATGTTCATTTAACCAAACTTGTGCAAATGGTTGGTTCTGTATTGGCTGGTCCCCATGTAATCTATAATTCCAAGGCCACAAAATTTACTGCAGAATCTATACGATCGTGTGGAATTGTACTAAAAAATATCAGTTTTCAGTTTGGTTTTTTTAAATAGGCTTTTAGCCCCTAGAGTTGCAGAGAAAACCTTGAAAATGTGGCTTACTGCAACCAATGCATCTTTCTTTTCTTGAGCCTACAAGCGTCCTGAAACAATGACTCTGAGAGGTGTGGTCTGAATAGGGTATGAAAGCTGAAACCTAAAGATGACAATTAAAAAGTCAACATTGTTAACAATTTTACTGATGATCATCATAGGAAAAACACCCAGTAAATGTGGCTATCCTCACTGCAGGCTCTCTGGGAAATGTAATATTCAAATAAATAGTACACGTGCTATTGAACTGACTCTGACATTCATTTTCACTAAAAAGATCCATTTTTAAAATAAAGCTGCCAAAGAATTTCCAGTTTGCTGTAACAGTGTTGCAGAATGCTGGGACCTTGCCAATCTTGATTTTAAAATTGCCAGTGATGGAGACTCCAACATGATTCTTGGTAAATTGTTCTAGTGGATACCCTCACTCTTAAAAATGTACACCTTATTTCCAGTCTGAATTTGTCTAGCTTTAACTTCTAGCTATTGGATCGTATATATATATTTGTCTACTAGATTGAAGAGCCCATTATCAAATATTTGTGCCCCATGTAGGTACCTATAAACTGTTGTCAGGTCATCCCTTAACCTTCTTTTTGTTAGACTCAAGGAGCTCAATCTATTTTGTTTATCACTGTAAGGCGTATTTTCTAATCCTTTAATCATTCTTGTGACTCTTCTCTGAACCTTATCAACATCCTTTGTGAATTATGGACACCAGAACTGGACACAGTATTCCAGCAGCAGTCACACCAGTGCCACATCCAGAGGTAAAATAACCTCTCTGCTGCTACTTAGGATTCCCCAGTTTATGCATCCAGAGATCACAGTACAGTAGCCCTTTTCGCCACAGCATTGCACTGAGAACTCTTGTTCAGCTGATTATCCGCTCCAACCCCCAAATCATTTTCAGAGTCATGACTTCCCATTGTGTAAGTATGGCCTACGTTCTTTGTTCCTAGATGTATACATTTACATTTAGCCATATTAAAAGGCACATTTTTTGCTTGTGCCCAGTTCACCAAGCAATCTAGATTGCTCTGTATCAGTGACTTGTCCTCTTCATTATTTACTATCCCTCTAATTTTTATGTCATATATGCAAACTTGATCAATGCTGATTTTGTGTTTTCTTCTAGGTCGTTGATAAAAATGTTAGATAATGTAGGGTCAAGAACCAATCCCTGTAGGACGCCAGTAGAAATACATTCACTTGATAGTGATTCCTCATTTACATCTATATTGTGAGATCTATCATTTAGCCAGTTTTTAATCCATTGAATCTGTAGAATGTTAATTTGATATAGTTCTAGCTTTTTTTAATCAAAATGTCATATGGTTCCAAATCAAAGCACTATTACCTTTATCAGCCAGACTTGTAATCTCATTTAAAAAAAAATAGTTTGACACGATCTATCTTTCACAATCCTTCTTTGATTATTAGCAGGTAAATATGCCCAATGGTCTGTGATGGGATGTTAGATGGGGTGGGATCTGAGTCACTACAGAGAATTCTTTCCTGGGTGCTGGCTGGTGAGTCTTGCCCACATGCTCAGGGTTTAACTGATTGCCATATTTGGGGTCAGGAAGGAATTTTCCTCCAGGGCAGATTGGCAGAGGCCCTGGAGGTTTTACGCCTTCCTCTGCAGCGTGGGGCACGGGTCACTTGCAGGAGGATTCTCTGTACCTTGAGGTCTTTAAACCACGATTTGAGGACTTCAATAACTCAGGCATAGTTTAGAGGTTTGTTACAGGAGTGGGTGGGTGAGATTCTGTGGCCTGCATTGTGCAGGAGGTCAGACTAGATGATCATAATGGTCCCTTCTGACCTTAAAGTCTATGAGTCTATGATTCCTTACTCACGTTGTCCACATGTCTCTAGTGTCTTCATCATTTTTTGTTGTGGATTTTACTATAGATGTGTAGAATTGGAAAGCTAACCAATTTTAGGATAATTTTTTTAAATTCCTATCCCCTCCTCTTAATTTATTACAATGAGGTGGACAGAGATTAGTTAGAGTGTAATTGCTGTAAATGTGCTGACACTAGGAGGACTGCTTTTTCTTTCCATGTCTATGAAACTTCTGTGGAAAGTCACTTTTCTCCCCTATTTTCCCCTGCCATCCCCAATTAAAAATAATGTTATCATTGGACAGCTGAGAGGAACACAACAACATTTCATATTAAAGATGTACTGCTATAGACGCACTACTGCTGCCCCACCTGCAGAACGTGTCAAGAGACACACTCGTGACTTAGTGAAGAATAGAATAGAAGGGAACACAGTATAGCAGAATGAATGCCCTCAGTACAGTGAAACTTATTTATTTTTCTTGCCATTATTATTATCATCCCTCAGTATGACGTCATAGGTATGTGGGGTTTTTAAGAAATAGCCTTCACAACATAAAATATACTTAAGGGGAAAGCTACTGTCTAAAATGTATCCCCATGAGTCACCAATGAATCCTGACCATGAACTGACTCTGTAAGTTTGGGTAGTCAGTACTTTTGTTAAGCCCTTCGCAGAATTCCAGCATTTTAGGTGCTCAAATGCACTGATTCACCTTTGACTTTCTTTAAAATTCTCACGGGGCCTAAGAACACTGTCTTCTGGAGGTCACTGATCATGATGTCTTGCACACCTAACATGCTCCTGAGCTGCTCATTCGTACCCTTAGAGGTTGCCCCAAGTGCTCCAGTAATCATCTTTGTTCTGTTTTCTGTTCTTCATGATAGAGTTCTTTATACTTAGACATATAAAAAAGGAAGAAGAGAAGATGATTATCTGCTGGTATGGCAATATCAATTAACATGGTCTTGTCTGTCATCTTTTCTACAGCTGCTATGTCCGGCCTATTTGCCTGCACCATTCGGGCTGGCACAATTGAGAGAGCCCATAAAATCTTAGCCCCACTGTGCTAAGCACCCAAGAAACACAGTACAATAGGTGGTCCCTGCCCTGCAGAGCTTACAGTCTAAACAGCCAAGACAGACGCAGGGTGGGGGAAGGGGTAGAACACATAAGCAGAGGGAACAATGTGATGGTGACAAATGGCTTGTTAGTTTCAACAAGGGGCTCAGCTAAATGGAAGGAAAAGGAAAAGAGGGTGAGAGGGATGGGGGACAGTGGAGTGACGCTGAGGTGAAGAGACTGTACCGGCGGGGTAGGTTTGAAGCAAACACCAATCAGCACAGGGCAGAGAAAATCCAGTCAAAACTGTAGTAGGTTCTCTGAAGGTCCAAAGGTCCTTGTGTTGGCTGCTTCTGCTCCTACCAGCTGGAGTTTCTGGCTGGCTCCTCTCTGCAGTTTTCTCCCAAGCCCATGTGGCGAGGGGCACATGTGGTGAGGCACATCTGGATCCTAGAGCCCCCAGTGTGTGTGTTGGAGTCTCTCACCCCCAGTTCAGTAGTCCCTGCTTTGTCTACTTCTGTCCCTGTTGGCTGTCATTTTTTTTCTCTTTTGAACTTCTGTTTTATGTTTCTGGAGGGGAGGAGGGAGGAAGGGGGAAAAGAAAACGGGAAAAGCAAACAGTTCCATCGTAATATGGCAGTGGTGAGAAATGCTGATGAGACAAAACTTTCATTGGCTGTTGTGAAGCTATGACAGTTTACACCAGCTGAGGATCTGTCCTCTATCTGCAGGTTTTCTCAAGTACTGGATAGCTCTGTACTATCGCCTGCCTCTACTAACCTACTTGTTTATTAGTAACATTGCAGCAATGCCATGTAGGTTGGGCATTTTAATACTCATTCATCTTGATTCTTGTGAGCTTGCCCGACTTTTTATTTTATATTATTTTAATAGCATATTAAATAGCATATTTTCAAAGAGCACATGGTTTGGCTTACATATTTAAGCTTTGATTTCTTGACCTGCAGGAACTCCAAAGGGACATAGAGAAACACAGCACTGGAGTTGCATCTGTTCTCAATCTGTGTGAGGTGCTGCTCCACGACTGCGATGCTTGTGCCACAGAAACAGAGTGCGACTCCATCCAGCAGGCCACCCGGAACCTGGACAGAAGATGGAGAAACATCTGTGCAATGTCAATGGAAAGGCGACTTAAGTAAGTACAAAATACTCATAAAACCCAAGAGATTCTCCAGATGTTTCTATCTGCAAAAAAAGTTGCTATTTCTCAGATATTCAGTTACCTGAGAAAATATTCTCCGTATTTAAAAAGTAGACCAAGTCCCAGCTCTGGCAAGGAGATCTGCACAAGCAGGACTCTGCACTTGTGTGGAACCAGATTGATGTCACTGGGGTTATATACAGTCCCAAAAGTCTGTCCATTGAATTGCAGAATCAGGACTCAAATTACATTTCTACTACATGTATAATTTATAACAACATTGTTTTTTCATCAGCTGAAATGTTTTTTTCAGTGACTTATTTCATGTTTTAAAAATACATTGTTACAAAAACGTATTTGCAGTGGATATTCTTGAAACTGATTTTTTACTGATGAATGCAAAAGAATGTCACCACATCCTTATGTTAATTCAAAGTAATTTATGACAGATATACGTAGTCATTTTAATGTTTGTTTTTAACTAGCACCAATACACTACCTCCTCCTGGCTGAGTTACCCTGGAAAATTTAACAATTCATGCTGCAACATTTTGGTTTCCTATAGGAATGGTTTGATTCTACAGTTGAATGTTGTCTCTAGAACAGCGGTTCTCAGACTGTAGCAACCCAAGGACCCCCATTTTGATTTAAAAAATTTTGTGGACCCCCAAGCTGGCTTCTAATTTTCCCCAGGGGTGCTCAACTCCCGCTCAGCCCCAGGCCCTGCCACCACTCCACACCTTCCCCCAATACCCCACCCCTGCCCCTCCTCTTCCCTCCCCAAAGCACGCCCCATCCCCGCTCCTCCCCCGCCCTCCCAGCACCTCCTGCATACTGCTGAACAGCTGTTCCGCAACATGTAGGAGGCACTAGGAGGGAGGAGTTGATCAGTGGGGCTGGCAGTCCTGGACATGACTCTCGGACCCCCCTGGAGCCGGACATGACTTGTGGACCCCGTGGAATACCCTTGTGGACTGCCAGGGATCCGTAGACCCCAGTTTGAGAACCACTGCTCTAGAACATTCAGCTAATTGTAGTTTGTATGCATAGGACTACATTTTGGCAAATGGCCACATTTTTAGAACTCCTATTACAGCTCATAATGTTCTTTATATACCAATTGTAAATGAGGATTTGCAGCACACACAAAAAAACGTTGCTGTCTTATTCCAGCTTAAACTGGAATCAACAAGCCATTTATGTTGTCCATTTATCAACCTTGCAATCAAGGCTTGGTTAAGAGCCAGTTATTGTTCAGTGCAGACCTGGTTCCCTATTGTAGCTTATGATCAGGCAGAGCAATGCAGGGCAAATGACCTCAAATCTAAACGTACCCTAATTTTCCATTTTCTGTCGCAGAATTGAAGAGACGTGGCGACTGTGGCAAAAGTTCTTAGATGACTATTCTCGCTTTGAAGACTGGCTGAAAATTTCAGAGAGGACAGCTGCCTTTCCTAGCTCCTCTGGTGTGGTGTATACGGTTGCCAAGGAAGAGCTAAAGAAATTTGAGGTAACTTATTATGTTTGAAATTTAATATCTCCAGATCCTATTACAGCAGCCAGCTGGTTCTCCTTTCAGTACATAAGCTGCTCAGTACAGACACACGATACAGAAGAGTTGATGATTTTGCAGCTGTCCCCAGTAGCATTTTTTAAGAAAAAAATTAGAGGCTATAGATATATGGATATAGAGATATAGATATAGGAAAAGACATACTAGGTCATCCAGTCTCTCACCCTATCAATGCAGGATTGTTCCTTACTGTGCATCGTCCATGGGTCTGTCCACTGTAATTTTTAAATGTCCCAAATCCTTCTACCATTTCTCTTTGAAGACTATATACACCCTAAATATTTTCTTTTCCTATAGTTCATCCCATTGCTCCTGGCTGTAATTTCTGGTATTGTACCCCTTAAATAACTCCTCTCCTTTTTCATATTTACACTCTTCAGATATTTGCAAAGTGTTACCACATTCCCACCTTAGATCCTGATCCTGCAAACACTTACACTCGCAAGTAACTTTACGCGTGTGAGTATTCCCTTTGATATCACTCGGACACACACAAGCTAAACGTTAAGCATGTGCCTATGTGTTTGCAGGGGTGGGGCCTTGCCTGGGGCTTAGCCATGTTATAGTTATGTAACTGATTGGTGTTTGTGACTAATGTATGTGTGGTGTGCAAATAAATGGAACTCTTTGGGGGCAGTTCAGGTGAGTTAGTTTCAGTTTTCTTTCCTAATTGTGAACACAAGAAAATAAACTATTTGGGCTTAGGCTTTGGAATGCTTCAGCCAGGCTCAGTTTTTATTACCTGTGTACAAACCTCTGGAAGCTATGGTCATTACTGAACCACTGACTGACCTCTTAAATATAGTGAAGCCAAAGGCTACCAAATAATAATCATGTAAAGGTTGAAATTTATCTGGAAAATCAGTATTCTGTTTGCAGTCCTGTCCATTCGTTCCATCCTCCCTCCATTCAGTGACCAGAGTCTAAATCATGTTTAGTGAGTTACTGTAAATGAGAGACTACCATGCATCTCTCAGCTGTCTCCTATGATCACAGCTGACCTGACTTTGCCCTAAGCCGGTTTCTCTGTCTATGCTCTCTCACTGTGTCAACCTTTATACACTGACCTTTACCTTCCAACACATACCACAGTACTCTCACACAGACATATGGAGCTTAGACTGCAGACAAGGAGAATAGTTTTTAGTCTAGTACTTCTGTTTAAATTGGTACATCTACATGTACATAGAGCTACTATCATCTCAAAGTAGGGATGTAAGTCCAAAATTAGTGTTCACTTGGGGGCAGCCATGATCAGGGGTAGAAAATTGAGTTCCTTCAGACTGTAACTATTTTTTTCCTAATTTTATTCTCCTATCCATCCCACCAATAAGATAAAACCTTTAAGAACCTTAGCAAAGCACATTAGAAGGCTTCAGTCATCCAGTATGTCATGAACTCCATTGTACAAAATCACACGGTAGTCCAGTATTTCACTGAAGCTGTAATGCAAAGAGGAACATAAGCAAATGAATTACTGCATTGCTGAACTGAACATTGGAAAACATATATAATTGTTCTTTTGCTAAACAAGACTTGGCATTGTAAATTTACACTGAGTTGTAGATTACAAGGTTAAATCTTTTGAGTTAGTAGTAAATCAGTGGTCAGAGGTATGCCTCTTCCATGAGAGAATGTGCTTCTCACTCCAATTACAGAACTGCATGTTGGTTGCTTTCTTATTTCATTGGCATTTAAACAAAGAGAGTAATTATCGTGACAAGGACCCTTTGGTGTATTTGGTTGTTTCTAACTAGCTCCTTTAGCTATCCCTGTGACTTCATTGCACAAAAGTGCTTATTTTCATTTTTAATTAACACGCATTCCGGCAAGTGGCAGGTTTGAGGCAATATGCATCAACATAGCTGATGCTGTTAATGAATTTGTATTCGGGTCCACTAGCATATTTGTTTTCCAGTGCTATCATTTCTCTCCCTCTTCCTATCCTCATTGTCACTTTTTTGGCTACCTAATGCTAGAAAATGCAAACTTGCACAACTGTGATCTGGAACCAAAGCCAATTCACTTCTTTATCATTTCCTTTAAATTGCATGTGTCCCAAATAGAACTGAGTGAAATATTCAACACATTTAGCCCTTTTCTCTGTTCATGAGTTATCAGCAAAACAAACTTTGCTTTTGAGAAATTCAACAATAAATTTGTGATCAAATTCAAGCCTACAAAGTGCTCACCAGGTTCTTGCTATGACTTGCTTTTTGAGTATTTGCTATTCATACAGTGTGATTGATCATCCAAGTCACATGGTACTGTTTCTGTTCCCGAATTGGTTGACTGAAACTTTTATAACCTGGAGAATGTTACCAGATTTGCCCATTACTTTACATTTATTAGGGTTACTCCTCTGTGGGGGAGGGGGGTCTGTAATTCTATCAATGTACTGTTTGTGTCACTTGTGTTCTTATACGGAGCTCTACTTCTCCCTTCTGCAAGTTCCCTCCCAATGGAGCTATCCTGCAGGGCCGGGTTCTTCCAGCCCCAGAATCAGGCGAACACACACACACATTAACAGAGCGCATCTGAGAGGACTGGGTTAATCAGCACTCCCAAGCTGACCCCTTATATGTCCCTGGACTCAGGAGGCTGGGTCAAGCAGCATTTCCAAGCTGTCACCCTCATAGGCCCTTGGACTCAGCAGGCTGGGTCGAATAGCACCTCCAAGCTGTCACCTTCATATGCCATGGGCACTGCATTGGAATAGAGCATGCCTGAGCATGCTGGGTCGAGCAGCACTTTCAGTCTGCCACCCTTATATGCCCCTGGACACAGCAGTCTGGGTCGAGCAGCACTTCCAAGCTGCCACCCTCACATGCCCCAGATTTAGCACGTCCCTATCCCCACTTTCACGTTACAATTGTTCTGGTAGTAACCCACTCGATGAGCAAATTCCACAGGATTTTTTGGGTGCTGCAGGGATCTTTAGCTTAGGTACGAGGAGCGTTGCTGCAGAGCAAATGGAGAAGCCAAAAAATACCCCCTAGCGGCGGGGGGGAGAGAGAGAGAAGCAACCAGCTTAACCATGAAAGTTATTTATTGCCAGGTAATAACCATACAAGGGGAGCCAAACAAACAAAACAGTAATAATATTAAATCTAACTTAAATTTGATTATAAAAGTCAGGTTTAGAAAACTATAACTGATCACACAAGTCAGGGTCAGAAGGTTATACCTAGAGAGAGAGAACGAGAGAGAGCTGGGATCTCATCACGCCGTGAAGCTTGAATCGATCTGGGGTCCCAAGTTGGTGGTAGCTGAGGGTCCAGAGTTCTGGAGGCAGGCAGAGCCCCCAGCACGATCAGTCAGGAGAAGATGAGGTCCCAGTGGAACTGATGCAGATGTTGGATACAGGCATCGGAGCACTTACTTGAACATGGGTAGGAGTTTTTGTAGGGAAAGAACAGTGGTTCAAGGGAGAACACTAGATTTACCAAAGTTATTTTGTTCAGGCTAGCCCAGTGGTTCTCAAACTTTTGTACTGGTGACCCCTTTCACATAGCAAGCCTCTGAGTGCCACCCCCCTTATACATTAAAAACACTTGTTTATATATTTAACACCATTATAAATGCTGGAGTTAAAGCAGGTTTTGGGGTGGAAGCTGACAGCTTGCGACCCCCTGAGGGGTCCCGACCCCCAGTTTGAGAACCCCTGGGCTAGACAATAGGAACTGCTCATTCCTGGCTATGGGCAGTGTTCCTTCGAGGGCGCTCACAATGCAATTAGGCAGCTTCTGTATTTTGGATACCAATAAAGGATTTATTACTAGAATTGGTCTGATAACTACTGAGCTGGGTGCATGCAGGCATAGGTTCATTAACATGTGGAGCAGAGGTCCCCCAGAGTTCAGTGCAGTTCTTGCCTTTGAGTCTCTGTTCTCCATTCTGTATGCTAATGGGGATGCCTCCCTGTCCCATCCTTGATGCAAATGAGGCAAGGGAGTTTCCTTAACCCTGTCACCCTTGTCCAGAGGGGGTTTAGGTGTGTCTCCCAGTGCCTTTTCATTGCTTTCTGTAAGTCTTTCTTCTGATTGGCTTTGGTTCAAGCGGGGAGGGGGGGAGGTCTTTGGTGAGTCAGACAGGCTGGGTACTGCGCCCTGGTTCCCCAAGAACACAGAGCTGATAGGTAACCAGTAGGATCTGAATAAGTGACATGTGGCCTGGCCATTTGCTCAAATACAGAGTTGTATAAATATTCACAAAACTTTCTTTCTCTGTGACTGTGGAAATAAAAATGGCTCTCATACCTGTCATATTAAAGATAAATAAAAGGTGCCTGGAATACTGTCAAAGCAAATTCACAATTATTATTCATATGAAGACTTCTCAGCATCTGCCAAGAGGTAGATTAATTGAGACTTGAGAAATCTTATAAAATTTTTGCTTCGATGTCTTTAAAAATTTGACATCACCATTTACAGTGCTTGTTTGTTTGTAACCCACTGAAATTTAATTAGTCAATATCAAGTCCAGCCCTCTAATGTAACATTTTAAGAAACTTTTAATTGATTTCAGAATTTACACCCTCCATATTCTAAAATATGCAGGTGAAATATTGGACAGCCAAGAAAGGACAGTACCTCATTCTTGGAATAAAACTGTGCTTGCTGCTGTCATTGTGACAGGAGCATTCTCACTGAAATGCTTGGTCCTTACTGCCATTTATTGATTTTGTAAACAACAACATTTCTCTTTGCTCGTCCCAATCAAAAGGCCCCAATCCTACAATCAGGTCAGTACCAGCAAATGTTTGCACCCATGTTGGTACAGATCCAATTTCAGGATTGGAGCCAAAGACAAGAACAATCTGAGACCATTTACCAATTTCAGGGGCTGACAGTCTGATAGTGTCTTTTGTTGTTTCCATTGTTATTTTAGGCCTTCCAAAGACAAGTGCATGAAAGTCTGACACAGCTGGAACTGATTAATAAACAGTACCGCCGCCTGGCCCGAGAAAACCGCACTGACTCTGCTTGCAGCCTCAAACAGATGGTCCATGAAGGGAACCAGAGATGGGACAACTTACAAAAGCGAGTCACTTCTATCCTGCGCAGGCTAAAAGTATTTCTCCATTTTCAAGCCATTCTCTTACAGAACTAGACTGTATGCATGAAGGATATTGTGAGCTTCTGACTCCTCAAGCCCATGCAAGTTTTCTCTTTGGCTGGGTTATTTAAACTTTATTTTGATGATTTCATGGGTGCTCTATCTAAAGTAGTTAAGTAATACACTGCAGGAAGATGTAGAGTTGGACCTGGGTGCCCTACTTCCCCTTAGAAGAGAAGAACAAGAATACTTGCAGCTGAACTTTTGTAACTCTGCTCTTCACTGCTAGAGGCACAATGGTACTGAAGTGGGAACCTGAAAGAGCATAGAGGAGATCAGTGAAGAACATGTACTGATTTCAGTCAGACTCAGAAGATAGTGAAGTGAAAACTAACTTTTGTGGAAGCCTCACATTGTTTCGGTTGTTTTTTCCCTTTTGTTTTTTCAGCATTTTATTGGCCAGCGCGAGGAGTTTGAGACATCACGTGACAACATTCTGGTCTGGCTAACAGAGATGGATCTGCAGTTGACCAATATTGAACATTTCTCAGAGTGCGACGTCCAAGCAAAGATAAAGCAACTCAAGGTACGGGAAGCCAGCCATTCTGTGGCATCAAAAATATCCAAATAGGAACTGAGAGTGTAAGAAATGTTCCATGAATAGTGTTATGTGATTAAAACCCTTTATTCCCAGGACATGGGCTCAGCCCCAGTCAATCAATGGAACCGTCGCTCTTTATAGAGCACGTTGTATGTGCTGATGAGTTCTTTAATGGCTGCTGAGTCCAATGCACTAGTGACAGTCCTGTGCATAGATCGGGCACACCCATGCACTAGCAATGCTCTGAATCTGAGCAACAGATTCTTTCCTTCTCTGATGCCAGTCATTACAAAGCTTGATCCAGTCCACCTCGCAACGCCTCTTTCCATCTACAAGCTGTCTCCGCCAGCCAGAGCGGCATTCTGCACTCCTTTTCCAATCATCCATGGAGATTCCAAAGGATACTACATCATCTTTGTAAGCATCCTGAAATCTGCACAGCAGTCGGCATCTCTTTCTAGACCCTTCGCAAGCTTCAGAGTACAGCACACTCTTTGGGATCCTGTAATCCGGCATCTGCTTGGCATGTCTAAGCCACTTGAGTCTTTTCTTACTAATCAAGGTTCCCATTAATGACATACCAGCACGATTTAACACTTCCACATGTGTCACCTGTCTTGCCATATTATTAGAAGAATTTTATGCAAGCATCTAATATGAAAGCTGTTTATTCTTTTGATATGTTTGGCATAAGTCGTCCATGTATCTGAGCCAGATAGAAGGATGGATAAAACACATATCTCATAAATATGGATTTTCACTTTAGTTGACAATTTGTTATTGTTCCAGACTCTATCTTGCAAAAGACCAAGGTTCCTAGCTGCTTTGCCGATTTTACTAGTGAGCTCAGCATCCAGATCTACATTGCTGGTAACAGTAGAGCCAAGGTGGCAAAATTGGTTAACAGCATCCATATGAATAAGGTGATATCTGGAACTGGTTCTGAAGAGCCTTGGTGCATGATCAGTCTTATTCAAGCTTATTGATAGCCCAATGATTTTGCATGAATCAGAGAACTTGGTAGTAAGATGTTTTAGGGCATCAACACTGTGAGCCACAAGGGCTGCATCATCTGCAAACAACAGGTCCCTTATGATATCTCCTTCACCTTCATCTTAGCTCTGAACCTTGCAATGTTAAACAAACCTCCATCGTGTCTAGAGCTAAGATAGACACCCTCTCAAACATCATGGAACACATGTTGAAGCAGGAATGAGAAGTAAATATTAAACAATATAGGAGCCAGTACGTAGCCCTCCCTGCTTCACTCCATTGTTGATGTTAAATGAGTCAGACTCTTGATTTTCATACATTATAGTTGCCTTCATGTCATTGTGTAAGAATTTCACAAGGTTTAGCAATATAGGCGGACAAGCAAGCTTCTTCAGAACAATGTAAAGCCCTGACCGACTAACCATTTCAGAGGCTTTTGTTAAATCTATAAAAGCCATGTACAGTTTAATACGCTTCTCTCTGTACTTTTCCTGCAGTTGTCTTATGGAGAAGACCATGTCTATGGTAGACCTTCCTTAGTGGAAGCCACACTGGCTTAGAGGATAGATTCTCTCAGCTAAAGTTTGAAGTCTAGGTAAAATAATATAGTTTAAGATTATTTTAACGATGTTAAGAAGAGAGATACCTCTGTGATTATTACTATCACTTCTGTCTCCTTTGTTTTTAGAGAGTTGGCTGAAACGAGCATCCTTAAAATCTCGTAGAACAGTTCCTTCCTTCCAAGAGCGTAGCAATACCTCATGCAATCTTCGCAGCAAGTCTTTGTACATTTGTAGATTTCTGCAGAAACAGATCCTGAAGCTTTGTTGTTGGGAACCTTTTGGGTGCTTTGGTTCCTCTAGTTTCAGAGTAGCAGCCATGTTAGTCTGTATCCGCAAAAAGAACAGGAGTACTTATTGCACCTTAGAGACTAACAAATTTATTAGAGCATAAGCTTTCGTGGGCTACAACCCACTTCTTCGGATGCATATAGAGTGAAACATATATTGAGGAGATATATATACACACATACAGAGAGCATGAACAGGTGGGAGTTGTCTTACCAACTCTGAGAGGCCAATTAAGTAAGAGGAAAAAAAAAAACATTTGAAGTGATAATCAAGATAGCTCAGTACAGACAGTTTGATAAGAAGCAAGTGTGAAAATACTTACAAGGGGAGATAGATTCAATGTTTGTAATGGCTCAGCCATTCCCAATCCCTATTTAGCCCTGAGTTGATTGTGTCTAGTTTGCATATCAATTCCAGCTCAGCAGTCTCTCGTTGGAGTCTGTTTTTGAAGTTTTTCTGTTTTAAGATAGCCACCCGCAGGTCTGTCATAGAATGGCCAGACAGGTTAAAGTGTTCTCCCACTGGTTTTTGAGTATTATGATTCCTGATGTCAGATTTGTGTCCATTAATTCTTTTGCGTAGAGACTCTTCGGTTTGGCCAATGTGTAGGTTTGGCATCCAGAAACTTCAAACCCAGGAAATTTGTGTAGCACACATTGGCCTACTACAGACTCCCTTGAGTATATCATTCCGTAGTGCTCAATCCACCTCACCCATTGCTTTCCTTTATCTGCTATGATATTGCCATTCTGATCTTTCAGCAGAGCTGTCTTGTTCTTTATTGGTCCAATGGCTTTTCTAATGCCCTCATACAACCGTCCACTGTCATCTCTGTCAGTTGCCTGTTGGATGCTGTCACAGAGACCCAACCAAAATTTTTGAGCACACATCCTGGAAGCTATTTGAACAACCTTACGAGCTTCTCTTAGATTGTTGAACGAATCAGTAGTAGAAGTAGACTTCTAAGTGATCAGCACAGATCTTTTCCTGTCAGTGAGTGGCAGCAGTATCTCCAAATGGTCTACGTACCATTTTTTCAGTACTCTTTCCAAAACTCTTGATGGCCACATTGTACATACTTATCTTCAGCGCTTCCCATGCATCTGAAGCAGTTTCATTTGTTCCGACTGTCTTTGCTGCTACTTCTTTATAAAGCCCGTTTCTTGATAGGATCATTGATTTGGCACATGTCAATACGAGGTTGCATGGCAATTTTTTAGGTGCATCCTCTTAGCTTGAAATTTCACTTTGCAGCAGGCAAGAGAGTGTTCTGAGTCACAGTCTGAACTTTGGAAGGATCATGTATGCAAGATATCTTTCAAATACGTATGTCTTATCAGTACCAATTCCAGCTGATGCAGTGCTTGGCCCACAGGTGTCTCCACCAGGTGGTTGTTCTGATGTTACCAGCAAAGAAGGTGTTGGTCACGGATAAGCCTTGCCTGGCATAGAGCTTAAGAACTCTCTGACCCTTATCATTCATACATTCAATGCCATGCCTACCCAGAATCCGAGGCCAGATCTCAACATTGGATCCAACTCTTGCATTGAAGTCTCCAAGTATTAGGATGGGTTCTTTCCATGGAATCTGCCAATCAGTTCTTACAGCTGTTGGTAAAAGCTATCCTTCTCCTCATTGCTAGCCTGCAGAGTTGGCACGTAGACACTGATGAGGTTGATGAATCCTTTCTGTAAACTAACTTGAAGTTAGTCTATACGTATGGACACTGCAATCGGAGCTTCACACAATGACATAAATTCATTTCTGAGAGCAAAACCCACACCCCCCACTCTCCTTACTGCTTCGGGTTTGCCATACCAGTAAATGGTGTAGTCCTTCTTCTCCCTTCTGAACTCTGTGTCGGAGAGCTGAGTTTCTGAAAAAGCTGCAGTATCAATTCTGAAACATGCAAGCTTGTTACTCAACACAAACATTTTCCTCAAATCCGATTTCAGATCAAAGTCGTATCCAGGGGTCAAAGTCCGACTATTCCAGCAAGCAATTCTATTTGTAAAAGCAGCAATTATATTTGTAAAAAAAAAGTAAACAATGAGACAGGGCTTGTCTGACCCACCTTTTCTAGGGCCACCCTCACATGAGGCAAGCAGGCCATCCCTAAACTGTGCTGCTTGGAAATCTTGTTAGCTGCCCCACAGCCCTTATGCCTCTTTCAGATCCCTGCAACCATCTTGCCAAGACCTTCAGCGCATACGCCTAGACAAAATTATGGAGGAACAGAGGCTGCCATAGACATGTCACCCTCCCCCCTTTAGACCACTGAGCCAGAATCCAAAGTCAGAGAGAGTCTGGACGTTCAGTGACGGAGGTTATATCTCCTGCCAGAGAGCAAATTACATAGAGCTGCTAACTGCCCTGTGGCTTCAGCGTGAGCACCTTTTCTAATCAGGGTGAGATCCCTTAGACTTTCTTCAACCAAGAAGTACATCCACAAGGCAGCGGAGGATGCAGTTTAATGTCATTCCCAGGTCATGAGCTCAGCCCCGGTACTGACACTACAGAACAAGATTATTAGAGTGTGTTAGGGTTCAGTGAGATAGAAGAGCTATGCCCACATGTGGTTGCATGGGTGGCAATTAAAGATGGGTTTTTAAAAAAGCATAGGGGATAACCTCAGTGCTCTGATTTTTCCTCTCTTGATAAAATCATTTCCAATGGCAAGGTTATGTGTGTTATGGCTGAGGGCATAACTGCCCTGCCCTGTTTGTGCATGGTTTCTGCTCTACCACAATGTGACTCATTATTTGCTGAGCGCTCTGGAACATCTGCAGTGTAAATGGCACTACATAAAACAACTTGTTAGTATGTGTTAGTATAGCTTTAGAATATGTATTCATTCTGACGACCTTATCTACCTAAGACTTTCAAGACTCACAGGAGTGGCTTGTTCAGAGGACAGTCCTCTTCCCAAATACAGCACGGTAAATCATGAGACTTGCTGGGTAGAACTTTAAGTGCTACTTCATTAGCTTAAATGGGAGAGTATGGCAAGGGAATGCTGAGTTGCACCATCAAATTGTGCTTACTCTGTGTAATGGTCCTTGTTTGTGATTGGTAAATATACCATCTCTGCTACAAAGCTCTGTAAGACATAGCATTCTTGGTAACTGAGAATTGCTTAATGTTGGTTTTAATGATAACATAAAGTCATGGCTTTTTATGCTGCACAGGCTTTCCAGCAAGAGATCTCCCTGAACAACAATAAAATTGATCAGATAATTGTCCAGGGTGAGCAGCTGATAGAGAAAAGCGAACCCATAGATGCAGCTGTCATTGAAGAAGAACTGGATGAGCTCCGGCATTACTGTCAAGAGGTCTTTGGTCGCGTGGAACGCTACCACAAGAAATTGATCCGCCTTCCTGTATGTATCCTCTTTATTTCCTTTTTTTTAAGATTTATTATTAATTTACAAATATAATAATGGTGAAAGAGTTTGTGGTGGGGGGTGTAATGTATATGACAAAACACCCCATAATCTTTACTTCTTGTAACCCTGATCTTTCCCTTCCCCCGCACCTCTGTGTGTTATCACATATTGTAGTGTTTTGTCTTATTCAGACTGCAGACTCTTCAGGGCAA
Organism: Emys orbicularis; assembly: GCF_028017835.1. NCBI lineage: Eukaryota > Metazoa > Chordata > Testudines > Emydidae > Emys > Emys orbicularis. The sequence goes on along the minus strand of NC_088685.1, from coordinate 117,872,511 downwards.
AGAACCTGTCTCATTTCTATAAAGCATCATGAACACCTATGCATTATAAATCAGAGCTTTATGAATGAGAGTTATGATGCAGTACTGGAGACATAAAATTCTTCTTGCCCTGCAGGGTGAATTCTATTGAATAGCTATAGCATTGAGTTCACAGAAATAAAGACACTCCTTCCTTGCAGAGCAGATGGAACTTTAAATATCCAGAACTGAATGTACAGCTGGGAAGTGAGAGAGGGTGATTTTGGAAATCAAACTGGAAAGCACCCTGAGGGAAAGCAGTGAGAAGCGCTTTTCATAACATGAAAGAATAGATGAGAGCAGCATCAAGATAAACGCCTTTTATAGTTTCTATAATTTGGTTCCAAAATGTTGCTCTAATTTTGCTGTCTGTGTAGAGATAATATCTAGAGAAAATTTGGAGACAGTTGCCTTACATGAGACTATACAGATGAGCATTAAGCAGTGAAGATGAATTTATTCTTAGCCTCTTTTACTCATTTTATCTTTTTATTTTATATGCATTTTTAAAAAAACCAAAGGAGGATCAAAGAAAGATACAAAATGGGAATCCTGTCAGTGTTATCCAGTGACATTTTTATCTCATTGACCCAGGTAGAAAGGACATTGTTTCCAAGGGTTGAATTAATAGTCTCTGTTCTGGTGTTTCCTTCTAGCTAACAGACGATGAACATGACCTCTCTGACAGAGAGGTGGATCTGGATGAATCAGCAGATCTCTCTGACATACACTGGCACGACAAATCTGCAGACAGCATTCTCTTCCCACACCCCTCCTCCAACCTCTCACTGTCACTTGCCCAACCGATGAGAAGTGAGCGGTCAGGGCGGGATACTCCTGCAAGTGTAGATTCCATCCCCTTGGAATGGGATCATGACTATGACCTCAGTCGGGACTTGGAGACAGCCGTTTCGAGGGCACTGCACTTAGAGGAGGAGGAAGGACAAGAAGACAAAGATTTCTATCTTAGGGGAGCAGCTAGTATAGCAGGTATTGATTGCTTCGCTCATCTCTCTCTCAATAAAGGGAAATAAATATTGCATATAGGATCATACTGCTGGGGAGTTCCTAGGAATGGGAAAATATTCCAAAGAGCTTCAGAAGACCTCAAATAGCTGTCCTGGAATGGTGCCTTTAGTCTCCTGGTCTTTGACACAATATTACAGGCTTCTGGATGAGTGCAGGCTTGGAATATCACAGAGGCGTATTCACTGAATGACAAAGAGGGAACTGGCTATTTTATTGCACCTGTGTCTGCCAGATGTGACTGGTGTTGCCTATAACAGGGTTGGCTAATACAGTCTTTTGACTGGAGGAAATGGTACTGGATGATTGCAAGAAAAATGGGAGGGAGAGAAAATTCCAAGGAAACATCTGACATATTCACCCACTGGACCACATGTTAAAGTCTAAGTGAGTTTTTACTCAGTCCTTACTCAGTCAAGACTCACATTGACATCTTTGGGAAGTTTGACTTAGACTTCAAGACTTGGCCTTTTATGAGTTCATGAAACCTGTCTGTCTGTATGACTATGTGCATATTGTGTAACAAATACTAATGAGGACTAATGTGTCTATATGTTTGAAGCATGTAGACATGGTCCATTTATTGTTAGAGAGGCCTAAATTCAAGTTTCTGTTCTGTCTTTAATTGTGATTGTCTTGTGCTTTTCAGTTCCTTGACACCTTCTAAAAAGAGGCTGACTTACTTAAAGCTATTTTCAGCAGGAATTCTGTGATGCAGTTTAACTCTGTTTATTCAAAAGGAATATGTGCTGAAAATTAGAATTGGTGATCTACTCTCCTTCCAGGAAAGTTGGTTTCCTGTTACAAGAAGACAACAGTTGCTGAGATATCAACTCAGATTGTGCTTGTATTTTTGCAGATGTAGTGATCCCAGAAAGCCCCGAGGCCTATGTAAAACTTACTGAAAATGCACTCAGAAATATCTCTGGTAGGCATCAAAAAAGCCTAAGCATAGCCAGACCCAGATAACCCAACCCATACCTGTAACAGTGTCTTCTTCTCTTAGCTCATCTGCTGTACTTCTCACAGCTCACAAGATAGATATTTTCTCACATGACAGCACTAGCATGTTAATGCATAACTTTCCTGCTTTACTACCAGTCATAAAGGTCTTGTTTCTTCCATGCAACCAGCAGGAGTGGAAAGAGTTTTAAAAAGCTGGCTAGGGTGCAATAACTTTTAGCTAAAGTACTGGCTAATTAGATGTAGCTAATCAGTATTTTACCAAAATTGGTACCGGCTCCTTGTTGTCCAGACTCCAGTATTGTAGCAGAGGGATTCAAAATAAGAGATTCTTATAACAGGGTCCCAACCCTTGGTTTTCCTCTGGGAAGAGGCTGGTTTCATAAGGGATCATCTGCAGCTGTTAAAAAAAATGTTGTTTTTGAACATCTCCTCCTACCTAAACCAATGGAGATCAGGCATATTCCAGAAGTGACTTGATCTCTAGGAAGAAACCACAAGTTTGCCATGTTTTAGAAGCATTGCCTGCTGGAGCTGGTGGATGTAACTATAACAGCATTGCTTGGTATTTACATACTGCTTTTCGTGTTCAAAAGTAGTATAGAAATAGAATCCTTAAGGTACACCAAAATTCCACTCTATTAGCTTCAGGGGAAATGCCACAATGTCTACTGCAAAAAGAAGTGAGAGAAAAAAATTGAACTTAGTCCTGAGTGATTGCCAGGTCTGAAAAGGAGCGATGTCACAGAAAATGTCACTGTGAGAGGCTGGTATAAAGCCCACTGAGAATTTAATCTTCCAGGGGGATCAAGAATTATTTTGGGGAAAGAGTCTCTTCAAAACAAGTTGCAGGCCTATTTGCACCTATGGAAGCTTTAATACTGTCCTCATGGCAAGTATTAGTATTCATCAGTATAACCATCTGTGCTCTGGAAAGTTGCTAACCCACTAACGTAATCAGTTACAAATGTGCTTTGTCATTCCCCAACACGTGCTATTGCAACCACCTTTTCCATGCTGTCTAACCTGGTTAGTAATTCTTATGTTTTTCCTTGGATATAAAGCAAAGGCTTTGAAAAATCTCAAATCAGTAGTCACATCTTTTGTAATTTTGCCACAGGAGAACCAGGTGCCTTGGAAACACACATCCGTCAGCTGGACAAGGCCTTAGACACTAGTCGTTTCCAAATACAGCAAACAGAAAATATCATTCGCAGCAAAACACCCACAGGACCGGAACTAGATTCCAGTTACAAAGGATATGTGAGTACAAGGTGTATTGCCACCTAGTGACTGCATTTAAAATAACATTAAGTTTTTGTGGATACAGACTAACACAGCTACCCCTCTGATACTTAAAATAACAGTTCTTGTGACAGGGCACTATATTTAGAGTACAAGTGCTAATAAATTAACATAGAATAGCCATTTTAAAAATGGCTCTTGCAATAGAACAGATGGTTCGGTATAAAGCTATTACTGCCTCTCAGCCCCATTCACACACACACAATCTCTACCCTCAATCACATACAGTTATTGTTACTTTAAGATTATGTAATTATTTGTGAGTTTATAATACCATGAGATTGTGGGAACATAACCCCAGTAGGTTCATTTTCCAATTAAATTTGTGTCGATATCCCAGAGTAATTTCACACGCACCCATTTATCCCTCTGAGATCATTCTTGTTTTTTAAAAAAACTTCCTTAACTCTTAAGATCAGAATTTTATAGACTAATGCCTGATATTTGTTTTAATGACACATTATAAACATGTTGTATATGGGAATCAGTGATAAAAAATTTTATGAGAAAACTTTGTAGAATAAACCTCAACAAACAGCATTGTAAGCAGCTAGGATTAATTTGGTCCTCCCTTTGTGCAGCAGGATGGGCTTGATGACTTCTCGAGGTCCCTTTCAGTCCTACATTTCTATGATTCTATGACATTCCTGTCAGAAAGATTGTGTGTGTGGATACACCATAATTTTTCCACTCTTGTGTAACTTTCTTTCACTCCCCAAGTCTCGCAGTATCCTCTTTTTTCCAGCTACTAGGGCAGATGTCCCCAAACTGTGGCGTGCGTCTCCCCTCCCAGGGACACGCGGAGGAACCTTCAAAAGGGCGTGGCAGGGCCCGGGCCAGCCCCCACGGGGTGCAGGGAGGGAGCGTCATCCAGTGCTCCCCGCCCCCAGCTCTGCTCTGGTCCCACCCGCAGCCACATCCCTGCAGCCAGTCCTGCACCTGGCCCTGGCCCTGGCCCCAGCCTCAGTGCAGCTTTGCTCCCGGCCCCGCCCCCAGCCTCAGCTGCTGGCCACGGCTCCATTCACGGACCAGGGTCAAGGTGGGGGGCAGGGCTGGGAGCAGAGCCACACCTGGGCAAGGGCCCAGCTGCTAGCCCCCACCTCAGCCCAGGTCCTGCCCCAGCCTCAGCCCCGGGCTGTGGCTCCAGCCCCACCTCCGGCTGCAGCCTCAGCCTTGGCCCCCTTACCCCTGTTCGCGATCGTTTCTCTCCACCCACCACCTGAGCCATGGCCCCGCTCCCAGCTACGGCTTGGCGGGGCACACAGGGGTAAAGGGGGGGCATGACACTCAAAAGTTTGGACACCACCGTCCTAGTGTCTTAGTGTTTATAGAAAAAATGTCACCTGAAGACGTCCATTCTTTGACTCTGGCAATATCCTGATACAGTGGCACTGAATTATTTCTGTTAGTGGCGTTTGGGCCTCTACTCTACGTTTAATCCCTTAAATCTCACATGTACAGTTCTTTTTTGTGTGTGGATCAATGCAAAAATGATAAAAATAATATCGAGACACACAGCATCTCATTGAGATTGTATTGGCCAGGGTATCTAATGGCTTTTGAGACAGAAAGATACCCTCACAATTGGCAGATCATTAAAACAATAGACTGCTTCCCATTCTGTCATGTCAAGACCCATTTTCAGAATGTTTTTGAAAATTGCTTTGTAATTAGCCTTTTACCTCTAGAGTTATTCTACCATGGCATAGATTAATGAGAACTATTTATTTTTAAACAGATGAAGCTACTGGGTGAGTGCAGTGGCAGCATAGACTCAGTAAAAAGGCTTGGTTACAAACTGAAAGAGGAAGAGGAGAAGCTCTCTGGATTTATAAACCTGAATAGTACTGAAACACAAACAGCTGGTACGTAGTGTTGAATCCTTCCATGGGAAACACATATGAAATGAGCAGCAATATGTATAGTATTGTCAGAGTAAGCACTTGGGATTATGCAGGAAAGTAGGAATTTGCTTCATATTGACCATTTTAAGTAACTCGTCACATTATATCTATCCCTAAGCACTTGAGCAAATCTCTCTAGATGCTGTACATACAAGTTAGATATCTTCTGATAGGAAAAAAAGTGTTTAAAGTTGAGTTTACAAAATACCCTTTGTGCCTATTTTAATCACTGATCTAAATTACTTTTACATTTTTAGCAAAGTGAATATTGTAACCTGCTCCTCTCTAAACCACATGCACATGGGGTGAATGACTATGGAAAACAGTCTTTACTTATCTCCATGTAACATAGATGTTTGTCTTCTACACTGGCAGTAATTTAAACATATTTATGGAAGGACAAGCGTTTTTATTGAAAAGGTCCAAGGATGTGTGCAGATAGCAATAATTATATGTGCAGATGGCTAGTTAAATATATAAATGGCCATCTGCAAATACAAAATCCTTATTGCACACACAGTCATTCGTTATATGAATGAAACAGCTTTATCCATGGGACTAAGCTTCAGGAGAGAAATAAGGCACTCCTGAGTTCTAACCCTGGCTGTGGCATGGATTTGCTGTGTAGCCTTGGACAAGCCACTTAGTCTGTTGCCTCAGTGTCCCCAACTGTAAAGTGGGGATAATAATATAATTGCCTACATCGCAGGGCTGTTGTGAAGATTAACTAATGTCTGCAAAGAGTTTTGTAAACGTAAGTGCTGTAATATAGGTAGGTATAAGTGTGCGTGCAAATATAGACGGATAGTATATCCCTTGTATACCACGCAGTGGGCTAAATATTTAATTGCATAAAGTCATAGACGTGAGAGTTGAAAAAGACTTAGATCAGCTGGTCCATCTTTTGCTATGTAAAGCCACGTACCCAGTGTTGTCTTAACTTAATGTTCTGTGTGATAATGTTTTGTTTAGGCTGCTGTATACTGAGTGTTGTATTTAATGTAAACATGGATGTAATTGTGCATATTATGTATATGCCTTTGTTTTTATTGTATTATGTCTCTGTTTGGGCAGGTGTGATTGATCGCTGGGAGTTAATCCAGGCCCAAGCTCTAAGCAAGGAACTCAGAATGAAACAGAACCTTCAGCAGTGGCAGCAGTTCAACTCTGACCTGAACAACATTTGGGTTTGGTTAGTGGAGACTGAAGAGGAGCTAGAGAAACTCTGTCATCTTGATCTCAGCACCGACATACAAACCATTGAGCTCCGAATTAAAAAACTGAAAGTAAGGTTTTATCTCCGTTTTCTGGCAGTTGCTTCAGTAATGGCCTACCATGCATCCTGTGCATTGCACTCCATTCATGAGATACAGTTGATATTTGGTATTCACTTTCTGCATTCCCTGCACAGGAGAATGTGACTAATGATTGGGGTGAGGAACTGGAAAAATGGTTTGAGAAATCACTTATTTGCAGAAAAATAAACCACCACCATTTTCCTGAAATTCCAAATAAATGTTGGAAACCACTCTATATGCAAGCTACATTTTCAGAATAGCAGAAGCCAGCTGAATTAATGAAGCTGAGGAAAGGCCAAGTTAAGTAAAATAAAATCTGTCCTAGCCCAGCTCATGGCAAAACCCAGCCGTTTTTAAAAGAAATGGTATGCTTCTATTTTTCTGTTCATTACAATCTCTTCTTTCTCTGGGTCCTGACATTGTGCCTTCCTAGGGGTCCTAAGCTTGGTGCGCTCTGCTACCACTCTACCAACCCAGGTTCAGTTGCTGGATTGAGTGTCTCCTACCCTGGGCGAGAAGGATGTCAGAGCCAATGTGAAGGCAGCATGTTCAGCACTTGGAGTATTGGGGAGAGGGAGAGTGCTGCTTTCAGTGACCCCTCTAGTCAATTCAGGAGCAGCATTAATGTGTTTTAGATGGAATCCAGTCCAGCTGCCCTCACTGTGATATGGGGCATTATGAGGACATGGGGAAAAGGCTGTAAACTAGGGAGAAAAATGGAATCTTCCACAAGAATCCTCTTTTTCTCCTTTGGAAGAAAAAAAAAAAGAATAATATGGACTGTGGTCTCAAGATGATGAATATAAAAAAGCCAACATAATTTTCAACATAACTGAGAGGCAGAAGCTTTAGTGTTGTCAAGCATTTGTCAGGAGCTACACCACAATTTTTCCCTGTATCTCATATTTGCTCCAACATTTTCATAACTAGGCTGTATGTTTTTTGCCAGGCCTTCCTAGTCTTTCAGACATTTGAAACACAAGCCAGTTCTTCTGATCTTTAAAATTTAGCTATGACAACAGGGTTTTAAATCTTAAAAGTTTAACTGGCTTATACTAAGTTTTATTGCGAACATAAAATAGTAGACGTTAAAGAGTGAACATTTGCAGTATTACCACAATTGCCACAGATATTTCCTGTCCTAAGTAAAGAGGGAACCTGGTTAGCTAAAATACTCTTGCATTACCGTACAGCAAATAATTGCTCTTTAATGGCAACCACTACATTTGATTCTTCTAAAAGTCTGTAGCATGCTTACTGGGTGTTTTTAACTCCATTCTCCTGTCATCCAGGAGTTGCAGAAAGCTGTTGATAACCGCAAAGCGATCGTCCTGTCCATCAACCTGTGCAGCTCCGAATTCACTCAATCTGATAGCGAAGAAAGCAAGAAGCTGCAGGAGCGCCTATCTCAGATGAACATGCGCTGGGAACGTGTATGCAGTATGATTGAAGAATGGCGTTGCTCACTGCAGGATGCACTAATGCAATGTCAGGTCAGTATTGGTGTGTGGGATCTTGTTCCCTTCTTGGACATAATGAGGAATTCTAGAGATGATGGGATTCATTTTCTCTCTCACACACAGACACACACACAGACACACACACACACACACTTCACAGTTTCCTACTCTGAAAGATCAAACCTAATTCTGCCCACATATGCAAACTAAAATGCAGTTTGTGAAGCCTGGCTCTTGAAAGATCTCTGTGCGTTACCTGAAGCATGTGTTCTAAGTCCATGTTCCAGGTATTCTAAACTGAAGTATAGTTAAAAGATGATTCTCCACAGCTATATTCTGTATGCTAGCATTCACACCTATGCAAAGCAAATGCAAAGTGGGTGTAAACCACTACCAGAGCAGAACAGTATTCATGCAGTGGCAGGGGTATCAGGCCCATCAAGTATTTGCAATAATACTGTAATATAGTATACTAATATAGGCTTGTAATACTATAGTAATATAAGAATATAGCCAATCGAATCTGTTGTGGGAAATAGGATGTGGCAGAAAACCTCAGCATAATTCAGGGCTCTCTTAAGATCTCACATGTCTCTTGTAGGATTTCCATGAAATGAGCCATGGTTTGCTGCTTTGGTTGGAGAACATTGACAGAAGAAAAAATGAGATCTTGCCTATTAATTCAAACCAAGACTTGGACACTCTGCAGGATCATCACAGACTGCTAATGGTAGGATCATAAATGCCTGGAATGTTTAAAGCCTTCAAAAAAAATTGACAAGCAGAGAGAAGGTAGTTCTTGAGGTTAGTGATTGGTCTGTGAGGTATACAGTATACTTAACCCTGTGGTACTAAGAAGGTCAGGGATTCTCGTTAGCATGGGTAGAGGGGGTAGTGAAATTGGTGGTTAAAAACATTTGGTTTAATATAGAAAACATCTGTCTAATTACCTTATTGGCTGTTGGTTGTTTGTTTGTTTTTTAGTTTGGGCTTGTTATTTTGGAAAGGCTATTTTTAATTGCAACTTGTTGGGCTAGACAGGAAGTCTAACATAGTCTACTGCTCGTGATATGAGGTTTAAAAGAAATTGCAAGGCATTTATCACCTTTCTTCATTATAACCTGCTGGAATTTTAGGGCTAGTAGAGCTTTTTTCAGTGTGTCTATAGTGGTCGTCTTGGAAACTGAAGTCATTGCCATCTGTCTGTTTTATTGTTTTTGTGGAAGTTCTAGCATTCTCTTTCATATGTTTCATAATATTTAAGTAGAAAAATGTGATTCTTTGGCTTTGCAATAGCAAATCAGACGCGAGTTGCTAGAGTCTCAGCTGAAAGTGGTGTCACTCCAAGATATGTCCTGCCAACTGCTGGTCAATGCTGAAGGCAAGGACTGCCTGGAAGCTAAAGAGAAAGTCCATGTCATTGGAAACAGACTCAAGGTCCTACTGAAGGAGGTCACACATCACATCAAGGACCTAGAGAAAATCTTAGACATCTCAAGCAGTCAACTGGTAAATTGTCCTATTGTATTCTCTCCTTTACCACTCATTGAGGGCTAGTTTTGTAATCGCACTGACCTTTTTCAGATGATCAGCTGTAAAATACACTATTGGCCATTATTTTGTTGCTTAGGACTGTGATGCCTGACTAAGTGGTATGGAACTGTTATGAAATCTCCTTCGTAATTTGTACTGTCCAATAACTTTCCTGTCTCTGAGACAGCAATTCATAAATTCCAAGGCCAGACAGGACCACTGTGATCATCTAGTCTGACCTCCTGTGTTACATAGGCCAAAGAACATCCCCCCAAAAAATTGCTACAGCAGATCTTTTAGAAGAACATCCTATCTTGCTTTAAAATCGCCAGTGATAGAGAATCCTGCATGACCCTGGGTAAACTGTTCCAGTCATTAAATTACCCTCACTGTTAAAAATTGGCATCTTATTTCCAATCTGAATTTGTCTGCGTTCAACTTCAGCCTTGGCTGGCTACTTTGCTGCCATTGATTCAGTCAACTGGCAGAGTACATGGGGTAGCTACTGTAGCTGCAGTATCTGAACCTGTGGCATGTGAGTTATTTCCACAGAGTAAACAGCATCTACTTTCCTATTGACATACTAATGAAAAAGCTTGAAATAAATTCTCTAGTGTGCTAACAAAGACCCTGTTTGTTTGTGTTTTCTTAGCTTTGGAAGTGTATTCCATAGCAGCACAAGTTCTCTTGCAGATGAGAGTTGGGAATGTTATGCTTGTGTCTTCATTGTACCTGCCCCAGTCACATAGAAGACTTTAACACTCTCCATTGTTTTCAGTCCCTCCTCTTGTAGTCCCCAAAACCTGAATTAGCACAAAGTATGAAGAATGTGATCTGTTTTCAATCTGTCTAGTGTCTGTCTCTCTCTGTCTCTGTCTCTATCTGTATAAAGTGATGTCTGGGATTCCAGTGGGAATTTTCACTGAGTACACAACACCTCTTTACCTTTTAAAAACCAATAAAGAGCCGTCGTTTTCTTGGTACTGACTTTGCCTTACCTTGGGCAGTTAAATGTTCTTTCTGGCAGCATATTTGTTTGCCTGTCTTTCTCTTCAGATCCTAACATGTAATTTATAGTGATTTAATCCTACAGGTTTGCGTAAATTTAAACCTCCCTTTGTCATATTTCAAGGATCAGTAGTGCAAAGCACTCTGCTAAAACCAAGGATTTCATTCCCTTTTTCTGAGTGTGGTTTCCTTGGCAGATTACTTATGTTCTTCTAATCTCTTATGATTCTGAACTTTAGGATTTGTCTTCATGGTCCTCAGCTGATGAACTGGACACTTCAGGATCACTCAGTCCTGTATCTGGAAGAAGCACACCAAGCAGACAGAGAACGGTAATTTCATGCCAGATACCTTCTATCACCTCTTGGGCGGGAGCACCAGATATTTACAGTAGCTGGAGCCAGATGAGAGGTCTACACCGTCTCCCTGATAGGAAAGAAAAGGGCACAAACCAAGAATTCCCCTCAAACAAAGCTGCTTCCCCAACCCTGCTGCATCTCTCTCCCTGCATGAAATCAGAATTAGAAAATGCTCTGTATAAAATCTGGGCTCAAAGTGTGGCTGGAGTTTTGTGGTATGGCGCACACTCTCTCTTGTGTTCTGCTCAAGCGATGGCAGCATCCCAAGTTCTGGTCTTGTCCCAGCACAGTTGCAGCCAATCCCTCTGCTTTCTACCTGGCATCCTCTGCAGAGCTGCTTTGTCAAGAACCTCAATAAAACTTTCTTTTCATGATAGATTAAAACTGTAGCTGGAGCCAGAGACTTTGGATGAGAGGCTGCATAGAAAGCTTATAAGGCATTGGCAGAAACACTGGAACAGAACCTGATCAATGGCTGTGACAACAGCTCTGTTTCATGTTGTCACCACTAGAACACAATACAAGAAATGCAGCTCGCCATGCTGCACTCTGCTTCTCCACACTTTGATCCCTGTATGGAACTGGAATTTTTCGTCTTTCTTTACAGTTCTTTTGTTTGATTTATTTTAATTATTATTCAGTTTTCCTTAGTTCTTAACTATCAATTTTTCATTTGCACTTTTTATAAAACATCTGAGTTCTGTCCTGATGAACTTTGTGGTCTCTTGAAATTGATCTTGCTACATTCACTAGTTTTCTTTAGATCCTAGTTTGAGAATGTAAAGGAATACTGGCTTTTCAAAAGGGTTGAGAACAACATGAAACATCATTTTATTTCTGGAGTCATTAATTTCATATTTTTATTAGCCACTTTTTACAAAATTACTAATAAAAGTCATGATACCATAAACTAGAAGATGCCTGCACACTGCAGAAAGTGATAAAGTAATTTACTATAGCAAACTTTGGCTAAAGAATTGGTAGAAATGTAGTATGCCTCATATTAACCTTTTAATCTGTATTTGTTCATGTCTAATACAATACTGTGGTTTACATACATTATTTGCTTCATTTTTGTCCATAATGTACAGTGTAAGATGAAAGACTCCTGAGGGCCTCCCTTTTTGCATCTGTAATTTTGGAAACAAAAATTGATGTCTCTTAAATTCTAATGCCAAGCACATCACCAGTGCTATATCTATAATAATTGCCTACCATCCAGAGACTTTCAGCTAGTTAACCTTCTAAGCTGCATTAATTATGCTAGGAAATAATTGCAAGTGCAGTAATGCACCCACAGTTATTTGGCCCTCAAAATTATGGGTGGAAAGAGGGAAGCCAGACTTTTTAAAGGTGACATTTGGAATATAATTTTTAATGTTCTACAGAACATTAATTTAGCTGCAATTAAATATAAATACCCTTAAGTGCATCTCTTTCAATAAGATGAATTAATTTATATCTCATGTAACAAATTACTTGAGCTAAAAAAAATTTAACACTCTTTTATTTTTTTATCTTTTTGGTACCAAGCCTAGTATGATTTTAATTTTAATCATTAAAACATTCTGTCAAGTTCCTTTTGTCTGTTCAAAGCATTTTCATATTCCGCTCGAAGCAGAAGAAAAGCCAGTTTCCTTGGTTCATGGGTATTGGTCACTTCATTTGATTTTATGTTTCCTTTGCTGCACTTTTAATTTGATTTCACCAGTAGCTTGTCTTTATTTGCCTGGACTGAACATTCTTCTTTCTTTACCCCCTGTTCATTGCAAACAGCCACGGGGCAAATGTAGTGTCTCACAGCCTGGACCCTCTGTCAGCAGTCCACACAGCAGGTACCTTATTCTCCTGGTTTCCGCACTCTGTTCTAGAATTCCAAGAGGATGATGGAAATTGCCCATGATGTCCATTAAGTGTCTCTCCACACTTAATCTGTCAAAGGGACAGGAATTAACCATTTCAAGTGCAGAGTTCCTTTGTAAGCAGGATTCAATTATTACAGCCAAAATATCTGTAAATAGAAATATCGGGTAATTCTTGGAATATACAGCTTTTGCTTCCCATTAGCATCATTTAAATTTAAATTTATTTTATTTATTTGATCACATGGGTGTTTGTTTACATTCATAATATTGCTTGTTACATTAAGACCTGATCAGCAGATACACCATGAGGTTCATGGCAAAGACTTTTTATCATCCTCTTTATTTCTAGATATTAAGTTAAGGCAGGTATTAGACCAATACAATATTTTAGAATTTGTAAAACCCACAAATCTGAAGAAAACACACTAACATCCTCCCTCTTTTTTTTTTTTTTTTTTTTTTTTTTTAATTTTTGTTAATATTTTGTTCAGTTTGTGGGTTTTCAGTTCTCATCATTCAGAATGAAAAGTCCAGAATTTGAGAATTTTCATCCTAAAAATTGGTAGCATCATTTCTCTGTGCAATCATAGAACTTCTTTGCAGATATTACACACTGACATTAATGTGACACTTGAGAAGTGCTTGCATCCACTATCACTCTAGGAGCAGCGCTGCCCCATTTCTGGACGACCACTAGAGAGCAGACTTGCAGCTGCAGCTTTTTGCTTTCCACTTTGTCTCCAGCAATCTGTCATCTCTGTGGCTAACAGTGCTTCTGCATTCTCTGTTGTTGGTGTGATGTGTGTGTCCCTTCACTCTTTCACTGATCAGTTCACTTTGCCCTATAGAATAAACAAAAAAATGTTTTAAAAAACAAAAATATATATAAACAGTGTAAGGTACAGGCCCTGTCCCATTCAGCATCTAGTGAGTTGCAACAAAAATTTAAAATTATATTGGGGGGTGGGGGAGGAAGGAGGGGAAATATATATGGAACTGTAATCAAACTTACACTTTCTTTGTCATCTGTGTAGTAAAATTGAAATCCATTAAAATAGTTCTTGTTCAAATGCAAGAAATTTTAGGTTTGAAGCAGGGCCAAAATAGATTTATACAGTGATTGAGCAATGGTCAGGCATTCAAAAAAACTTGAATGCACTTTGTACTTGATGACCTTTATTCCATTAAAGACAAACCATGCTTTTGCTCAACAAAGCAACAGTGTGAAATATTGGGGGAGGAGGGAGGAGCAAAAACTGCTAGCATTTAGAACTAGTCAATATCCAAATTATTTCCAAGTAATATTTGCAATGTTTTAAATGTGTATAGAGATTCAGTTCATGACTTTAGCTGTACCAGTTCACAATCAAAATCCAAGTGATGTATGGTAGGTAGAACATTTAGTCTTCCAGTGCTTCCAAGAAAGTATATTGCTTGGTTGAAAAAACAGTAAAATAGCATACAGAATAAGTGATGTATACTTAAACAAGTGACCCCAGTTCTCTGTTCTTCTCTCAAATGGAGAATCAGGGAGAATTTTTCTACCTCCAGTCAGTATAGGGCTTGGCATTCTGTTTCTTATAGAAAGGGGGAAGGGGAGATTGGAAACTTAATCTATGACCATTAACAGCTAAGCATATGTCTTTTATGAACCTGTCTGAAGAACAACGTTTAAATCAGGCAGATAAGCATGCTTGCACTAGCAACACTGAACTAAAGGAATATGTTGTGTCTGCTCCTCTGCTCCCCTTTACATGCCCAGCCACACATGCACCCCTTTGAGAAGGCTTCTGTGTTGTGGGGTGAGCGACTGGCCCAGCGTGCTTCTTAGCAGCGCTTTGCAGCTTTGGGATCAGCCCACATTCTAACAGTGGCATCTGCGCGGCACCTCTCAGATCAGCTCTCTTCAGCACTGTATATTAACACATCTCATAGCTGTTCAACACAATATTCAATTTGTCATTCAGACAAGCGTGGAATACAAATGAGTTACTACTGAATGGGAAACTTAGTCAAATGCGCAAGCCAGACAGGTTGTGGTTGATGTGTAACGTGGTTTTAACTGATAAAGCAGTACAAGCTGTCACTGTGTTCTTTAATATTTTGACATGCCTCTGATCAGAGTACTTCGTGTTTGATCTTGCACTGGATCAGCAAACCCTAATAGACTATAGTGTAAGGGAGAACCAAAGAGAAATTAGACATTTTTATCCCATAGGATTTTGCAATGGAAAGTTACTTACTTTAAAAATTAGAGGGTCAGTGGGGTTTTATATTAAGCTTGATGACATTTTGCCTTTCCATTATCATAACAAATAGGTTAACATATTTACTGTATCCTGTTCATTTGTCACATAACCCCTGTCTGTTTAGCAAGATATCATCCCAGATCTCCACGATTACAGTATGGCATGAATCTGTTTTGCCAGGCAGTACAAGCTGTTGCATGCTAATTAGGAAAAGCAAATCCCAAAAGTGCATTTTCCCCTAGGCAGCTAACATAGCTTTCAGAAAATGCACACCTGGACCTATGCCTGCCTGCAGATTTTTTGAAGTGATTAAAATGTTAAAAAGACCAAAATAATTGTACAATTTGCATCAGTGTGTTTACATTGTCTCTCTTGGGTAGCTTTATTCAAGTTCTGGCACCACTGATTCAGTCCCCACTTCCTAACACCACCACCCCACCTCCACCCCGAATCAAATAGCAAATTTATAAACTCACCTTTAATTCTTGAACCAAACTAGGCCACAGGATTCTTACTGGCTTCGACTGCATAATAGCAGGCAGTGTAAGTGTACTGATTAGACCTGGAGATTTGGGCTCAGATCTCCATGGTTCTGTTCCCAGTTCTGCCACTCACTCTTGACTTTGAGCTTGTCAGTTAAACTGCCTGTTTAACCACCTGTAAAATGGATATATTAATCTTCTTTACAATATAAGCGAGCTAACTTTGGGGGAAGGAGGGAGGCAGAGTAGCCAATGTAGAACACGCAGTAGCAAAGAACAACTAATTTAGCTGCATGCTGAGCAGTAAGGTGAAGATACACTGGAGCTGAAATGAGAATTCCCCCTGTTCATCTGGTAACCCTGCATGATAGTTTAACTTCTGCCTACCAGCTAAGCTTTTCAGAAGAGACGAGTAGAGCTCCAGTTCTCCAGCCTTTGCAAACTCCATAGGTGAGGGATTGGACTGCTTTATGTAGCTTAAGGTCAAGTCATCAGAGCTCTTGCGCAGATGACTTGGTTTGACATTAGGAAACATGCAGTTGGTCAGATTTGCAGCTGTGCCTTCCACAATATCTAGTCACTAGAATCTATTTAAGGGAGTAAAGAACAATTGTGAAGTGGTCTGATTTCAGTCCAAACTGAGCAGCTGTCAGTGTGACAAATGGCAGAGCGGTCTGAAAGAGAAGGCAGGGAATCCATGGGCAAGAGAAACGAATTATGCTTGCCCCCAAAAGTAATATACTGTATAGCATTTGGGCCCAGTCCCCACCCTCTGAAATTGATAGGAAGTTTTCCATTTACTTCAATAGCGCAGCGGGTCTTTGGTTGCAGATGTTACCATTTAATCACCCCTTTTCACCCGCATTAAACACTTTGAGCTGCGTATCCAGTTTTCCATCACTATTAATGTGTCCATTATGGTATGAGTAAGTGTGATAAACAGCAGTTATGTCGCCAAAGGAATATAGCGCTTGAACTTTTTAAAACAGACCCTTTGAAGTAGTTTCCTACAGAGGCAAATGTTTCATTATTCACTTCTTGGATCATTTCCATACAGTATTAACCCGTTAATGTTTACAGCCCTGCTCTACTACTACTATATTTCAGAGCACTTTTCCAATAACGGCATTAATGCTTCAGAGAATTAACTAGGCCCATCATCAAGAGCCTCCATACACTTCCCACCACCACCTTTTACTTTGAATGTTTTTATGTTTTTCAAGAAATACAGAAACAAAATCGGTGGTGCATTTCTGCTGCCATAGTCTTGAGAAGAGAGGAAAATTACTAGTTGAACAAGCCCACTCCTTTGATCTGTCTCTTGGAAATTCCCTTAGAGACCCTTTTGGTAGCCCCAGAAAAACTTTCAGGTGACATTCAGGTCACTGGATAACTATTAAAAAAAAAAAAAAAAAAAAGACTCCGCTTTCCACATCATGATCATTAACCCCAATGACGAGTGGACACTCTACAAAATGTGGCATCTGTTGATGAGCTGTAAGCAATAGTATTTATGCAAAAAGCCACGTAAGTAGGTAGACTGTGCAGCGAAATGCTTGGAAGGTAATTAAGCACTCCATGTTCCTATTGTTCCTACCTCAGCCCATTAACTCTCTGTGTTGGCATTTTTAGACAGTGGAAGGCCTGGTCTAATTGAACTTTAATATGGAATGCTCTGATGCTGTTAAATGTGCCATGTCCTTTCATTGCGTTCTATATAATATATGATCTTACATGATGCAAGAATAAGCAGCTTTCCATTCTGGCTCCAGTGCTGTGGATTTAAGCAATGTGTAATCTTTTGTTTTGATCTTGACCTCTTGACCTAATCATCCCAGTAAGTTAATCATTTAGTGGACCCGAATATTCAGCTCTCCATTAGACAACTAAACATAACCAAAAGCTGCCTGGCTTCATTTGAAGTCTTCAGCATGGGAAGACATCTGTAGATAAGTGAGCTAGTAACAACAAATGATGTCCTCCAGTAAGATATTAATAATTGGAGAACTAGTTCCTTCGGTGATCCAGTAGGTACAAGGGAGGGTATAATTTCATGGCTATGTAACCAACATTGCCATCAAGACAAAGGTAATTCTGAAGATGGCTTCTCATCTTTGTGCTGTTTTACAAACGTCTTTCTACCTCCTTAACCTCAGTACACCATTGTGTTCTCGCTGAACTGTAATCAAATTACTGTGAGACTTCCATATCAGATAGACACTTAATAAAAAGAACTGAAGCAATGTTGAAGTAGGCTGCAATATTAGGAGATTGCTTGAGAACCATTAAATTCCCCTGCATTTTAGTACTTGCCAAAACACAGTACCTTTTGGTGCCACATAATTAATGTATCTAAATCATTCTCTTTGGGTTTTTTAACCTTCAGGCTTTATCAACCCATCTAACTTCTAAGAAGCCTTTCGGTAGGTCACCCATGTAGTAGTTTTCTGACAGGTTGGGTCAAAAGGACAAAATGGGAAGGTTTGTGCAGAGGTGCTGGAACAGTTTTTATAGTGGGGGTGCCGAGAACCATTAAACCAAACTGTAAACCCTGTATATGATGGAAACCGCTTCAAGTAAGGGGGTGCAGCAGTACCTCTAGTTCCAGCAACTGTGGGTTTCTATCAAAATGGAATTCAAACTGTATCCAGTGCTAGAAAGGAGAACTTCCATGTTACAGGGAAATCTAAAAGCTTCAGTCAGAATTTTCAAATGTGGGTACCTAAAATTAGGCATCTAAATTGATAGCCTGATTTTTGTTTTTCAGAGATGCTGAGCTCCCACATCTCCCATTGATTAAAAAATTGCTATGGATTTAGGTGCTTAACTTCAGACATACAGGTTAGACATACAGGTTAGAAAATGTTAACCTCAAGGCCTACCTCCCCATCAGATATTGAGAGTAGGCTGTGACTGCCGTGCTAGTAATAGGTTTTTCATAGAAAGACAGCAAGGAAATAAGTTACACAGAAAGGGTAAGACGTCCATTCAAGTTCAGGAACTTTAACTTCTGATTCAGTGCAAAATGAAGCTATGCTGTACTCTGTGGACACTGAGATCCCTTTAATCCAACACTGGCATATTATTGCTCTAGTTGCATGACTCATCATGATACTTCCTAAAAGGAAATGCAGTTGACACTTAAAGCAATGGGGTTTCCCTTCTAGACTGTGTGCAGATATTGACTGAGTCAGCAGCTGACATGATAGAATATATTTTGTCTTGTCTAGAGAGTACAATCCATTCATTTTTTCACATGGAAAATCTTTCATGCAATTAAGTAAGAATGATGGCACTTGAGCTGCCCATGTGCTATTCTTTTTGATTGATCAGATGGTTTTTTTCCAATCCCACCAGTGCTAAACAGTGACAGTGTCAGGGGAATGGCATCAGTATAAAACACCTCTGGCTTCTGTTAATGATAGGATTTGTACTGATTTTAAAATTAATGCTCCAGGAAGAGTTGTTGTATTCCAGAGAGCAGTGTCCATTTTGATAAGGCTTCTGTTTATCCTGCATTGATTTCTTTTCTCAGGTCCATAAGAGGTGGCTCAGATTCCTCCCATTCTGAGACACTGGCAGCTCAGCAGTACCCATCCTTCTTCCTGAGAGTCCTCAGAGCTGCTCTACCACTTCAGCTTCTTCTGCTGCTCTTGATTGGTCTTGCCTGCCTTGTACCAGTGACTGAGGAGGACTACAGCTGTACCCTATCGAATAATTTTGCCCGGTCCTTCCACCCCATGTTAAGATATACTAATGGCCCTCCTCCTTTATGAAGCAGTAGAAAGGCTATTAAAGTTGGAGAAGCATGTCAGGAAATGGGCCTGTTTCAAATGTCAATGCACTCAACATGGCAGCTTTATCTATCTATTGTAGCCAATGTTCCCATATCATTCTGCTGGCACTAAATTAATAATGTATCCGTACCAAAATGTGTAATGCATTACGTGAGTAATATCCTTTCAAAACTCACATCCCTGGCACTAAGAAGGCTATGAAATAAGTGAGGGAATTTTCTTTCTATCCAACATTCTGGATCTTCTGGCCACTTTATATCTGGGTCACTGCCCTGTGCTATGCATAGCCCAAGGACTTTATACTGTCGAGAGAACCTCTCCTATGTACGGCTCTGAATGAGCTATTAGCCGATCTTTGTTAAATATATTATCAGTATCTAACAGTATTCAAACGAACCAGTGCTAAGGACATTTGAAAGACTTTGTAACATACATTTTTAAAGAGCTTGTATGGCAATGTACTATTTTTCCTTGGTTTTTGTTTTGGGCATGGTGTTCTAACCTTTTCTTTGGATGCACAGGCTGTAAATCTGAAAGGCACTTTTTTAAGGTTTAAAAAAATGGATGTAATAAATAAGATCATGGAAGGTTTTATGAGAAAAAATATTGAATATCAAGTATAAAAAGGAACCTATTTATGTATGTACAGTTTGCTAAGCCAAGTTTTGTTTGTAATGATTTCTTTGCATTTATTATAGATACCATACAATATTTTGTCTACGTGCTTTTTAATGACAATTATAGAAACCTGTACGTTTAGAATGAGAAATGTATGGTAAAAACAATTATAAGATCATGTATATGCTGCAATTCTCAAAGAAAAAAGTAAAATAAAAAGAAATGCTGTAATAATGAATTGTAGCAGGAATCTGTGGGAATGGAAAGACGTTGCAAAATTGCTGCAGAACAGTATGAGATATGGGAAAGTATACAGTTATAGAATCAGTGATGAATATAAAAAGCTGTTTAATTATGAATTAACATTTGGAAACTCCAGATTTTTCTAATATGTTTCTTACAGTCCATTTTTTCCAAACTGTTCGATTTATGTGTATATATGCTGCCTCCCATACTCCAGTTATTATTATTACCAGTCAACATTGAAGAAGACTGTTTTTTGAGAGTTGAAAACATTTAAATCTTCTCCATAGCAGCTTGATATAGACTGACATTAAGACTGATATTTATGCTAGACCAATAGCTGAAGTATTGTCATGGAATATACCCAACACACAAGCATAAATAGCAGAAAAACAGAACAAAATGAAAACTCATAAATTTCCCAGAAACATTACAGCAAACTCACTCTCTGAGCAGCGGCAGGCACTTCACATAGCTTATGAGTCATAACTTAACCAAAACAAAATTCTTTTCAAGTTTGAGAAATCGCAGAGTGTTGCCCTAAAGTTATCTCTGGTTTAATAAGTTTTTTCTGTTATAAAAAAAACCCATTACACATACTGTATATTTTCCCATTAATTTTAGGAACAAATGTTTTCATTTAAAGAGAGAATAGACTGGAGTGTGTAAGCAGAAGCAAAGAGGCCCTGTTTTTGCTGAGCCTGGAGAAAACAAAACGACTTGCATTGTTGATGCTTCTTGGGATTGCCTTTCTGGGTAGCAATGGTTTGAATTGAGACTGATTAGAATTGAGCTATTGAGGCCAGTCAGGGAGTTCATTAAAATTATCACCAGTAGGCATCTGAGTTAACATGTGGGGCAGTTCATAAATCTCAGAGCAATTGTTCTTGGGCAGATGTCACTGAACTGGATACAGTGGATTTGTGTTTTTTGAAGGTTTCTTCACAGCCATACGGATTAGAGGTTTTTAAAAAGGAAAGCTGAGATTGTGAAGCACGAGATGGTAATGCAGGCAAGGAAGCCAGCAAATGTTATCTGAAAGCAAGCATACAGCCTGAAATTAATAAACAGCATTAAAGTTTTATCTTCAAGGAGTTCACCAAAGAGGGTGCTAGGAAGAGTACACAGACAGCCTCACCTGTGACTTCCTAGGGATCCATACATTCTAATGTACATGAATTAAAAATTAGAGGGAGAAAAAGATTATTTAAATAAAGTCTTATACAGGAGGCAATAGATAAGAAATTAAGCCTTAAATTAGCCTGCCAGGTGTAGATAGGTGAGCACCTCTCACATTCTCAAGTGGAACAGATGTTTAGAACAAGGTGGGCTCTTAGACACTCCCATGATTTTCACTATCATTTCTGTTTTGCCAGCTCGGAAACCTGTCTCTCTACCCTTTCTACACACTGTCACATCTTTCTCCTGCATCTCGAACCACTAGCACAAACTCTCCATTCAAAACTGAACTTCCTGTCCTCCTACCAGCCTTTCCCATCTGGTTGCAGCTTTGCTATTCTCTGTGTCCTCGAGGTTTGAAAGCTTCTCATCCTTGGCTCCCCTCCTCATTCAGTTTCCTTACTGCTTACTCCACAATACCTCTGAATGCTGGGGCCACTTGGGCAAGGCTGGTGTATGGTGACCGTGCAGGAGCCTCTGTCTTTCAAATCGTCTGCGGAGCTGAGCCTTCCACTACAGTAAGGGAGAAGCCAGCAGGGACAGTGAAGCCTTCCAAGAGTGCCCTCCCTCCCCCATTCTCCAAGGAGGGGAGAAGTGTCAGTATCTTCAGAGAAACTTCTTGGTTTGCAGGGACTTTTCACTATGTTTAGGGCATCTCTTGATTGGTTCCTCTGGCCTTTAACTCCCAACCCCTGGGCTTCGGGGGTCGGGGGTCGTAGACTATGGAGAAAATCAGAAATGTGGAGGGAAGAAGGGGTGAAATGGAGACTGGCCAATCCTGGTTATCATGGAGAGGGAAGGAAGGTAGGAGGGGGAACTATTAGGAAGGGTACAAAGTAGGGCTGCCAAGCGATTAAAAAAATTAATCACAATTAGTCATGCTGTTAAACAATAACAGAATACCATTTATTTAAATATTTTTGGATGTTTTCTACATTTTCAAATATTGATTTCAATTACAACACAATACAAAGTGTACAGTGCTCACTTTATTTTTTTTATTACAAATATTTGCACTGTAAAAAAACAAAATAAATTATATTTTTCAATTCTTCCATTGCAAATGCTGTAGTGGAATCTTTTTATCATGAAAGTTGAATTTACAAATGTAGAATTATGTAAAAAAAAAAAAAAAAAAACTGCATTCAAAAATAAAACCATGTAAAACTTTAGAGCCTACACATCCACTCTGTCCTACTTCTTGTTCAGCCAATCGCTCAGAAGATAATGCTGCCCACTTCTTGATTACAATGTCACCCGAAAGTGAGAACCGGCGTTCACATGGCACTGTTGTAGCTGACATCACAAGATATTTACGTGTCAAATGTGCTAAAGATTCATATGTCCATTCATGCTTCAACCACCATTCCAGAGGACATGCTTCCATGCGGATGACAGATTCTGCTCAATAACGATCCAAAGCAGTACAGACCGACACATGTTCATTTTCTTCATCTGAGTCAGATGCCACCAGCAGAAAGTTGAGGGGTTTTTTTGGGTTTTTTTGGTGGTGGTTTGGGTTCTGTAGTTTCTGTATTGGAGTGTTGCTCTTTTAAGACTTCTGAAAGTATGCGCCACACCCCATCCCTCAGATTTTGGAAGGCACTTCAAATTCTTAAACCTCCAGTCGAGTGCCGTAGCTATCTTTAGAAATCTCACATTGTTACCTTCTTTGCATTTTGTCAGATCTGCAGTGATAGTGTTCTTAAAAGAAACAACATGTGCTGGGTCATCATCCAAGTCTGCTAT
The DNA here is from genome assembly GCF_028017835.1 of Emys orbicularis. Classification (NCBI taxonomy): domain Eukaryota; kingdom Metazoa; phylum Chordata; order Testudines; family Emydidae; genus Emys; species Emys orbicularis. Next base: position 117,849,455 of record NC_088685.1, on the reverse strand, counting down.
AACATGAAATATATGGCAGAATGTGGGTAAAACAGAGCAGGAGACATACAATTCTCACCCAAAGAATTGAGTCACAAACTTAATTAATGCGTTTGTTTTTGTTTTTTTTTAACAAGTGTCGTCAGCATGGAAGCATGTCCTCTGGAATGGTGGCCAAAGCCTGAAGGGATATAAGAATGTTTAACATATCTGGCATGTATAGACCTTGCAATGCTGACTACAAAAGTGTGAACGCCTGTTCTCACTTTCAGGTGCCATTGTAAATAATAATCAGGCAACATTATGTCCCGTAAATGTAAACAAACTTGTTTTTCTTAGCGATTGGCTGAAAGTGAAGTAGGACTGAGTGGACTTGTAGGCTCTAAAGTTTTACATTGTTTTGTTTTTGAGTGCAGTTATGTAACAACAAAAAATCTACATTTGTAAGTTGCACTTTCACGGTAAAGAGATTGCACTACAGTACTTGTATGAGGTGAATTGAAAAATACTATTTATGTTTATCCTTTTTGGAATGCAAATACAAAAAACAAAAATAATATAAAGTGGGCACTGTACACTCTGTATTCTGTGTTGTAACTGAAATCAATATATTTGAAAATGTAGAAAAATATCTAAAAATATTTAATAAATTTCACTTGGTATTCTATTGTTTAACAGTGCGATTAAAACTGCGATTAAGTATTATTAATTTTTAATAGCGATTAATTTTTTAGATAATTGTGTGAGTTAACTGCAATTAATCAACAGCCCTAGTACAAAGGAATAGTTTTTAAAAAGAATTGTAATAAAATAAGTGTCGTCAACCTCAGTTTGATCCCTTGTTGCTGCACTTACTCTATTATTTGTCATTATTTGTTATGGGCTAGATCTACTTTAGGTATCTAAATCCAACAGTTAGGCACCACTGAGATCCTCAAAACCCTGCCGCTTAACCCTGGAGGTGCCTGAATTCACTGCAGGTGGGCATGTGCAAAGCTGCCTAAATCCTCATGATGCTGAACAGTTCCGTATCCTATCTCAGGGCTAACCCCTGGTGAGATTCTCAAACGGGCCTACCTCAGAGTGTGCCTGTTGGATCCACAGGAGTGTTGATGCAATAGCCCAGTGGTTAGGGCACTCACTACTCAACAGAGGTAGGAGGCCTGTTTTCAAATCACCACTCTGGCTGATTTGGAGCAGGGAATTGAAGCCATGTGAGTGCCCCAACCACTGGAAATTATTCCAGGTTGGAGTCTCTCTCAATCTCTCCTGTGAAGCTATTCCACTTTGTACAAACAATTTAAAAGGCATTGGAGCACTGATTTGAATCTGGGTCTCCCGCAACCCCACTGGGCTATGGGTTATAATGGGTGTGGGGACTGGGGGGGCTGGAACAATTTGTATAGTGGGGGTGCTGAGAGCCATTGAACCCAACTGAAACGCTGTATGTGATGAAAACCACTTCAAACCAGGGGGTGTGGCTGCACCCCTAGTTCCAGCACCTATTGTGGGGAACTCTCTTTCTCTCGTTCTGGTGTGTGGGTTTTTGTTTGTTTGTTTTTCTGTTGTTCTTAAGAAAGGGCTGAACTGGCTTAAGCATGGAACTCTGTGGGAGATGATTCATGGCTGAGAATCCTGAGCAGAGGGAGGGGCCTCCTTCCAGCCTGTCAACCAGGTGCCTAAGGCCCAGATTAATGAGAGTTAGGTGCCTAACTACCTTTGAGAATCTGGGTGCTTAGCCCTGCCCTTTTCCTCAGCATTTCATTCCTAGATAACTTAGCCAGCTCCTTGCTCGGCTTGTTGGCTTCTGAGGATCCCTTCCTTAGGCACCCATTTCTCCCCATACATTGTATGAAGAGCCTGGGCACCTACCTCAGGACTGAGTATGCCCCTGGGCAGCAGGGTGCCTTGCAACACCAAAGTACCTTTGTAAATCTAGCCCTATGTGGCCATACGCTGCCTAGTGCAATGGGGATACAAACAGGATTGAAGCCTTTAGAAGCTAACATAAAATCTGCCCTTTCCATCCCTCTGGTCAAATTGCTGGCCCATGTCTTGATTGCCTCTCCCCTCTATTACTGCCCTCTCAACTGCTCTGGCCTCCTGCTGCCTCGCCCCTCCAATCAACTCAACTGTTGCAAATAAAATGACCTTCCTTCTCCCAACCCCTTCTCTGCTCCTTGAATCCTATTACTGGGTCCATCTCCATTGCTACATAATATTCAAGCTCCTTGGTCTCCCCTTCATAATTCAGCCCCATTTCACTCTGCCTTCTCTCATCTCCTCCTGTCCTTTCTCTCTTCCTTGCTCCATGTCCCCCACCCCCTCTAGTCCTTTCTCTAACAGCTCCCTGTGTCTCCCACTCCTGCCCTCAGCTTGGAGCCTCTTGTCACTTAGCCGCTACACTTACAACACCCTCGCACTTGGCACTCAAACCCTGAGAGAGAGCCCTCTTAGCACAGACGGGTTTCTACTGCCCCTGGGTCCTGCTGTCATCTTGTGCTTTTCTTGTTAGTCTCTGTGTTTTAGCTCGGAGTGCCACAGGAAGTTGCTGTAGCAACAAAGCTGCGTGGGACAGGTGGGAGAACAGGTTGCTTCGGTGCCTACGGGCGTTGGCACTTGGCTTCATTTCTCTGATGCTCTGGAGTCAGGCAGGAGAATAGGACTAACAGTGCCCACAAACCAGCTAGCTGGCATCACAGTGGCGCATAGTTTCCTAGGCCGTGGCTGAGGGAGAAGGAGGGACTCAGGGGAGGAGAGCTCTCCTGTGATTGGTTTGGAGGCAGGACGGGGGAGGGAAGGGACAAGTTACACCCTCCCCTCCCCCCGGATCCTAGCCACAACAGGATGCTGCCAAATTTCTTTCCCAGGCTGCAGGGTAAGAGCCCTTGGTGACCCCTGCTTGCCCACCGCTTCTAGCCCACCAAGGGGGCAGGGGGATAAAGCAGTGTTGCCAACTCATTGCAGCGAATAAACCTTTAGCTCCTGCTGGAGCCACCCCGATTGCCTTCCCCACGTACCCCCCTCCCGCCCTAGGGGCTGGGCTCCTGCAGGAGGCACAACAGAGCTCTTTCTAGCCCGACTGGCTGAGAGGAGTTTTCAGGGAGGAGAGAGGATGCAGCTGATGACATTCTCACGGGCCTGGAGGGAGGAGCCACCTCCTCCCCTGTGAATAATGGGTCAGTCTGTGTTCTGCTCCTTCCCCCTTCCCGCCCCTGTAACACCAGCGCTAGGAAGGGGGAGGAGCCCCTAGGGCTGTAGTAGGTGCAGAGGTGGGGCTGTGGTGGGGTGTGTGCATAATTAATTGCTGTGCTGGGAGATGTATAATTAATTGCTTAGGTAGGGGGTGGGCAGCGGTGGGGTTGCATAATTAATAGCTGGGCTGGAGGAATGGGCAAATGTCTGTGGGGGGAGCTCTGTAATTATTTCTGGGCTGGGGGGGTATAATTAGTTAATTATAATTTTGGGGAGGAGGGGCAAGCTCTGCACCATCAGGCAGTCAATGAGAGCTCCTGCAATGAGGCCAATATCATTTTTATACATTTGGGAGAGTTGGCAGTACTAGGCTACACTACAGCGCTTTACAGCTGCAGCGCTGCTAGTGCACATGCTCTAAACCGAGGGGAGAGAGCTCTCCCATCAACTTAATGACTCCAGCCCCCGTGAGGGGTGGTAGCTATGGCAGCGGGAGAAGTTCTCCCACTGACACAGCCCTGTCCACATTGGCACTTACATCACTCAGGGGGGTGGCTTATTTACCCCCCTGAGGAACGTAACTTATACCAACGTAAGCTGTAGTGTGGACATAGCTTAATTGTCACCCAGACGGGGGGTGGGTGAGGGGGGTTGGAAAGCGAAAGGCCGCCCAAAACTCATGATACAATCTCAGGATTGGGCAGCCATCTCGGAACTTCTGAACGTTTGGGGTTGGCTGTGTTGTCACGTTAAATGACTGTTCCTACTCACCCGTCATGAGTGCTTGTAATCCCGACAGCCATAAGCCTGACTGCTCAGCCTCATGTCTCACACCCAGGGCCGGCTCCAGGCACCAGCGCAGCAAGCAGGTGCTTGGGGCAGCCAACGGAAAGGGGCGGCATGTCCGGGTCTTCGGCGGCAATTCGGCAGCGGGTCCCTCAATCCCTTTCGAAGGGAAGGACCTACCGCCGAATTGCCACCGAAGAATGAAGCAGCGGCGGTGGAGCTGCCGCCGAAGTGCCACCAATCGCGACTTTTTTTTTTCCCCTCCACCGCTTGGGGCGGCAAAAACGCTGGAGCCGGCCCTGCTCACACCCATCCCCCAGAGGTCCCTGTTTCATTTCCCACCAAAGCTAACTACCTGGCAGCTGCCCAAACATGTGCTCCCAGCTACTCTGCCAGTTCTCACTCAACACACAACCCCACCCCACCCCCCAGCCTGCTAGTCCTATGAAGCCTGTCCCCACTACTGGTTAGTAACCCTGGACTGGTCGGTGAGTACAGGGCATATCAGGATGAAGGGATTGGAATGGTTCCTTGTAGTAATGAGATAGTAAAGATCTGTCTTCCTCTCCCCTGTCCCCCACCTAGGCCTGGACAAGTTAGTTTTAGATGACTGACCATCCACTCCTATTTCCAGCTGCTAGTTACCTCAGAACAAACTGGTGTTCAAAGGGTTAATGGAGATGAAAGCATCTCAGCAACTTGAGACACTCCACAGCAATAACTCCCCAGGATTTAGCTGGTGTTTGTAGGAGGATTCTGACGATAAGTGGGAAATAATGAAGCCAGAGCCATGGGTGTGAAATAAACACTTCAACTAGCAGACCCTTGCTGTGAGCTAGAAAGTCAGTAATATGATGCTTACAAGTGGGGCAGGAAGCAGGGTGAATGGAGATACTGTGAAATCCAAATTGTTGTTTTTTTTCACCTGAGTCTCAGGTTACTGGTCAATGGAAGAAAGACCAGCGGGAGCAAGAGATGGCCTAGTTGAGGTTGGACCTATGGATTTAGTACAAACAAGGTTCAAATCCTCCAACGAGTGGCTGTAGACTTCATGATTTTAAGGTAAAAAAATCTGACTTCTGTGTAAGTCCTAGGGGTCTTCTATGTAAGCCCCTGAATATGGAGATTCCCCTCCCCCACCACCTCCAATTCATGAGTTTCCATGGTTGTCATAGGCCAGTGACTTTGCCAGACTATCCCATTACTGCCCCCACCAGCTAGTAGTGTGTACACCAGCTGGTTGTTGACCTCAAACCCAAGGGTGGCTGATTGTTTTAATTGTAATACAAAATATAGACCTTGTGGTAGCGTACCTCTAAAGGGAGAGCTCTGACTCGCTTAATAATATTAGAATTATTTGAATATAATTGATGATAAAGGAGTAGACAGCAGTGACCAAACAAATACAATCTACTTGGTTTGCCAAAAAAAAGCTTTAAATAAAGTTGCTGAGAAGCGATAAAGGAAAATAAATAATCACGGGGACTGGGGCAAAGGCCTGTCATGGATTAAAAACTAGTTAAGAGATAGGAATCTGAATTATATTACATGGCTGCTCCGAAGAGCAGAGGGAAATGAATAGTGGGAGATCCTAGGGTTCTGAATTATTTAATATATTATTTTAAGTGCAAGAGGAAGTAGACAAACCTGTTTGGCTTAAAACCAGTGAAGGCCCTGAGAAATAGCAGATGGATTTCACCACGGTGCAAGATTGAGCAGCAAAATGCCAGATTAAATTTAAACTATTTTGGGGAGGAAATACATTATTTTGCTAATACATCTTTTTCAGAAACACTGGTGGGTTCAGGATTTCCAAGGTACTCACGAAAATGGCTTAGGAACAGAAAATATGCTGATCAATGGCGATGCAGGTAGTGTACGCCATAGCAACTAACAAGCTGCAGTCCTCATTCGGGCAAAACTCCCTTTGCATTTTGAGGCTCCAAATATGATTCTTGGGATCATTTTTAGAAAGGATGGGAAATAGCTTCAATACAGCATTGGTATGGCCTCATCTGGAGTACTGTCACCTAAACGCAAAAGCCAGTCTTGACGGACTCTGGACAAGGACAGCTACAATGCTTGGAGAGCCTACATACTGAAACAATATCTAGGCTTAATTAGTCTGGAAAGACCAGGCAATGGGAACTAGATTCTACTTCCCAAAAGGGACAAGCTCCAGGTAGAAAAGAGCGAGGAGGGGAGGAAGGAAGGGATGAATTTCACAAGGGCAAATGGAAGATGAGGGGGAAAGGGGAAGAGGATTGGAGAGAGAGGCTAATGGTGAAAATCAGACACTACTTTTAGTACCGATTTGGAATTTGGGCATAAGACATTTCCTCTGTGCCGTACTGTGAAGGAGCTCAACCATTAAAGCCTACTTCTTCTGGCAGATGTTAAGGCTATTCAAAATGTAGGCTTAGCGCCTGAGCTGCAGCCAAGGAGTGTTTGGGCCAGCTCAGGAGGGTGGGGTGCCAAGGTGGCTTTAAACCACCTTCCCACTTCCCCAATCCTGGGGCCTTATGATCTCCTGGCATTACTCAAAGCTGCTTTAATTCCCATTGCCTGCTGGCCAAAAGACCAGCAGATTTCTGAAGCTCAGCATCACCAGAGATAGGTGGGGTGGTGCGTGATATTCCCCAGAGTACAATCTGGACTGATGAATAGCTGTGTCCCTTCAGTTCTGCAATCTGGGGTGCCTTTTACACTGCTTTGCTGTGAGAACAACCACTCCTGGTCCTGCTCACCCAGCCTCCAGCATGCAAAATCACTCCCAGCTGAATTACATGAATACTCTGGCCAGTCACTCATGAATTACATACATGGTGATACCAGCAAATTCCCAGTCCCAGACCTTCCCCAGAAATGTACATCTTGTACTGCCCAAATCTCTCCTTCTGGACAATGATGATGTTCGTCCATCGTTATCGATGAAGACCTCAACAACTCATTCTTTCGATGACCGGGCTTTGTGCGTCCAAAGATGACTGATCAGTCCGATTCGGGTGTGAAACGTCCTGTCACACGTCGGGCAAACATGTAATGGCACTGTCGATGATGTACGAGCAACTCTGGACTTGCGCAGCTCACGCTTTTTTTCAGCCTCAGCAATACGCCTCGCCTCAGAGGTATTACTGCCTGTGTGAATGAGGCTGTGCCATGCTGAACGGTTCAGTCCGAAGGTTTCCCATGTGGCGGTGTTGATCTCGAAGGACTTCAAAGAGGTCTTCAGCGTGTCTTTGAATCGCTTCTTTTGTCCTCCATGGGAGCGCTTCCCCTGAGTGAGTTCTCCGTAGAAGAGCTGTTTAGGAATGCGTTCATCTGACATTCTCACAACATGTCCAGCCCACCTGGTCTGGGCTCTCATCAGCAATGTGTGAACTGACGGCAGACTGGCTCTAGTAAGGACATCAGTATCGGGCACTTTGTCCTGCCATCTGATTTTTAGAAGCTTTCGCAGACGGGAAATGTGGAAGTGATTGAGCCTTCGTGCATGACTCCGATAGACAGTCCACATCTCGCAGGCGTACAGCAGAGTTGGAAGCACCACTGCTCAGTAGACCTTCAGCTTCGTTGATAGGCTGATCCCTCGACATTCCCAAACATTGAAGTGCAATCGGCCAAATGCAGAGCTGGCTTTAGCAATTCTGCAGTTTACTTCATCATCGATTGACACTGCTCAGGAAAGAGTACTGCCCAGGTACGTGAAGTGGTCCACTGTCTGAAGTCTCTGTCCATTTACAGTGATGGACGGTTCTGAGTACGGAGCGTGGGGAGCTGGCTGGTGCATGACCTCAGTCGTCTTGATGTTAATAGTGAGACCGAAGTTATTGCATGCAGTTGAAAACTTGTCCATACTGGCTTGCATTTCTGGCTCAGTACTAGCATTCAGAGCACAATCATCAGCAAAGAGAAAGAAGTGAGGTTCTTACCCATGAAAGCTTAAGCTCATTCTCTAGGTCTTCCGCTAGATTTTCAGTGATGCGGCTGTTCTTCAGCTTCGACACGTTGATCCTTTTGAGAGCCTTACAGCCTTGTGGTCGTCTCTTCGGCATGATACGGAGCTTCATTTTGGATACTATGAGCCTATGATCCATCCAACAGTCAGCGCCACACATAGCTTTTGTAACCCTGACATCTTGTCTGTCCCTTCTCCTGATGATGACATAATCGATCAAATGCCAGTGCTTGGAACGGGGATGCATCCACGAAGTCCTGTTGTGGGTAGGAAGGCGGAAGACCATATTGCTGATCAGAAGGCCATGTGCTGCACAAGTTTTCAGCAGTAACAGGCCATTGCTGTTGCACTTTCCCACTCCATTTTTCCCGATGACTCCTTCCCAGGCTGCGGCATTGCATCCGACTCTTGCGTTAAAATCGCCAAGCAGAATCAGCTTGTCTGTGCGGTGCACTGATGATAGCAGAGTATCTAGTTCTTCGTAGAATTTATCCTTCACATCCTCTGGGTTGGTCATTGTAGGAGCATATGCGCTGATCAAAGTAGCTTGTTTTCCTTTTTGAAGCGGAAGCTGCATTGTCATGAGCCGGTCATTCATACCCTTGGGGGACCTGGCAAGTTTCCGAACAAGATGATTCTTGATGGCGAAGCCAACTCCAGATTCGCGACGCTCATCACTGCTGCAGCCACTCCAGAAGAATGTATAGCCACCGCCTGACTCGGACAGCTGTCCTTCATTAGCAAGGCGAGTTTCACTAAGGGCTGCAATGTCAATGTTGTAGCGTGCGAGCTCTCTAGCGACAAGTGCTGTTCTTCTCTCCGGTCTGTCTGCCGTGATGTTGTCCAGTAACGTGCGCACATTCCATGTGCCAATAGTGATTGGTGTCACTCTAAGTTTTGTTTTTGTTCGACCGCTTTTATGGGATCCTCGCCAGCCGCGGTATGCTGGCCAGGGTAAGGTGAAGCAGGCAATGTTTAGGGCACCTTTTCTAGCCCCCTCCTCATTCTACGGAGGTGAGCAGTGCAATCCTGAATAGGGCTGCTCAGTCGCTCAAGAAGATGCCGAGCTCCACTGCTGCTTCGGTCAGTGAGGAACGACCATTATGCCTGAGCCGCCTATGTGCAGGTCCGCGGCTACAGCTCCCAGTGTATCCACACCTACTGCTTCGTCGCTCGCCCATCACCACAGGACTTGATATGATGTGATATGATATGATGTCGAGACTTGCGCGTGAATTGGATTAAAGTGAGGGAGAGTTGCCTCACTCTCTCTTCCCAGTTCCTATCTGTATCCAGTGGCAGGACAGAAGTCGAGACGGCTGGAGATAGGACAGGGCGCAGTGGATGACCAGGATGCCTACGTGTCTTGTCGTGCTCTTAAGCGTTCCACAACGCTTGCTGTCACCGCCTTCCTGACCATTGAACCAGGTTGAACCAGGTTGCCTCAGTCAGCCGGATCCAGCCTTCGCATGCAATGGGTAGACAGGCCCTGACTCACCAAGAGTCTCATACTCATCGGCTACCCTCACCTGGTTTAGCCCGCCAGTCGAGACGGTCTCCGGGGTGTGGCTGCTGTCGCATGCTGACAGCTACTTGGAGCCACAGGTGAGAGCTGGGTGTCAAGTGGGGATCAAAGTGGATGAGCTACTCCTAGGAGTACGACTGCTCCCCCATCAGAGGTACTACCCCTCCCTGACAACCCCATACACCCCTTCTGGACAATACAAGCTCATAGAAAGTCCATCATTTTATCAATGGAAAGTGATAGGCACAGACCCTTTGTCTCAAGTGGAGGTTCCCATACACTTCAATCCAAACACACTTGTTTAGATAAAACAATAAAACAAATGTATTAACTACAGAAAGATAGATTTTAAGTGATTTCAAGTAATGAGGCATAAACGTCAGAATTGGTTGCAAAGAAATAAAAGGTAAAACACTAACTAATAGGACCCCTTCTCCAGTTTAATGATGCTTCCTTTGTCTTTCAAATGTTGTTACTGCTGTGAGTACAGATAAGGGGAGAGAGGTGATTTGGGGGGCCTCTGTTTCTCATTCTTATTCCCTCCTCCCCTCTTTGAGGATTATCTCCTGCTGGGTTTCAGGCAACAGCCAGTCTGTTTACACAGAACCCCCCCGGCTGTGTCTTTGCCAATATGTAAAGTTTTTGCTCACACCTTTCTTCCTGCCAAAGAATGGCTGCTTAGCCAGGTGATAGGTCATGATAGTCCATTTGATTATGCTGATACCTGGCTGGAGCATCAGTGTGTCTTTTGTCTCTGAAGAACTAGTCTGGGCCTGCGTTTCTAATTTTGGAGCATGTTACACCAATGTTATACAAGAGAATCTTATAACTTTACAGACAACTTTGATACACATATTTTACCAGGACAATAATGTTCAGCAGATTGAGTTTTCAAATGATACCTCACAAGACATACTTTGTACAAAATGTATCCTAGTCTTGTAATAAGAATGAACATAGGGGTATGGTCTGTCACAAGGAGGGAGATGAATCCCACAAATGTGAATACACAGAGGCAATGTTCTCAAAGACAAACTGAGGTATTTTTTCAGCAGCTTCAAGGCTTTCATGCTAAGCAAGGATCTTTCAGCCTCTATTTTGTAAACATATTTAGTGAAAGAGCAAAGATGCATACCCACAGATAGCTGATCTTTGTAATATGCAAGCTCTTTTTCCCTGAGAAAAATCTCAGAGTATACACTATGTACCAAAATCCCTATGGTTGAAACCTCGCTGCAGGGGCATTGAGTGAACTAATACAATGTCAGCTGCATTTGAATTAAGTTTCCTGAAATGATGGGGCAGCCAAAGCTGGAGCTAACATGGACACATCTGAGACCTGAAGGAAGCAGAAGATAAATACAAGCATCATCTATGTGACAGAGCAAAGTCAAATCATTCCTAATGACGGCCCCTTGGTGGTGATATCTAAATCCAGAAAAAGCAGAGATCCCAGAGAGACATTTCAGCAGGGAAAAGATCTGAAGTGCTCTAAATATAATGTTTTGCCTGTTAATTGTCACGTCCCAATAGCTGACATCCCCCTCAATTTGCTCTAGATGTGTCAGCAGGTTGCCATGATAAAATGGAAATAACTGCAGCCTGGTGGGCCATAGAAAAAGAACATAAGTGGGTTTCATTCAGCAGGTGATTTTACACTTTCAGCTGCACCAACCATAGACTGCCATACTGCTGTGGTCTGCCTAGGTTTCTTTCTTTCTTTCTAACTAGCTTGATCTGAAGGAAGTGACTTTGTAATAGAGTGGAAAGCAATTCAGTGTTTAACCAGACCAAGAAACAATCACTGCACAAGGATTTTAAAGGATAGTATGATCATATATGGATGAAAAAACCCACAGACTTTCATATCGCAGTAAGAATAGCCTGTGCAGCTGCACTATAAGGATTACCGCTCTCCAGAGTAATTAATATTCCTTTTTCATTTCGTTTACCTTTCTATCTTCTTGTCTTCAGCCTGTGCTGCTTCTGGCCTGTGGGTGTCAGCAACTGTGCTCTGGTTCTGTGGAAGGTGCATCAGCTTTTATAGGAAGAGCTTGTTACACAGGATATTTAAGCAGGCCATGCTGCAATGTAGTGGCGGTATTAAATGTTCTGTTCCAGCGCAGATCCCTGACCTGTTATCATTCCATGGCAATAGGCTCTCCCTGGCTGACCCAACTAAGAATAAAAGTTGGCAGTCATAAATATATTTTACTACACTTGCATATGAGCCAGAAAATTAAACAGTTTTGAATGGGCCAGCTTCATTGTCAGAGGAGTGCTGTGCTGGGCAGAATGATAAATCATTTATAGGCTGGGGAGCAAAGAGAGACAAAGCCAGTCTCTTTAATGGAAACAGCAGCTGGAGCAGGCTGGATGAAGGGTGTTTGGGGGGGGGCTGGGGAGGAGACGGGGTGCTGTAGCTATACAGTGATTGGTTGCCTGTGCTACAACAAAGGAAATGCCAAGGATGTGAATCCTAATCCGCTAATTGGGGTTACTTTATAATAGAGTAGAAGATCCTCCCATTTGGCTGATTTTTTTTTCTTTCTTTTTTTAGAATCAGATCACTGTTTGGCCACAATCCAGTGTACTCTTACTAGGATAATGACATGATATCATTATTGATGTCACTAAGGCTCACCTTGCTAGTACAGCGTGAGCCACAATCAGCCTAATTTTAAAAATAACAGGAGTACTTGTGGCACCTTAGAGACTAACAAATTTATTAGAGCATAAGCTTTCGTGGGCTACAACCCACTTCTTCATATGCATATAGCATATGCATCCGAAGAAGTGGGTTGTAGCCCACGAAAGCTTATGCTCTAATAAATTTGTTAGTCTCTAAGGTGCCACAAGTACTCCTGTTATTTTTGAGGATACAGACTAACACGGCTGCTACTCTGAAGCCTAATTTTAGTTGATTCCCTTAGAGAGCTCAGAGGAAGGTCTCTTGGGTAGGTATTGGGGAAGGCACAGCTTGGGAAAAAAATGCCACAGAGAAGCAGGAGGTGGTGATGGTTGGGTGGAGGATGGGGAGGTCGTACGCAGGGCCGGGGTCCTGAGCCAGGTGTGTGTGTGGGGGGGCTCAACTGGAAGGGGTGGGACCTCAGCAGAAGGGGCAGGCCCTTTAAATTCCCGGCGCCTTGATCGCCGCCGGAGCCCCAGGGTTCCCGGCCGCCGCCGCTACCCTGGGGCTCTGGCGGCCATTTAAAGGGCTCAGGGCTCTGGCTGTGGTAGCGGCGGCTGGGAGCCCTGGGCCCTTTAAATCACCACTGGAGCCCCATGGTAGCGGTAGCTGTGGTGGCAGCAGGGAGCCCCAGGGCTCTGGCAGTGATTTAAAGGGTCAGGGGCTCTGGCCGCTGTGGGAGCCCCGAGCCCTTTTAAATTGCTGGCCCAGGGAAGCTGCCCACTGCTGGTACAGTGGGCTGTGTGCCGGCTCTTACTGGTACGCTGGACTGGACTGGACTGGCTTACTTTCACCTCTGCTGATTGCAGAAACTGTATCCGTGATCAAATATGCCATTGAAACCCTGGCATGATCTCTTCCATTAGGGTGTATTAATGATTGTTGTTATTTATAATGTGGTAGTGCCTACAAGGAGAGCCCATTCTGCTAGGCACCGTGCAAACGTATAACAAAGAGACAGTCCGTGCTCTGAAGAGCTATGTACTCTGCATTGCACTGAAGTGTCTGTTCTGTCACTTAAAAGGTTGGCCAGTTGCTGGGACAAACACATAAGGTTTTGCAAGATCCCATGAGCACAGCCAATACTCACAGATACTTTGGCGTATTTCTGAAGGAGAAACCGCTTAGTGGCTGCTTTTGAGTTTGTGAAATCTACCGGGTCTGATTTTCAGAGGTGCTGGCAATCCAAAACTCCCATTTATTTCACTGATCGATACGCTACAGCTATGTGCGGTAAAGTTTGTGTGACAAACAGTTTGGGAGCCTGGGCAATAGGATGGGAAAGTTAAGCTGAGTGGTTCTAGCCCTATTTCAGAGCTGGTCATGGGACACCTGACTGGCATAATGTGGCAGGCTCCCTAGCCTGCTGTTCGACTGTATTACAGTGGTTCAGCAGCACCACTGTAGTTAAGGTGGTGTCACATTTAAAGGGCCTCTCAAAGCGACATGCTTAGTTGAATTCCTTTGAAATTTGGTGTGTTTTAGGACAGTGCAAGGTAGCTTGAATGGCCCAAATTTACCGTCATTTGAGCTAGGGCCTGCAGAGATAAAAGCTCAAAATAAATAGCCATTTTTCAAAATGTTTCTTGGGGGGGGGGGAATTGTGCAGAGCTAGAGATCAAATTATTGATGTGGTGCCAGTCAAAGTGGGTGTGTTCCCCGCAGTGCTGCATGGCACCCAGTAAATCTTTGGGAGACCTAATCTGAGAACACTGTTTAAGACACTACATTTTTTGTACAGTGCGCATGGACCAATACAGAAAAATGCTGAGAGGTTTCCATTCCTGCCATTTTATATGCCAGGGGTGACCAAACTGCTCGTGAGCTGAACTGCTCTTTTACAGTTAAAGTGCAGCTTGCGGAGCCACCCACGCCCCCTCCCCCCCTTCTCTGCCTACCAGACTGTTTGGGGGAACTTGGGGCTTCTGCCCAGTGGGGAGGAGGGGAGGTCTCGGGCTTCAGCCCCGCAGGAGGCACCTGCTGGGGCTCAGGGCTTCAGCCCTGCTCCACTGAAGCCCCTAACCCACCCAACCCTGCAGGGCTCGAACTTCTGAAGGTTGTCGTCTGCGGCTCGGATGGCCAGTGAGTTTGGCCAATTATATGCTTTAAAGCTCGACTCTTGCAAGTGCTCTAAAATACGACCAGTTACTTGGATTGCTTTGAAATTTAGTGTGCTTCATGGGGATGTGGGGTAGCATTAGTGACCCAAATTTAGGGTCATTTGACCAACGGATTCCTGAGTTGCAGCCCTTTCCCCTTCCCTCCCCCACCAAATAAACTGGTGTCCTTCTACCGCCTTGAACTGAGAGGTACAATTGACTGGTGAAGCACAGACCTCGCTGAGAGTGATGGCTGTGACCTCACCCTTCCTTGAACATAACTAAGGCCCCCACCTGAGACCAAATGAGTTTTGGATCGAGTGGCTGGAGGTTGCTACAATTTGAGAGGCATGGGTGGCAGTTTTATTTGGGGGGGGGGTGGAGTCAAAGTAGTTGGAGGAAAAAATTAGAAGAGAAAGCTTCCTGGGTGGGAGGGGTATTGGGGCAGAGGGGTTTGGGCTGCAGTGAGGGGAGGGCGTTAGGGGAAAGAGGGCTAAATGGGGATAGGTGGTAGGGGAGGGGAGACAGGTTGGGGGCTCAAGTGAGGAGGTGTGGGACAGTGGTAAGGGGGATGTGTGGATGAGTGGCAGGGGGCCTGGGGAAAGAAGAGGGGCAGGGATACCTGTCAGCTCCACATTCTCCACTCCCATGTGTGTGCTCTTGCCCCTTGAGGGGGTGTCTGAGAGCCCCTCCTTGCCCCCTCAGCCATGCTGTGATACGGGGGCATGCCCTTCTGCGAATGTCTGAGCCCCTCTCACCAGGGCCGCACAGAGGGGGGGGCCAAGTGGGGCAATTTGCCCCAGGCCCTGGGCCCCGCAGGGGCCCCCATGAGAATATAGTATTCTATAGTATTGCAACTTTTTTTTATGGAAGGAGCCCCCGAAATTGCTTTGCCCCAGGCCCCCTGAATCCTCTGGGCGGCCCTGACTCTCAATGCCTCCTTGGTGTATGCCAGGATCTGGGCGTCCTGTGCCCATCTAGAGGGGTTGAATTCTAACACCCCCCCCCCCCCCTCACATGAGCTGGATTTGTGAGAGAGGGGTCTTGCCCTTTTGGGAGGGTCTGCCAGGTTTTCTCCATGTGAGCCAGGATCTGGATGGAGAGCCCTTTGGGTGGAGAGCTGAGAACAGGCACAGTTCATGCATAGCACTGGCTCTAAGGCACATAAGAGTGGGATGGAAACACCCACTGAGGTGAATGGAGCTGTTCACATGTCTCAGAGCTATTGTTTTGGGTTGTATTCATTCCCATGGCGATCTCATTCACATTGAGATCAACAGGCCACTTCACACCTTGCAG
The DNA here is from genome assembly GCF_028017835.1 of Emys orbicularis. Lineage (NCBI taxonomy): Eukaryota > Metazoa > Chordata > Testudines > Emydidae > Emys > Emys orbicularis. The sequence goes on along the minus strand of NC_088685.1, from coordinate 117,833,925 downwards.
AGCCTCCCATGGTGCAGATGGATGTGCAGATGCACCCTTTCCCTCCACCGCCCCTCTGTCCTTCCTGTTTAAAGGATAATGCTTCCATCCAACTGCTGTAAAATCTGCCTGCTTGCACCAATTTTCTTGACGTGCTGTGCCTTGTGGAAGGGTTAGTGAACCATTCATGGGGTCATTTGAGCTAGGCGTTCCAGAGATATAAGCCCAACCTAGCCATTTTTCAAAAAGTTTCTTGCTGTTTTGTTTTGAGGTTTTTTTGGCACAGCGCTAGCACTCACATTATTGCACGATGCAAGTCAAAATGGTCTCAGTCACTCAATTATTACCCAAGCTAGGTCCTGGCACCCACTAAGTCTTTGGGGGAACCCAAATTGTGACCAGCCTTTGAGCACATGCTAACTTCTTTGCTTGCATAGATGTGCAGTGTGTACGGAATACAGTGTGATGTGCCAATAAAGAAAAAAATCATGGAGGGTTTCTGTGCCGCCACTCTTTGCTTGCTGGGTAGTTGGCGGGAATGTGCCAGTTGGTGAACTCCCTGCCACTGATGTGTCCAGACCAAATCTTTGTACACCTGTGCAATAAAGATTTTAATAACTGATGTGATTTGAGAAAAGTAGGGGCCTGGGGAAGAAGTGACGGAGTCATCTCTTCCGGGACCGACCGTGCCGGCCAATCGCACCAGCCCACGGGGGCCCCCCCAAAGCGCGGGGCCCAGAGCGGGCGCCTCAATTGGCCCTACCCAAGGGACGGCTCTGACTGGTGGTACCTTGACTCCTGAGGGAAAAGAAATATGTGCACTGCCAAGATTGCAAGTGTGTGGATTCTGGGCAATTCCTGGTTCACGAGGTTGCAGATGTTTGCAGGAGAGCTAGGGGTACACCA